>NW_027271620.1:0-600000 GCF_040938485.1 Diadema antillarum
GAGATGATAAGCCTGTGAAAGGGCGTGGAAATAGTAATTATGATTTTTGGAGCTGTGGAGGGTGATACTTTTGCAACGGATTGTATGCCTGGTGTGGAGTGTATGTTGTGAAGTCGTATGTTTTTGCAAGATGATATGGAAGGTTGATATCAGTATACACTGTATGCAATGTGTATATTATAATGTATGACCTGAAGATGATTAGCGTGTGGATGGGCGTGACAGTAACGTATGGGATTTAAAAGACTTCGAGTTATTTGACCCCCCCCCCCCCCCACCACCACCACCACCATTCGTTTTATCACGTAATAGATACACTATTCACAACAAGCAGTCAATACAATTCCTTGTATGATAGGCGTTTGGATTATCTATAGCCTTTGATTTTCTATTTATCACTTTTGTTTAATTGCGTCATAACGCGCAACTCATCACTTTGCGTTTTTTTATTATTATTACTTCTCAGATTTCGGTATCATTAGAAAGCGCCACATATTGTTAGATTTTTACGCCATGCACATAAATCTCATTGGGTTCATGTACAACACCTATACCACGACAGAGAACCCAAGCATGTCTCAGTCGTATCTAAGAGCAATTACCTCATGCATATATTCATCGGGGGGAAAAAATATCGTATACTGAAAAAAAAAATCATTGCAATGATCGTCGCATGAACGTGACCGTCGGGTCTATGCTCCACAATCTCGACATCATCATTATTTACATATTCTTTGAAAGCACCAGCACTTCAGAGAGCTCCACTCATACTCACTGTTCAGCTTACGCATATTCATATCCGCCAAGCAAAACTTCACTGCACCTGCTCGTTCCACGCACACAACGCATTGATAGGCCACCTTATGCTTCACATCTCCACAAAACTGTCATCTACATCAGTGTTGATAATCATGTTCGATGGATGGAAAGCCATAACCAGTACCTGTTAGGCCTACAGAGAACTCCAGAACTTCATATCATTTATTCATTCCTTGATGAAATTACGTCATGCAAATTCATATAAGATTTCCATAATATCCTGCAAACGCGCAACTCCACCACACCCTAAACTCCACGTAAACCCTGCAATTCATACGATGTCAGTTCATTAATATTCCTGCATCATACAGCATCAGGAACTCCACTGCATCACGACTCCACTGCTTAGAGGATACACGATCATTATCCTATACGACTGCACATCATACATCATTATTATTTACATTTTGCACATGCATTATGCCTGTAATGATATCAAATTTCCATTTCATCGTGCAAACAACGACTCCACAACCTGACTCCACAATAACCTCAGAATTCACTTCAAGAGTCTCGCTCTCCACAGCTCTGCAATTACCTACTGAAAAAGTCTTAATAGCCAGCTGTTAGGGGAATTCACAAGTACATGTGTATCTTATCTTATTGATTACTTTATTATGGACCACATGAATAACAGAACCGGATGAAGACTATTGAGTACAAGAAAACAGTAAATTAAAGTTTACTGTCTTGGTGGGTTCTGTGCAGTGTGACATTTCGTTATAACACAAAATAACTTATTCAAATTCATGAAATTCTTTGGTCGAAATGTTTCATTGTAACTGACTGACAAATTGCCCAACATCGACGTAAATAAGCACTGAATTGATCAGTGTTTTAGTATTAGTCATGATAAAAGAAATCATGGACGTACGTACTCGAGCAGGATTCGAACCTACGACCACCTGATCTCCGGACAGGCAATTCAGTGCTTATTTACGTCGAGGTAGGGCAATTTGTCAATCTGTTGCAATGAAAACATCTCGACGAAAGAATTTCATAAATTTGAATAATTACGCAGTACCCCCTGAATGCTATAAGGATTAGAACCACCATACACTTGCTGTCGGGCGGAAGCTCGGTGATCTAGTGGAGATGACGCCTGTCCGGAGATCAGGAAGTCGTATAGCTTCGAGTCCTGCTCGAGTATACGTACGTCCATGATTTCTTTGTCAATCAGTTGCAGTAAAAGCATCCCGACAGAAGAGTTTCATTAATTTGAATGTTAATATCTTATATTTCTTGCCTTTTACAATTGAAGTTCCAGTGCACTTGATATCGTTTTTTTATCACCATCGTTTTTTTCAATAATTGATTATGTTTCAGGATTGCATTTCTTGAATCTGATTATATTTCATATATACTGTGTAACAACATTGTAGAAATACGCTTTGGAGCAGCTCCTGTTGAAACCTAAAGAGGCTATCTCACTCTGCCATTCAGAGAAAACATGAATGGATAGGTGTGGTATGATTCGTGAGTGTCGAATTCGTCACGTGCACCCATGGATAGATTATGAATTATCATATTCATCAGCGTAACTTATTGGTGATCCACATTGTCTTCAACTTTTTACTTGATGACATAACAGACATCACATGCTTTCCCGTTATATAGGTCATTAATGTTGTATCGGCCTAAAGATTATCTGAAAATGTGACGCAGTCCTAATGCGCACGAAGCGATTATCATTAATGTATCGTGTTGGATGGTTGACTCGCGAAGTTTTGGGAAAGACAATAGTAATCATGGTAATTTGTAACGTTATTTCATTTGATTTAGTCATTTGTATATGTCTTTGTCACAAAGGGAGCGCAGAATATGACTTCCTGCGGCCTTTAGCCTACCAAGATACTGATGTGATTATCATCTGCTTTGACATTTCCGAACCGAGTTCCCTTGACCGAATCTCACTAAAGGTAAGCTGCATGTGTGAATGAATTTGTGAACAAGATGAAAATATTGACTGCAATGCTCGTGGTAATTATGCTTGCTCTTTCTGGACTCTATATATTCCCCTATGATCACCCAACATTCATAAGTTCTTGGCGGAATCTAGAACACGTCAGGAAGAATGATCGTGGTAGTTACCCAGTACTGTAGTATGCCAACACCACTGTAATCGATACAGACACGAAAGATATTGCACGAGGCGATAAAGGCAAATGGCTTCCTTTCTTTTCTTCCTTTCACTTGTGAATTTCCTACAACACGCCTAGACAACTGTTCTCTTAGTCTATCAATATACACTGGCAGCGCAACACTGGCCGAGATGACACTGATGGCAAAATATTGCGAAGATTGCGAAGTTTATTAAAGTTTTCGAAGTTTTGCCAGTGTGACCCCAAACTTTCCGAAAACTTCTCGCAAAACTTTTAACTCAATCTAGGGAAATTGCCTCAACTCCTCCCTAAAAAAAAAAAAAAGAAAAGAAAGAAATTGCAGTCTGGACGCATATGACTGAAAGTTTGTCATGACATTGTGACCAGTCCACCACCCGTTCGGTGCCTCCGAAGAGGGCGGTCATTGGGGTATGTCAGAGCGGGTTGATAGAGAGAGTTGCGACACCGGAAGTTCGCGCTGATTGGTCAATCCCTCAAAATAGTTCCCCCTGGGGGGTGTTTCATCAACGTTCGTCAGCGCTGACAATTTCAGCAAAATCCTTGGTTTTGATTGGCTGAGATGCTCTGGTCACTGACTATTACTATGGTGATTCAAGTTGTCAGCGCTGACAAACGTTGATGAAACACCCCCCTGGGGGGCGTTTCATCAACGAGTTCGTCGGAGGTTTTCACCGACAAATTTGCTATCAGCCAATCAGACGCAAGGATTTACACTGACAACTGTTAAAAGCTAATGAAATCCTTGCGTCTGATTGGCTGATAGCAAATTTGTCGGTGAAAACTCCGACGAACTTGTTGATGAAATGCCCCCCTGGGGGGCGTTTCATCAATGAGTTCGTCGGAGTTTTCACCGACAAATTTGCCATCAGCCAATCAGACGCAAGGATTTATACTGACAACTGTTAAAAGCTAATGAAATCCTTGCGTCTGATTGGCTGATAGCAAATTTGTCGGTGAAATCTCCGACGAACTCGTTGATGAAACGCCCCCCAGGTCGTTGATGTCGATAAGACCTTAGAAAACCGCGTACCCTATTATGACGCAAACAATGCACTTATTGTTATTTCGCTCCATGGCTCGCGCAAAGTAGAGTTACGCGCTCCGCGAATGGGTTTTGCGCGAGAGTGCAAAATAGTTTCCCCTAGTCGTCATAACAACAATAAAAATTTTTGAATTACAACAACAATTGTAAAGGAGTGGGACTACATGATATTTCCGTCCTTACATTTTGACGTTCGCCCATCAACATCATCCAGGAGCGTTAAAACAACTCTGAAAATATTTCATCCTTTCAGGTTGTTTGCATCCGTTTCCTTGACTTCGACAGTAAGTACTCCTTTCTCTACTTCATTAAGTTTACATGATTGCCGTAAAACAGGACATATTTTTTTCAACAAGTCACACTCCCGTCGCAAGCAGCAATGGTATCTCACACTGCCGCTGGGTCCGTATGGTACTGCGCACCTATGTGAAAACCCTGTAGAAATAATTCGTCGACATCGACGACCAGGGGGAACTATTTGACGTGACCTTTGTACCCCAGTGTCGCAACTCTATTCTATCAACCCGCTCTGGGGTATGTACGTGTGTACATTGTTACGTCAAATCATTAGTTATCAGACGGCGCGCGCTTTGTTCTTTGTTGCGCATATGTAACAGTGACCAAAACTTCGAAAACTGAAACTTCAAGGAGTTTGGAAGCCATCAAACTTCGCGACATTTTTATATTTTGCAGACTTCTTTACCATGCACCAACAAGGGTTTGTGCTTGCGAACTAGCTGTCGAGTAGCGTCCGCTTAAATAGGAAAAAAAAGGAAGAAATGATACAGAAATAATCTTGACAGGTTGCCCCCCCCCCCCATCACTTCCGCTTTGTCGGCGTTTATAGTTGAGAACCTTGCTTCCGAGCAGGGAGGGCCTGCTCCGAGTGAATGGTTCAGTGCCGTATATAAAGAGAGTCTGGCCAACTCATGAATTGGACGCCATGTCGTTACCCAGCGGATAGTGCGCTTAAGGTTTTAGCGCGTGCGCTTGAGGGACTAGCGTGTACGCGCAGGCGTCCCAAAGGCGCAAGGCACATCCTGTCTGCAATGCTTGACTTTTTTTTTTTCTCAGAGAGGGAGAGAGAGAAAGGGGGTAGGTTGGGGGAGGGACATTCTTTCATTCCAACCATGTTGAACAAAGCCAACTATTATGGCAATCATTCTTACACATTCAAGTAGACACAAACACAGGGGTACATAAACATGATAAATAATAGGCATAATTCCTTTATAGGAATATTATGATAAATTGCTGTAAAAAAAGAAGTTACAGTGAGCCGTGTCATTAACTGTCACCAGACTGTATGCTATACATTGTATTTAGCAAGTTGTCCAGGTAACAAGATTGTTGTATAACAAAATGATATATAAATTTACAATTCTAGCTGTGCACAGACGATAGACGAATTCCACAATTGTTAATGATTCGCACGTACATAACCATCAATTACCATCCTAATTACTCCTTTATGTATAAAACTGGCATGAAGGCCTACTAGTAATTCAAAATGAATACACCTATGTACAATGTACAACATGACAACGTCATCGATAAGGACGTATTAAGGTATGTAAAATCATCTCAAATTGTTTAAAAATAATTTAAAGAGAAAGATCTGAAATTGAGCTAAGCACAAGACAGTACCTGGATTACGTTATGAGGGATATCCTCGGTGGCATCCGCACCAAATTAGAACTATATTGCCATGATCATTGAATAGATATTAAGTAAGTAAAAAAAACCAAAACAAATGAAAATGTCCTATACAAGATAATGGCGACTGGTAGACCTCCGCCATATTGTTCTCTTAACAGGTCTGGAGTACGTCTTTCCAATGTTGCACGACAGTTTCACATACTTGGTAGAAAAAAAAATGGCGTGTTTGTCACAAAATTTAATGCGTCGAGTGTTTAATTCCTTAAACTAGGTGTGAATGGATGGACTTTTATTGTTAAAGACTCGCAGACTGAGCAAGTATTAAGGAATTTGAGCATTTTCACTTCGACTAATCTATTTTTATAACAATTCAAATACTTTGAGCGGTCATTTTAAAAATATGGGGAAAATCCTGTCATGTTAGTATTTCACTTGACCTTTGACCATCATAGCCAAAATCTTTCCGTACGTGTCATTGTGGAGTGATGGTGGCTTGCAAATACTGTTTTTTTTAATGCATTGGGTAATCCCCAAGGTATGGAGGAACTGTGTAATAATATTTCAACAATAGATCACACCTGCAGATAGTAGAATTTCAACATTTTCCTGACATTGATCCTTTGACCTGTAAAATGAATCTCGCCTGGAACAGAAACGAGTTGCTACTCGATGACCAGTTTTCTGGCCGCACTATCATTTCCCACTTTTTCCTTCCTTTTGGATCTGCTTTCTCGTCGCACTCCGATTTCCCACTTTTTCCTTCCTTTTGGATCTGTCGGAAAGCGGTGTGCCATTACACTTGTTCCAGGTCGTTTCATGCAACGCCATGCTGCGCAGGAAGGCATGACGAATCTTCAGTTTATCGCGGTAAGATAATAATATCAAAATATATTTCGTGTATACCTTCTACTTCAAGAAAGCAGGCAACGGCAATGACAATTCCCCACTGCACCGTGACCAATATTGGGGACGTCCTAAAGGCAAACAATATTAGCGCGTAGCTGCGCGAAATGAACAATGGGCACTGCGTGTGAGCTATGCTCGCGCCCGCGTAATTGACTTTGGTAACGACATGGCGCCTGTAGATCATGGGATCAGCTTTTGACCAATCACAGGCTTCAAATCTCATAAGCCGAAAACCGAGTTGGCCAAACTCTCTTTATATACGGCACTGGAATGGTTGAGCGACATCATGAGAGCCAGGTAAATGACTCAAACTCGATCATGACCGCACGCATCTGCTCGCCCCTCTTTCTGTATAGATTCGTTTGTTAGATTTCAATTTGATTTGATCAGTAAGTTTTTTAAGTTATGCAACAATAATTACATAATTTATTTCAGGGTTTTTTACTTCTTCCATTTGCTTATTCCATTTCTCGTTATAGCATTATCGGTGATGATTATCTGCAGCGTCACCACTCTATTCACTGCCATTTGTTTTGTCATTGCTGGTGAAAATTTCTCGAGCATTCAAAAAAAAAAAATGCACCAGATCCGTTGAAATTTCCATTCTGAGTATGCCAAAACTTCCTCGTGCAGGAGGGGGAATCTGCCATCCTACACCCTTCCCCTGCTCGGTTTCTGCACTTATACATATACATTTTTTGAATAATTTGATTAGTCAAATGAAGATTGGAAATCCAGAGTTACAGAATTTTGCTTTGGTGCTTTTTCTTGCAACTAAGATATTAACCAATACATCTTCTTACTCTTTGGATTGAAAATTTCAAATATTCCTCCAAAAGTGTTTACCAGATCGTTGAGGGCACTATTCACCTTTTGCAGATGTAACAAAAACCAGATTTAGTGCCTCAAAATAGTTCTAAAATGTGAGTTAGGGATAGAAACAATCATTGTAAAAATTTGAATCCCCAATGTTAAGTATTATTAAATATACAAAATATGAACAATAGATGTTATCAAAAATGTTTCTAGACGAAAACGTCTACAGTTTTAGTGAAAAAAAATAGTGATATCTCCTTATATTTTAGGCTTCAATGCGAAATTTTACTTGGTAGGATATGTTGTGCTACAACTGACCTACACTTATGCATCAAATGTGATATCTTTAACATTTTTTATTACTGCTCCCAATGGTAAACAGTACTTTTAATTTTCAATTCTAAACATGCAAAAGCTTTCTCCCGTTGGATCCCCCCCCCCCCCCATCCCTCATCTGATATTTAGCACACTCTCGTACTCCAGAAAAATCTGGGTACGGCCTTGAACTCTCTTGCATTCCTTCACATTCATTACCAGGAAGTGATCAGTCTGCAAAAATTAGTATCAACTTAAACTTCATATACAGCGAGGCATACGTTGCCATCAGACACTCTCGTTAGTTGCTCGTAACAAACATTAAGTGCTCTATAGCTATACTTTCAGGCAGGTGTCAGTTTCACAATCAGGCCTCTTTAACGATATAACTACATGCGCAGTTTGTTGGATGGGAGCTTGAATACATATACTTGTACACTGTACATTCACTACAATTCATACATTAGCATGGATAAATGTATTTGATTTCTTTCTCCAATTCTCTTTTCTATAATAACACCATGTGTTCAGACATGCCGCGAGAAGGCATAGACGCAGCAGCAAGAGTCATTAAATGGTTACAGCTAAGATTACTGTACACTGCAGACCAATGCTACAGAGCCTGCTGTGTTCACTGTATATATCTCTGTCCAGAGTAATATCTGAGGAATATTGTTAAGAAGTTTCGCTTCGAGTTTCGAAAGTTGCTTTGTAATTGCACTTCAACGATGTATTTTGTCAATTTATTGCATTTGGTCCTTGTATTCACCATGTAATGTAGTTAAGGCAACGCTCATCATCGAGGTCATAAACAATTAGATGCTGAACAGGCATTTCCAATGACTTAACTTCATATTACAGCCATAACTTCAACGGCGATATCACTTCTAGTGAGATAGATACCATAGCATTGCCAGGGCGTGAAAGGTTAAAGGGAATGGACGAAGGTTACGAAAATGGCTAAAAATGCCATTTTGAGTCATTTTAGATTCAAAGTCATAAGGGAATGTCATTTGGTAGAATGTAAGATACTCGGATTTGTGATAACTGGACAAAGGTTAACCAGCAGGGCTTTTTTGCATTATTAATTTGCCTAGACACTTCACATTCTAACATTCAATTATGATATAAACGCATGAGAACACTGCATACAATATATGATTGAAGTAATGTCAGTTGGGTAGTGAAATTAGATGGAATCATCCCACTGATTTGTTCTACAGCTGTGCATTATCTTGTTTTAAGTGCACTTGTCCCGATAGATGTAACCATATAGTGGCGGATCCAGAGGGAGGCGTAACCGGCGCACCCCCCCCCCTTTATTTTTCGTTAAAAAACAAAAGAAATAAAAAGAAAAAAATGAAATGAAATCCGGAAGTGGCACCAGAAATATTAGTTGCGCCCCCCCCCCCTTTACAGAATTCCTGGATCCGCCCCTGATATAGAAACTCCTTGATTCTCGCCCTCTCTGAACGTGATGGGTAAGTATTGTATAGGCCCCTATTATTCACATACTGTCTCTCCGTTTGTCCCTCTTGTAGGCCTACTTTCCTATGTTTTTCTTGTATTTATAACTATACAATATGCAAGTATACTTGCATCCCGGTTTTTCGAAGATTGTAAAATATTTATTATCGATTTATATTCATTTTTCCTTCAAGGGAATATATCATCAAAAGAAAATTTCAAATGATCATGAGCAGGCCTACACAATGATCGACTGCAGGTTACAATTATGAAAATTAGAGGTAATTGCAAGCATGTGTACATTATAGTGACATACCAAACTTCCATGTTCCACGTACTGCTGGTATTTCTATTTCGGTTCTAACTGTAAATTATGTCGACCAGAGCGAGGGGCTTCATTAATAAGGAGGAATGATGATTCAATATGTTATGCAATGAGTGGGGTTTTACATTGCTATGTCAGTTCATTAAATCAACTATTGATATAATAGACATACTGAAGTTATGGCTGAAATGACTATGGAACGGGATGATAAAGTATTGGTTGAGGTGATGATTCAGCTTTTAACGTTTTGCGAGATATTTAGAATCCACTCTATGAAATGTTAAAGAGCATACAATTCTAAGGGGAATTGAAGTGTATTTGATAAAAATCAGTTTTGAGATGACTGAGATATCCAAAACAAAGTAAATCAAAGAGATCCTGATAAAAGTCATGGCCTGTCGCAGTTTATTTGGATTGCTTCTTCTTCTTTTTTGATATCCCAACCATTTCAAGACCAATTTTCATCAAATACACTGTGAATTCCTCTAAGAATTGTATGTTCTTTCATATTTCATAAGAGGTTTCTCATTATCTCACAAATACACCCACACAAAAATTGAAAACCTACAACCCCATCTAAACCAAAACTGTACCATCCCTATAAACATGGTAAACAGCACCCAAACCGAACAGGTCTACATACGGTGAGCAACTCATGCAATCGACGCAAAATATACTTTTTGTTAAATAAAAAAAGAGAATATAAAGTAATTCAAAACAGGACAGACAGGACTGACAAAACAAAACATACAAAAAAAAACACAAACACAATTAAGCACAGCATCATGGCATGACTGTATATAAAATGCGGACAAGCTGCTAGGAATCAGAACAAGGTTGATCAAGAAAGTGGCTCCGAATAGCTGTTGGTGTATATGTTGATTCAGAGCAGCTGCAGAGTATGCATTTTATTATCTGGCATCCATGGGGATAATGGTGATTATTATGTGCATTTGTTATCATGAATCAGTTAAAATATTGAACTCAAAAAGAAAATTTTCATTATTCAAAAAGAATAATGCCCGAGTTTAAATCATTAAATGATTTCCGACTGTTATGTGCATTTTACATAACAGTCGAAGATTGAGATTTTAGGGGAAGGTTGGGATTTGAATTAGGGAAACTCAATTACTTGTAAAAGTTTACTGCTACGAATGATGTTAAGTCAACGAGACAATATGCAGAAATCCTATCAAACTTGAACAAACAGGAGTAAACTCTTTCATAGATGTGTACATGAGACATGTTATAAAATGTTAGCGATGAGTTATCTTTTCACGAATTTCCCTTTCACTGGGCATTACCATTGTTAAGTACATTTCCCCCCGTAATTCCACTTTTGACAAACAGGAATATTAGTTACGATTTGTTTGTTGGTTAGTGGGAAGTTTGGGATGTAATGACGTGGACAATCTAATTTGCTTATGATTATGACCAATATCAATATTTTAGGGAGAACAACTATAAACACTATTCCATTTTGTAAAATTGTAGTGAGACGTTCGCTTTTTTTTTATCTTACTCAATTTAGTTCAGCTTACGAACATTGTGTGGAGTTTCATTTTATATTAGACAGTGATTTGGTAAGATAAAAATATATGAATTAAAATTATCAAACGTATATCATGGACCGCTACTATATGGAAGTATGAAGTGAGTAATATTCCAGGCGGCTGCTACAAACTTTACAAACACGTTGATATCAGAGCGCCAATAATTACCTAACCTAAACATGGTAGAACATGTGAGAGAATTGAACCAGAGTGTTATAAAAGATTGGTACGATTGGTAAAACCTTTCATTTAAGGTGGCATAAATAATTATGCAATGTGGTTTGAAGTTGCATTAATGAGATATTGGTCATTTTGTTTGTCTATCTCCTTAATTCCGTTCGTAGTGGATTCCTGAGATCCGGAAGCATTGTCAAACATGTCACGTGATATTAGCGGGATGCAAGTCGGATCTGCGAAATAATATCGACGTGATGACCAGGCTGACAGCAAAAAAGTTGATTCCAGTTTCACATCATAAGGTAGTGACCAAGTTGATTGCGTGGATTATGTTATTGCCCATTAGGATGAAATAAGATATAAGTAGTTCAATATCTATGTATTTCAATTGCTTGTAAAAAATAATTACATTAAATCGATTTTATTTCTTTCTTTTTGTAAATATGCATGCTGAATCACGCGCTTATACCAGAAACATAAAAGACGCATAATTTCATCACAGATTACAGTCATATTAAGAGAGAGAGAGAGAGAGAGAGAAAGGCGCCTTTTTCTCCCTCCCTCTCTCTCTCTCTCTCTCTTTACACTGTTGTGCCGAATAGTAATTTACAGTAGTTTCAATCTTCAATGGCAATATTGCTTTCGTGAAGGGCGTTGACAGTCATAGGGTAAAGTTGCTCTCAGAACCCCAAAATTGGTTGAATACAGTCATTTCCCATGTATCATGCAAACGATCTTAATATCGACATCGAGTTCTACAAAGAGAGTCCAGTGCAGGATTGTGAAGCTTCATTTGTGTAAGCATTTTTTGTGGGTCAAAATTTGCGGTGTCATCTTACGAGCTATTGAAAAAAGGTCCATGAGTCTTATACCCACGAGTCATACAGCTCACGAGACATGCAACCCACGAGCTAGACACCACGTAAATTATGTATAGGCCACGAGCTAGACAATAAGTTAAACGGGCCCACGAGCTAAATACTAAAGTTCTTTATTTGCCTAGTGTCGAGCTCGTGGATCGTATAGCTCGTGAGCCTATTTCATTCATGTCCAACTCGTGGGTCTTGTGGGCTGTATGAGTATAGGAGTCTAGCTCGTGGCGTGCACCCAAATTTACATGGGCTTTCATTTTATTTTTATATCGCAGTAAAGGAATACTGTGATATGGTTTAAAAACACTTTAGGACCAACAGATGGTCAAACTCGAAGTTTGCATTTATCGCTATTATTTTGTTTTATCTTGTCTATAGCCTTACTCGTGTATCTCACTTGAACTATGAACGGGCTACTGCAAAGACCACTGATCTTATATTCATTATCACATAACAGGGCAACAAAATTTTGTAGAGTAAACTTTCAAAATTACATAAACACTATGATTTATTATTCTATAGGTATACGTCCGATTTACTCTCTTCATAATCATCTTTATTCATTTGCCGGTTTTTTATTTGTTTATTTGGTGGGGTTTTTTGTATGATAATGATTTTTCCCTTTGTTAGAAGCAAGATAGGTCACAATCTGCATCGGCATCGCTCAAAACTGCAGTACATGACACGCGGGTCCTGATTCGAAATTCCGTACTTGAATATGATACACTGAGTTCAATGTGCTCGTTCATTAGAGCAAGGAGGTTCAAGAAATTAATCTTAATGGAATCACATACAGTCTTTCCTTTGAACCAACTTTGATGCCGTCACTAAAAGATAAACTTCTGAAGTATGTGCCAAACTGAATCTGCCTCGCAGATTAGCGGACGATTATTGATTCGTGTCTCATTGCGTATATAAATGACCAGCTATATAAGGAAGATAGGTCTTTATGATGGTAAGTACTTCTCGCCATCCCTACTTGTAAAAAGATGAGAGGTATGGATAATGATAAAGACATGGAGATGCGCGAATATAAATTGTGCAAAGATTGATGACATAAAAATCAAAATTAACGGACTTTACGCACCTGACGTAGTAATCTATAAAGAACCTTACGTTGTCGGAAGTCATCGGAAAAGTGATAAACTCGGCATTTCAGGAGGCTACAGCTTCAAACACTTTCGCAACATAGGCCTACATCTTTGATTTACACTTTTGCACATATTTCTGGACGGGATTGACTTTTGCTTTGTATGTTTAATCATTAGGGGAGATTTCATTTCATTTAATAAATAAGCAAGCAAACTATATACCAGATATTACGTTAAAGTTGAAAATGAATCTTCAGATTGCTCAGAAAGATGGCGGCATCAAACGCCGAGATCAAAGACACAAATGCGCACCTGGAATTTGTTTGAGCATCCCTCAAAGTGACAGCAGTTAAACGGATCTGCTGCTCTCGAATCTCCATGATTAGAGACACCAAAAAGTGTTACACGGTATTGCGGTTTTACTCAAATCATAATTTATCTTTTATAGATTATAATGTCTTTGAAATCAAATCACACAAGCACATAATAATTTTATCGTAACGTGGGAATGGAGGTTTGATCATTTATGGTATTATGGTATTAACATGTCCTTTAGGCCTATCAAATCATATATAATCATGTTTTATGAAATTTATTTTTATATCAAATGCATCAGGGTTCGACATTAGCGGTGGCCCGGTACCTTCGAGGCCACTAAAAATTTACGTCGGGCCACCAAATTTCAAAAGAGGTTATATTTTGGTGGCCCGATCGGGCAACTGAAGCTCAAAATGGATTGTTGTGCTTGCTTTTGATTTGAATTTTGCATAATGTTTACTTACTTCTAATCACTTGAGTTTTATTTTCTGTTAACCCCCCAAAAAGTGATATGTACATGTTCTTGTCGAAAAACAAAATTAGATAAAAATTGAATTGAAGTGAATTGAATTTTAGTGTCCCTAAGAGAAAAAAAAAAAGTTATGCGTCGAGCCCTGTATAAATGTGTATATATAGTATATACAACTGTATATATGTATACATAGTATATATATATAAATATGTACATAAATGTATATATAGTATATATATATATATATATATATATATGTGTGTGTGTGTGTGTGTGTGTGTGTGTGTGTGTGTATTCTAGATTCGACATGAGTAATCTCTTCCTGTTATCATTGAGTACACTTATACGTAGATCGCAGATCTATTATTCAAAGTTTTGTACTTTTATCAACAGGGAAGTACAACTGCACAACAGATCAAGGCAGTGGGTTATGTTGAGAGCTCAGCGAGGACCAACACAGCAGGGGTACGGGAGGTGTTTGAGATGGCTGCTCTAGCCACCATCGGCAAGCTCAGTCTTCAGAAATCTTATACCGATCTCCCTCACGAAGGCAAAAGTAGGCCTACTTCTCTGTCGGAGTCGCTGCGCTTGGTGAAGAAAAGTCCAGATGCAGTGTCGTCGAGAGTCAGGGTTAAATCCACAGTCATCGAGAAGGACCCACATTCCTGTCCTATCTTGTGACCGACCAATGCGAACCTAAATATAACAGTGAGATATTTCTAGACAGGTAGATACCATAGCATTGACAGGCATGAAGGGTCAAAGAGGAAGGGCGATGGTAACGGAAATTGGCAGATAAATAATATCCTTGGCAGTCACAGTCATGTTTAAATCCAAAGTCCAAGGCACACTGATGTAATGGGAATGCTGTTTGGTGGAATTACAAATATTGGAAAGTATAATTGGGCATGGGTTTGACCAGCAAGGCATTTTTTTTTTTTTTTTGCATTTGCCTGAACTTAACATTCTAACATTCAATAAGACATTTTTGTTTTTCAATTCTAAAACGTCATTTAAAACTTTAAATGTGATAATAATATTGACGTTATAATTGTATCCAATAAGATGAAACTTTTGTAGACACGGTACACCCACACATACATACTATTTTTGGCAATTTTTCTTTACGTGCCCAGGTATAATTTCAACTTATAAAAAGTCATTCAAATTAATGAAATCACTACTAAAGCGCTGATTAATTCGGTGCTTATCTAAGTCGATATATAGGGCAATTTGTCAGTTACTAAACACAAGTTGCTATCATGATCAGTTTGCAACGTAGCGATGCGTGACGAATGTTCATCACGCCCAACGTCTAAGAAGCTCTGATTTCCCAATCGCTATAGGCCCACCCCATCACGATGGTATCGGGAAAGGCTCTTGTATTCTGCTACTGCCATGCTCAAAATATAGCAACACCAAGCAAACAAATAAGCCACTTCGGAGTTAGCTCATGTGCACCTCGGTATAATCAGACGTTTCTTTTTTTCTCGATTGTCGGCACTCGCTTTCAAAGCGACAAAAATGCATAATTTTTGAAGACTTTACAATTTATGGAATTCAGTCATGAATGAAACAAAAGATGAACTTGGGTAGACCAGGGGACAAGAGTGGTCCATCAAATTAACACTTGTTGGAAAGCATCCATGATTTCATTATTTTGCACTGAATGTAACAATCTTTTTCTTTTGATATTGCCAAATACTACTCAGGTGGATGTTCTGGCACGCACCATATACAGTATAAGGATTATGCCTTAAAAAACCTTACATCACAGATGCTCATCTCAGTGAATGAAAAATAAAAAGATGCCCTGTCAGTACAAATGAAATTTTTCTGCTCATTGGAAAAGTGGGACCCCTATCTGGCATACATACTTATTCATAGCTGGTCAGACCCGGCTCCGGGTCTGTCTTTTCTTGGTCCTGCATGCTCCAAACTCACTGCAGAATTGGCGGATGATGATAACGACGGGCATACCATGGTATGCCCGTCGCTATCATCTCCCGCCAATAACACGATGCAATTGAGCTTGGGGCAGAAAACTACATTTTTTTAAGTCAAATTTAATTCATTGCAACTTGGTGTAGGCTACCCGGAAAATGTCCTTCGTTACCACATGCAATAGTATATTGGTGGAGAAACATTTCGCGACGGAGCAGCAGGGACCTGCTTACCTGTGGCTCGACCCCTGTCACGCTATAGTATTAGAAAGCTATTCTTGCACTCCCTCGTGCAATTTACGAGCCCACATCACAATGAATGTTGACTGCAGACCTGATATACATGAAGGGGAAACTTTCCGGCAGCCGGAAGTCTAACAACAAACGACTCAACTTTGTGTGTATAATTTATCACCAGAATATGAAGTGAATTTTACAAAGAGTTCATTTATGTATATAGGCATGAGCTATTAGCCAAGACTATCTCAGTAACAAGTCGAGGGTACAGGGCATAATATCATGTGTAAATGTCACTATATCTTCTCAGTGTCTTGTACTTGTGAAATGTGACATCACAAATAATGTCGTAAGTCGTTTAATATTATGATGTTTATTATTATCATGTATGATAGATAGAAATGGCGTGCATATGAAATTAATTTAATTTGTAGAAATGGATGAATGACATGTTGTATGCCTTGTCTGTCATGGTTTCTGTAGTTCTTATACAAGGGCGCCGGAAGCGGGGGGGGGGGGGGGCACTGCCGCCCCCCCCCCCCCCCCGCAGTAATCTTTTTTTTTTTTTGGGGGGGGGGGGGGGCAAAACGAGTTTTGGCCCCCCAAAGTGCCCCCTGAAGCAAATAATTAATCACTTATTTAAAGACCAAAATGACCAATAAAGGCACTTTTCTTGTCTAAAAGTTGTCGATTTCATTGCAGAAAATGCGAAAATCATAATACATTATCAATGTACATTTTTTTATCTATATACTAATATTTGCTTATGAGTAAATTTAGTGTATAGATGGTAGCCTCGCGTCCTCGAGTTTGCCCCCTGAAACATACCTTTAGTAAACCTTACATTTTCCCTTTCTTCTATGCTTTTAAGCAATATAAGAACAATTTTTATTGCGATCACGTTTAAAGTTTTAATGAATACATTTCAGACAAATGGCAAAGTGAAAGTAGCTCGCTCGCTCTGCCCGTACTTATAGTGAATGCACAGTTTTCATGAATTATGATCATAGTCCTTCGCAGTGTTTTTTTTTTACTATGTTTTATTCCCTAGAAATTTGAATTAAAATGTTCTGCACACGTGATTTTTATACTCTGTTTTTACAAAAAGTCCCTTTCGTGATACCCCCCCCCACACCCTCATCCGCTCGCTCGCTTCGCTCCCTCGCCGAGGATGTCACACCGTCACATAATGTACCCCCGTATGTTATAAACGTAGTCCTTCAAACGAATTTGTTTTTTCGTCATGTTTAATTCACTAGAAATTTGCTTTTAAATGCTCTATAAACGCGACTTTTGTACTATTTTTTGCAGAAAGTCCCTGCCATGGGAGGGGGTATCCCTTCTCCCACACCTTCCCCCCGCTAGGTCGCTTCGCTCCCTCGCCGAGGATCTCACACCGTCACATAAAGGTACTCCCGTATATGTTATAATCATAGTCCTTCGAACAAATTTTTTCCACTATGTTTAATTTCCTAGAAATTTGCTTTTAAATGCTCTATAAACGCGACTTTTGTACTCTGTTTTTACAAAAAGTCCCTACCGTGGGAGGGGGTATTTCCCCTCCCACGTACCCCCGCTTGGTCGCTTCGCTCCCTCGCCGAGGATCTCACACCGTCACATAATGTGCCCCCGTCGAGATTTTGCCCCCCCCCCCCCAAAAAAAAAACAACCAAAAAAACCAAAAAAAAAAAAAAAACACACACACACACACAAAACAAACAAAAACAAAACAAAACCAGAAGTGTTCCGGCGCGCTTGTTCTTATGTACTTATAATAATCACAATTCTGTTTTATGTGACTGCTGTCTATAGTGATGACTTTACGTAAGAGAATATCGCACAGTGGTGTAAATGAATTATTATATATATTAACTGTATATCAAAGTGTTGTGAATATAGGTTTTCCCGGCCAATTTCGCACTTTTGTCAGTCCATTTGATAAAAGGTTCATTCAATTTCGCGAAAATCCTCGTCACTGCACATTCTGTCATTCAAAATTGCAAGTTGGTCGTTCAATTTAGTATTTCGATCGATGAAATTTGCACATGTGCTTTTCGAATTCGTAAAACGGGCATTCAAATTTTCACGTGCTCTTCAGTCATTCAAATTCGCCAGCACTGGCCGAAAAGGGTATTTCAGTTATTCAATTTCGCGTATGGGCAGTCAAATTCCAAACATGTTCATTCAAATTAACGTCATGTCATTTCTTTTTTGAAAAGGTGATAACATTTAAACGGGAATTTCTATGTGACTTTTTGTTTCATCCACGCACTGTTAAGCAGTGCATATTTTGACCCTATATAAATCGAGTTTGTTGTTCTGTAACGCCCCTTTTCTTTCATACATGTCATTTTAGGCCTACATGTACCAATACTACAGCTTAACTTCATCTTCTTACAGTCATGACAACACAAGTTAGATACAGACGTATTTCTCAAGAAGACAAAAAAAGATTTATAGGAACATTGATGATCATAACCTTGACTTCCTAGAAGTGGCCGACACACTCGGAATAAAGCGCTTCGTACTGGAAGACTCACTAAGCACATTGAAGAAAAAAAAACTGTCGCCAAAATCTCTAAAATGAGTACGAAAATATGAAATGTAATGACGCTTGCAAAACAATAACTATGCTGAAAAA
The DNA here is from genome assembly GCF_040938485.1 of Diadema antillarum. Taxonomy (NCBI): domain Eukaryota; kingdom Metazoa; phylum Echinodermata; class Echinoidea; order Diadematoida; family Diadematidae; genus Diadema; species Diadema antillarum. The sequence continues at coordinate 18,777 of NW_027271620.1, forward strand.
AGAAAGAAAAAAAGAACCAAAGGATAAACTCGCGCGCTAAATTGACTGCAAAAGATGTTAAATTGGATGCCCAAAAATGAATTCTAATGAACAAGTGCAGCATGTCCGTGATCATGTGACTATATCATTCTAAATTGAATGAACGAATAACGAAATGGTGCTTGTTTTACGAATTTCAATTGAAAAAGTGTTAGTTAAAATGAGACTAAAGGTAATTTGAATGCTCCAAAATGAATTTGAATGAAGAGGTCATAAAATTGAACTACCGAACATGTCATCTACGCTACATTTTGCTAAATTGAATGCAGCAATTAGGAATTGGACTGACAAAAGTGCGAAACTGGCCGAGAAAACCTATATTATGCGCCTTGTTTTGCTGTGCGTTAATTCACTTTCAATTTCTGTCTTTAAAGTTATCATAACACGTTGGGTTTTGCCATTTGCGTGTATAGGTTGTAAAGGGAACCCGGGGCAAAGAGGAACACAGGGCAAAGTGAAACGGAGTCATCCCACTAAAACCGACACACACGATCATATCATACAGCCCACGAGTTCGACATTGAAAACAGGTCCATGATTCATACAGCTCACGAGTCATACAGCCAATGATCGAGTTCGACACTAGGCAAATAAAGCCCGTGAGTTCGACACTAGGTAAAAACAGCCCACGAGTGCGACAGATACAATACGGTCTCGTGGGCCTTGTTAGCTTAGAGTCGAACTAATGGGCTGTATGACTCGTGAGCTGTATAAATGACTCATGGGCTGTATGACTTGTGAGCTGTATGACTCGTGGGTTGTATGACTCGTGGGTGTCGGTCTCGTGACGTGCACCCAGGTGGAAATGTTCATTGATGGGCTTGTGGGTAAAATGAAGTTTGGTCCGATTCCACGCTCGAGGCCGCGCAGCACGCCGCATGTCTTGCTGCCGCTAGCTCTCCTATAATTGCTAGAATGAATCGCTAGCAGAATCTTATCTCGACTCCGTGCTTACACGTCGTTAATCACTATTCTGAGGTTGGTCACGTGACATAACATTTCACGAAAATTGCGTACAATTCCTCGAACTATATCACAAATTATGTTTTTCAATTACAGTTTTTCTCTAGTGTATTGTGGAAAATTACCGCACGTAATGTCATTTATACAGTGCGTATCAAAAGATTTTTAGTACTAGAAATCTTTCCAAATATTTCACCCAAAGTGTGCACCAGACTTCTGAATTTCAATTCTGGAAATGCTTCTGAAATATCCCTTGCTCTGTCCTTTTCCCATCGACTTAGTACACTAGATTAACAGATTTCCGAATGTTTAATCAAAAAGTGTGCACCAGATCTGTCACTTCAGTCTAACAAAAAAGCCAAAGCTCCGTCAGGTGGGAGGAGATATCTCCTTTCAGTAAACCCTTTCCCCGCTTTCCATAGATTTAGTTAACTTTAGGGATTGACAATTTCCCAAGTTCCATCTAAAATGTGTTTATGAGATATTTTCATTTGCATTCTGCAAATGCAAAAGTTTCCTCATATGCAGGAGCGTTGATTCTGGAGGGCAAGGGGGCAAACACGTCATTTTGTCCCCCAGTAATTCCCGAAATGAGGATTTTCTTTCTTCTTTTTTCTTTTTGTTTGTGAGAAAACTGTCAAAATATTTCACCCATAATGTGTATCAGATCGTTGAATTTCAGTTTTGAAATTGCAAAATGTCCCTCGCGTGGGAGGGGTATTATACACGGACCACATCCCGCACTCTCCCCCGTTCGGTCCTTTTCCCATCGACTTAGTACACTTTTCGCATTCACAAATGTGAAGGGGGCTATGTATAAGAAGCAGTGCTTGTAATGTAGACCCCACGGAATACAGACAAATATAATATCAAAGAAAAGGCAAATTGTCATAACAAAAACACTATATTATATACATTATTTACAAGGGCTCAATTATGAACCCTGGTATGGATATACATGTAATGTTTACGATAGTACAGGTTTCTGTACAAAATGTTTACCGAGTGAATTTATACGTCATTGGAATAAGAATGACACAGACAATAACCATCCGAGTATATACGAAATGAAAATACTTCTATAGAAAACATTAGTTAAAATATACAGACATTCAATTCCCATGAAATCGATTATTAACACTTATCAAGAAACAGTTTTGACCTTACTCTTAAAGCTATTACTGCTTTTGAGCTTGTTTCGATGAATGATCGAAGGAATTCCAAAGCTTAGGACCCGCAAACATAAAATTTCTGTTGCTAAAACTAGTTCTATTTTTAGGAAGATGGTTAATCGTACGCTTGCCTTGTTGAGTGATCATGAATAGCTTGTTGTTTGTCTAGTCTAGTGGGATTTGGGGAAAATATGACTGTTAGAGGCATTTTTTAGTAAAAGTTGGGAGCCGGTCTATTTTGTATAATTCAAGTACGCTGAATCCAAAAATTCCGGTTCCCAAGCGGAATTTTGAGTCTAAGAGCATCTAATTTGCATAAACAAAATGGCCGCCAATTCATTGCTTTTTAAGGTGTTTCGATGATCTAATTTTCATAAAATGTTCCTAGACATGCAGAAATAGTAATAATTTCAGAAATTAAGGTGCAAAGACAATACTGTAGCTAGGTCATCAGTTGTTCATAACTTTCACTTATATATGCAAATTAAGAAGTGAAATATGCAAATTAGGAGTTGCCGCTGATACAGCAATGCATTACCGCATATATGTGCACATGTATAGTACCTATAGTACGTGTTCATCTACGTGTATCTATGTGTTTGTACCTACATGTTGGGAACCGGGCTATTTTGTATAAATCAAGTACGCTGAATTCAAAAATTCCTGTTCCCAAGCGGAATTTCGAGTCTAAGAGCATCTAATTTGCATAAACAAAATGGCCGCCAATTCATTGCTTTTTAAGGTGTTTCGATGATCTTTAGTTTTCATAAAATGTTCCTAGACATGCAGAAATAGTAATGATTTCAGAAATTAAGGTGCAAAAACAATAGCTAGGTCATCAATTGTTCATAACTTTTACTTATATATGCAAATTAAGAAGTGAAATATGCAAATTAGGAGTTGCCGCTGACACAGCAATGCATTACCGCATATATATGCACATGTATAGTACCTATGTGTTCACTTCTGTTTTTAATCATATTAACAAGTCATCGGGCAAACAAAAAGTACTTGGCGTCGCCAGAGTCGAATCAAAATTAATCAATTCAAAAGAACTGAATTACACTTATGCAAATATCTATGTAAATTGGTATACAAGAGGATACATAACTGGCAGGATTCTAGATTCTACAACGCATTGCCGCAATATATGGATCTGAATCACAATTCTGATGATAGTTATCATTGTATCAAGATCGGTTCACGATTCCTAGTGTGATAAAGAGATACAAGAACCAACTCTAAGTATTAAAATAAAACATGCATCTCATTTGCATAATAAATCAAGCAAACTGTTTTCCTTTTTTAACATATTTCCCCTAAAACAAAGTTTTGCTATTAAACTGTACCTTGGCGTAGTGAAAAATAGATATGCTATCGGTCAAGCAAACTGTACATGGTGTCATCTGAGTCCGAGGAAAATCAAGTACTGGAATCAACCAATTCAGAATAAAAAAAAAATTAATAACAATATTTGCAATGCCGTATGCAAATTGGTATACAAGAGGCTATATTACGAGAGGCTTCGAGATTCTACAACACATTGCCGCGATATATGAATCTGAATCATTATAGTTATAATATCAAGACATAAGTTGATGATTCTCTTGTGATAAAGAGATGCAAAAAAAAAAACCCCGCTATTAGAGTTACCCTAATAATCTAATTTGCATAATGAATTATACAAATAGTTGGCCATTTGCATGAATATATTCCCTAAAACAAAGTCTTGCTATCAAAATGTACCTTGGCGTACTAAAATACAGCTAAGTTATTGGGCAAACAAGTTGCACATTATGATGTCGTCAGAGTCCAAAGTAAATCAGGTACTGGAATCAATCAATAAAGGAGAACTGAATGACACTTAAAGGAAATCTGTTTGTAATTTGATATTCAAGAGGCCGTAGACCAGGCAGGTTTCGAGATTCTACAACGCACTGCCGCAATATATGAATATGTTTCATAACAGTTATAACATCAAGACCTGTTAATGATTCCTGGTGTGAATAAGAGATGCAAAAATTGACTGCAACTACTAAACAACAGACATCTATTATCTCATTTGCATAATAGTATATGCAAATATTCACCCATTTTCTATGCATATTTACCACCAAAAACAAGGTCTTGCCATCAAAGTTATCGGGCAATCACATCACTATACATTACTCTTCGGATTAGTGCAAGGTCACTTAATCCTTCCCTGTACTTTGTCGTTTTCATTAATGGATAACTTGGTTTATAGTTATTTTCAATCTGTTGAATTTAAAATCAAGTGGCAACTGTCATAAATCTCGTCATAATTTATTTATTTTTTTTTATCTATCTCTTCACCCACTCTCCTGGCTCAAGCAAAAAAAAAAATTGTAAGAAAAATCCTGGTATCTCGGACAGTGTCGGAAACAGAAACGAAGGATGAACTTTGTAATTCTAGTCATCAACACCTTCATATTTTGGCTGAAAAGAAACATAATCTGAGTCGAAAAATCCATTTCTCAATCGAGCTAAATTGATCTACATTCATGCAAGGTTTGCATCATCACATTGTTGCTAAAGGGGTATCTCACCGTGCTTGAAACTAGTTCGCGACTAGTTCGCGACTCCAGATTATGCTAGTTGCAGAGACGTCTCCGCGACGTCTCCGAGACGTCTCCTGAAAATTACAGAGTCTGCGATTAGTCGCAAGAGATTTAAACATGTTCGATTTGTCGTGAAGTCTTCGCGACGTCTCCGAGACGTCTCCATCAGTTGCGGAGACGTCGCGGAGACTAATCATATCCGCGACTGCTGAAACGTCTCCGCGATGTCTCCGAGACGTCTCAGAGACGTCGCCGGGACCTGCTGGAGACCAGAAAAACTGGTGAGAGGTCGTGGAGACGTCTCCGCGACTCTATTTGACGCTGTTTGACCTACTTTAGAAACCACGTGACCCATCTGCGTACTGATATCCTGCCTAGATCAAGTCAGGTGATCCTGCAACGGCTCCCTCATATTTGAAAATTTTTGACACCTGCCATAACTCGTCTCAGAGACGTCTCCTTGGTGAGACCGCAAGACATTTTTTGTTGGAGACGTCTCCGCGACTGCTGCGACTATAAGTTGGAGACGTCGCGGAGACGTCTCTGTCGGTGAGATACTAGCTTTACGTGCACACACTGCTGTACATCGTAGGCCTGATTTGTGATATTTGCATCGAAATGTTCTGCATTGCTCTCGCATGCAGATGAAATCATCTCAAGGCAACTTTGCAGGATTGGAGCTAGATATATCAGTTGTACAGGCTGTAGACCGCATCAAAACGTTCCCATCCATTGTCTACTGGTGAAGAAAGATCAGGTCTGGCACAGTGAGCAGGATTTTCTTCTTTTTTATCGTTTTTTTTTTAATACAGGAGTATAGTCGTTGAACTGCTTCCGCGAGCGTTCAGGATACTTTTGTCGGTAAAATGGCGGAACATATTTTGTGCCAAACGAGCTTGTGTGATACATCTTTTGAATCGAATATAAGTTTATTCTTATAAAGACGACTGATAACAACCATGTTCTTGGAACCCTTTAGTTTTCTTCTCGTACAAGCAGCATCCTTGATGATTGTGAGCCATTGATCACTTGCTTTAATAAGAGTGCTACTGTCAATATCAGTCTGGCAGAAAAAAGCACAACTCCAGTATATACGGAAGAAGGCTTCTTTAAGGTAGCTATCGGATCGATGTTATCTCTCAAGGGAACAAAAGTAACTTCATGTTAGCAAGGTGGTGGAAAACCCAGGTTCTATATGAAAAGATCCATATCCTAATTCTTGGGCAGAAATTCAAGTGACAACGTGGATATTCAAAAACTATACTTGATAAAGCATATTATGAGAGGCAAAATGGCGACTCTTTACGTCTTATACGAAGTGAAATCTTCTGTATATAACATGGTTTCTAATGAGTATTCATTATTCCTTAGTTCTTACAATCCACTGGCCCTTAAAGCTAGAGGCCTGTTTGCTAAGAATGTCATTTCTATGATCTGAATCACACCTGGTGAGATAATTATATCATAAGTCAGACAGACAAGGAGCGTGGCGTCGTCCAGTTAAGAATAAATTGAAATGCATCATACTTGGTGGTTATCACTGGCGGCATGTTATCCACGTATATTGAAAACAAAAACAAAAAGGAACAGGAAGGTGTAAACCCCTTATTTCGCAGATTGCACTGGCCGAGGCAATTTCAGAGTTTGAACTGTTGAGTAAGTTACATTCTTATAACAGATGTAGAAGGATCAAATATAGGTAGATGTGTGCCACACGTCTTTTTTTTTCCCATTTGTTCTCCCTCACTGCTATTCTAACATCGTTATTTAAGTTTATCATGATAAGGCAAAAGTGGCAAAAGATCGCAAAGTTTAAGATCGCGAAGTCTTCACGATCTTTTGTTGTCCGGTCACACTGGCAAGAGATCGAGCAGTTTGGCGAGGACAGCATTATAAAATGAAATATCCCTAGCTGTAGTGGGAAATTTCGCAGAAAGTTTGCAGTCAACGCACTTGAAATACTTAAACTTTTTGATAATTTGCCAATTTGGCTGCGCCTTTTGAGATCTTGGAGATCGCGATCTTAAACTTCTTGATCTTTTGCCAGTGTGTGATTGCGGCTATTCTACAAGCGTAACTTTCCAATGGATCCTTCTCCAGTCGTATAATGTATTTAGATAGATATAGATATATAGATATATGATTTCATCTAACGGACTTACAACATAATTTTGTTTATTCAGTGGGGCATCAGTACTGTTTGTTGTGACATTAAAGGTATTTTTCGTCGACTTGTAAAAAAAAAAACCGCTTCAAGAGAAAATAGAATAAACCACCTATCCCATTTCAACCTATAGACGAATATTTGCTATATATAATCATATGTAATCGTTTATATATTATTATATATGTATGATTACCATGTTCTGGTTTACTGGGAAATAGAATTTCCGTGCTAATGCTACAGATTTGCATATTGGAACAATTTCTACAATAATGGATGTTGCATATGAACAAAATGGCATTGACCGATGACATTCCCCCTCCCCCACCCATAAAAAATTGAGTCATGATCCGCGTAGAGAGAGTTTTCATCAATTCGTTTTGCGATTATCGATGTACTAAAATATTTTTCATGGAATTATATGGCAATACTGCAGCTATTTTGTATGTATTATGCAAATTAGATGTTAAAGTTCATTCGCTTGAAAAAGACCCGTTTTTTGGTTTAATTTTGTTTTCGTTTTTTGTTTTGTTTTGTTTGTTTGTTTTTTTTTTTTGCCCTAGCGCAATCAAATTTTTTTTTAAAGAATCGGCTTCCTAACTTGAATTCTTTAAAAAAAATCCCAAAGGACCTTATTAGAGGATTTGAAAAAAAACAAAAATTTACCAGGGTATATAGGCTATTGAATGAACTGCATGCACATAAAACTCATGAAGCCTACATGTAATTTGCATACCAATTACAATATTTGCATTTATTTTCATACCACTGAGAAGGGATTCTGTTTTTTATCTAACCCTCAAAACCTTAAAGGACAAGTTCACCTTCATATACATGTGGATTGAGTGGAGGCAACAATGTTAGTAGAACACATCAGTGAAAGTTTGGGGAAAATCCGACAATCCGTTCAAAAGTTATGAATTTTTTAAAATATCTGTACAATCACTGCTGGAGGAGAAGACTACTATACAGTGTATGATGTCACATGCGTACAACTATATAAGGAAAATAAAAAGAGAATTTCACAAAACTTGACTTTTTGAATAAAGTGCACATTCCTCGACTTGTTACTGACTTATGTTAGGGGTAATATTATTCCCCCTGACTTCTGAAAGAGAGAAGTCGAGGGTTCTTTTATTATGTGAGAAAAGTGAGAATATCTTGAATTTTCTTTATACTTTCTTTATATAGTTGTACTCATATGACATCACAAGCTATAGTAGTCTTCTCATCCAGCCGTGACTGAGCAGAACACATCAAACTCTCATTGATGTGTTCTACTAATATTGCTGCATTCACTCAACCCTTATGTCTATGAAGGTGAACTTGTCCTTTAAAGTCTATATGTCTAGTGTTTTTAACTTCCCTCTCAAGAAAAAAAAACATAAAAAACCTTCCAGTGCTAATATATATTTATCTGCATATTTCAGTACTAATTTGCATGATTATGAAAGAAATATACTATTTACAACCTAAGAAACGTTTATCCCTCAAGTTGCTAAGTCCATTCAATGTGCGTAGATTTCAAATCACTTTTTTCCAGGTCGTTCACAAAAAAAAAAAAAAAAATCTAGAAAATGCGTGTCTGTAACTCACAATTTCTGTAGCTGGGCAGCCATTTTGTTTATGCAAATTAGATGGTCAAGATCGGTGAAATTCGCTTGGGAACCGAAGTTTTCCTAACCCTCAAAACCTTAAAGTCTACATATTTAGTATTTAATTTGCCTCTCAAAAAAACAATGTCAAAATTACTCTTCCAGTGTTAATGCATAAAAAAAATATATATATATATATATTCATCTGCATATTTCAGTCCTGATTTGCAGAATTATGAATAAAATATACTATTTAACACCTGAGAAACGTTTATCCCTTAGATTTGTAATTCTATTCTCTGTACAAACATTTCAAATCACTTTTTTCCAGTTCGTTTGCAAAGAATTTCTAGAAAATGCGTATCTGAAACTGATAATTTCTGTGGCTTGGTAACCATTTTGTTTATGCAAATTAGATGGTCAAGATCGGCGAATTTCGCTTGGGAACCGATTTTTTCGGATTCAGCATACTCAAATTAGGTAAAAGAGACCGGTTTCCAACTTTTACTCAAAAATGCCTCTAACACCATTTTAGAGAGCCCTTTTTTAGAAATCCCACTAGACTGTCTGTTTTTATTTCCGAAACAATAAAATCATATACAAGATAAACAGTGTTGAACATGGCATAACTGAAACATGAATCAAGATTGAAGTATCAAAATACAATGAAAACAACTTGACAAGTTACAATGATGATAACCATGTAACGGTGGATAGCCCATTTCAGATCTGTCAACATGATAGATCTGTTCTTCCATGGGGTCCAAGATTTATAAACATATAATAACTAACATGTCTTTCATTCATACCAAACATAATATCTAAAATCATATCACAAAACAATCCCTCAAACACCCCCTCCCTCCCCCCCCCCCCCCGAATCATCTTAGATCTCTGGTGACATAGGGTAATGTACATGTAAATACATACAACATAACTATATTCATCAATTCATTTTCAATAATTCTACTATTTTACGGTTCAAAATCTACATATACGATTTTTGATTTCTCTATATGGAAATCAGTAAGGCTGCTCGACTATTCTTTTCGAACATTCCTTAAATGCAGCAGGGTAGCGTTAATTTCTACATTGCTATAAAACAACATATAGCTGAAGTCGATATCAGTCAGTAATCTTATAAGAATGCGGTTTTCTATAAACAAGACACAGGGGCGTCACCAGCTTTTTGTCAAGGGGGGTGCGTTTTGACCCTAATGTAACGAGATTTTTTTTTGGACAGACATTTGGAATATAGGAAGCTCTCAATCCCTAGACTTTTAATGTTTTTGAGGGAAACCAAGCGGGGAAAGGGCACCGGCGTAGCTAGGATTTCATCTTGGGGGGGGGGGGGGGGGTGTTAGTATGCGAGGGAGCGAGCAGGGGGGGGGGGAGGGTGTGGAAGTGCCTGCGTTTGTCCCCCCCCCCCCTCCCACGGTGAGAACTTTTTGCATTTTGATGTTGTAAATGGTGCAATTTGATGCAGGCTCTTTGCGTGTTTTTATCGACTTGAAACAGTCCCACTTGTTTAAGGTAGCAGTACATTTTGATGGAATTTGTTGTTGAACAATGTGCCTATAAACTATATCATTTCAATAAACTTCTTGCATTGATTCTTACACTTATGTCATGAACGCGACCGAGCCCGTGCAAGTGGAGAGAGCGAGGGGGATTTGATGCACGTTTTGCTTGTTTTATCGACTTGAAACAGTCCCACTTGTTTAAAGTAAAGCAGTATATTTTGATGTAGATTATCATCGAACAATTTGCCTATAAAATGGTATCATCCAAATAAACTTCTTGTTTTAATATTTACACTGAATATCATGAACGCGGCCAAGCAAGAGCGAGAGGAGTGAGCGAGGGGAGGATGTGGGAGGGAGTGTCCTCCTCCCACGGTGAGCACTTTTTGCATTTTGATGTTGTAAATGGTGCAATTTGATGCAGGTATTTTGCGTGTTTTATCGACTTGAAACAGCCCCACTTGTTTAAGGTATCAGTACATTTTGAAGTAAATTGTTATTGAACAATCATTTGCCTATAAAAGGTATAATTCAAATAAACTTCTAGTAATAATTCTTATATACACTGATGTCATGAACGCGACCGAGCCCGAACAAGCGGAACGAGCAAGGGGGAGGTTGTGGGAGGGGTTTGTCCCCCTATAAATGGATTATGGAATGACGGTGTGAAACGACAAATTACTGGCAGCAATATCGGGAGAATGGCTTAACGTTTACATGCGAGCGAGCGGAGCGAGTGAGCTTTAAAATTGTGACATTTTACAGTCCCAAAACTGCCGTTTGTAGCCATATTTTTTTGCTTTGGAAGTTAAGGGGGGGGGGGCGCACCGGGCGCAACTGCTGGCAATTACTGGCAGCAACATCAGGTGAATGGCATAACGATTAAATGCGAGTAAGCGAAGAGAGCGAGCTTGAAGATTTTGACATTTTACAGTCAAAAAACTACCATTTGGAGCTATATTTTTTCGCTTTGGAAATAAAGGGGGAGGGCGCACCGGGCGCAACTGCCGGCAATTACTGGCAGCAACATCGGGAGAAAGGCATAACAATTAAATGCAAGCGAGCTTGAATGGGCCGAATGCATAAAACAAGCAATTGCTTGTAAGCAATTGCTTCAAGCAAAAGCACAAGCTCGTCTAGCAAAAGGTCTAGCTCAAGCAATTGCTTAAATCCATATGCATAACCTTTTGCTTATGCTAATACCTTTTGCTTATCCCGCACAAGCAATTGCTAGCGTTTTCAACAAAAGGGACGTCACGCCTGTGCGAACACAAAAACAAAGGCGAGTGTGGCAGCATGTATTTGAAAGGGCATGTCTGTGTGGAAACATTTCCTGACATAGCAGAAGAGCTATGAAATGCACACACAGACACATACACACACATCTATACACACACACACACACACGTATTGCTGGCTGATTCCCATCACTGCAGCTTACAAACAGCCCGGATCTGCAGATCGCACGCGGAGAGAGGTCTCCTTGCTCTCCACCGAAGTCAGACATCCTATACCTGTTTTTCATCACATTTTGCGTGCTAACCACTGGAAATTCCTGTTGTTGAAATGAAAAAGTTTCTTACGCTACTTATGAGTAATTTCTTGTAGATTTATACCACTCCTTCACAAGTGTGGTCTTTCTTTCATAAATATGAAAAGGATACTTAAAAGGGTACGTTCCGGTTAAGCAAAAGCTCAAGCTCATTTTACAGAGCTTGGAAAATCGTAAGCAATTGCTAGCAAGAACTAGCAAAAGGTATGTTTTATGCATACGTTTTTAAGCAAATGCTTGGTCTCTAAGCAATTGCTTGGGGGCAGCAAGCAATTGCTTGTGCCTGCTAGCAAAAGCTTCTGCTCTCAAGCAATTGCTTGTTTTTATGCATACGGATTCGAGTAAAAGGCTAGCACAAGCAATTGCTAGCGTTTATGCATTCGGCCCAATATCTTGACAGTTTACAGTAAAAAAAAACCCTGCCGTTTGTTGCTATATTTTTTCGCTTTGGAATTTAAGGGGGGCGCATCGGGCGCAACTCCTTAATAGCAATTACTGGCAGCAATATCAGGAGAGCATAACGATTACATGCGAGCGAGCGGAGCGAGCGAGCTTGAAAATTTTACATTGTACAGTCCAAAAGCTGCCGTTCTTAGCCATATTTTTTCGCTTTGGAAATCAAGGGAGGGGGCGCACCGGGCGGAACTGCTGGCAATTACTGGCAGCAACATCAGGTGAATTGCATAACGATTAAATGCGAGCGAGCGAAGAGAGCGAGCTTGAAAATTTTGACATTTTACAGTAGAAAAACTGCCGTTTGTAGCTATATTATTTTTTCGCTTTGGAAATTAAGGGGGGGGGGGGGCGCACCGGGCGCAACTGCAGACAATTACTGGCAGTAACATCAGGGGGAATTGCATAAAGATTAAATGCGAGCGAGCTTGAAAATTTTGACATTTTACAGTCCAAAAACTGCCGTTTGAAGCTATATCTTTTTTGCTTTCGAAATTAAGGGGGGCGCACAGGGCGCAACTGCTGGCAATTACTGGCAGCAATATCAGGAGAATTTAAATGCGAGCGAGCGGAGCGAGCGAGCTTGAAAATTGTGACATTTTACAGTCCAAAAAATGCCGTTTGTAGCTATATTTTTTTTTTTTGCAGTAAGGGGGGGGGGGGGCGCACCGGCTGGAACTGCCGGCAATTACTGGCAGCAACTTCAGGAGAATGGCATTACGACTAAATGCCAGCGAGCGGAGCGAGCGAGCTTGAAAATTTTGAGATGTTACAGTCCAAAAACTGCCGTTTGTAGCTATACTTTTTCGCTTTGGAAATTAAGAGGGGGCGGGGGGGGGGGGGGGGACGCCCGGTGCGCCCCTCCCCCTGGATCCACCACTGGTATAAAGTCAAGGGTGTCGGTTTATGTTCATGACTGGGGGAGGTATGACCAGCGAGGTGGCGTCGAAGTGACCAAGCATGGGAAGGATGTCCAAAATCTATCTAAATAGTAAACATTGTATACACCAACTTGTACTATAAAATCAGTGCTGCCAGAACCAGGGGTGCGAATTGTTTTTGCCCACGATTTTTTTTTCTTTTTTTTTTTGTCCCCGGTGCAAAAAAAAAAAAGAATAAAAAATAGAAATTAATTATCATTTAGGGTCCGGCGTTGAGGTCGCTCGCAGACTGATTTTTTTTATGCCTCCGCCACAAAGTGGTGCCGGAGGCATTATGTTTTCGGGTTGTCCGTCCGTCCGTCCGTCCTTCCTTCCGTCCGTCCTTCCGTCCGTCCGTCCGTCCGTCCGTCCGTCCGTCCTTCCTTCCGTCCATCCTTCCGTCCGTCCGTAATGAATTTTGTGGACAGGGTAACTATCAAAACTTTTGAGGTATCCTAATGAAACTTGGCATGTATGTGTATTAGGGGGTGAAGTTGTGCCTATCAACTTTTGGGTGCACATGCTCAAGGTCAAAGGTCAAAAGGTCAAGGTCAAATACATAAAATCTTACTATTTCCACCATATCAACGCAATGCCTGAAGATGTTTTCTTGAAACTTAGTGTATACATGTATTACCCAATTAAGATTCTCTGGTGAAAGTTTGGGTCATGAGGTCAAAGGTCAAAAGGTCAAGTGAAAATATTAAAACTTTACCTTTTTTCTCTCTACCTTGGAAATTGTTCAAGATATCGTCATGGAATATAGTATATATACATGTACTGACTGGCAGTGATTATCTAGAGAATTTAGGGTTCATGGGGTCAAAGGTCAGGGGTCAAAGGTCAATGGCAACATTTCAAAATTTTACTATTTCCCTCATGTTTATACAATGCCAGCAGGATTATTTTTTTTACACTTGGTGTATGCATGTATAACCGTATTCTCTAGCAAGTTTTTTTTTCTTTTGTTTTTGCCTCAAAGGTCAAAAGGTCAAAGATCAAGTGAAAGTGCTGAACTAATTTTTTCCTCCATATCTCGGAAGTGGCTCAAGTTATTTTGAAACGTACTACATATTTATGCATGTTCTGCCTGACAGTGATTATCCTATGAATTTTAGGGTCAAAGGCCAGGTGAAAATGGTAACAATATACTATTCTATACAGAAATTGCACTTTTTCTCCATACCTAGAAAATTGCTCAATGCATAAACATATGAATGGGTCAAAGTCAAGTTAAAGTCTTTAAATCCCAAATACATGCTCTCCTATTCATCCAATTAAACCTAGGTCAAGGAAGGTGAACATTCAACACATTTGTGACAAACTTGTAATATTGATATTTTGCCAATTTTGTGAAAATGTAATCACACATTGTCCACATGTACTATCTAGACCTATTAGGAGAATCATGCATTATGGCGGAGGCATACCAGTCGCCATAGCGACATTTCTAGTTAAATATTTTTTTAGGGTCTGAAGGGGGGGGGGTGCGCTCGCACCCACATCACCCCCCCCCCCCCCCCGTGACGCCCATGAAGACATCAGTAGGTGATCTATAAGTTCATATAACTGCATATCAATCGCATTGCTCTTTTCTGTAACAGAAGTACTTTGTCTATTTTTTTTTTTGTACTGCATTTCCCCATGCCATTACGCCATAATTGAGATAAAATAGAATGAGAGTTGAATACAACATAAAAGTACTGACTTGGGGAGAATCCGTTTAACGCTATTTATAATCCCAATATTTTTGAAACTGTCTTGCAAATACTATCAATATGTAATTCCAATTTAGCATATTGTCAATTGCGATATCAATAAAATAACTTCCGAATATTTCATCAAAAAGTGAGCACATGACAGATCTGTCACTTCAGTTCGTAGAAAAAAATAAATGCACCAGATTGTTTTATTTCATTTCTAAAAATGCAAAAGCTCCGTCGTGTGGGAGGGGGCTATACCCCCTCCCACACCCTCCCCGTCCCCGTCAACTCTAGTAGGCCTAAACACAGCGATGCCGCACACGCGGAACAAGAGCTGTGATACCGCCATTTAGTCATGTCTGTGGATAGGCATGATAGGGGACATATTTATTTTTCTTACTTTTTTTGACAGGAAAAAAAAAATCCAGTTTCACCGAAAGTGTGCACCAGGCTCCTGAATTTCAAGTCCGAAAATACAAATTCAGGTCTGAAAATACAAAATCTCCCTCGTGTGGGAGGGGGATTTTTTGTAGAAAAAAAAATTGTACTCACCAAAATGGGTACACGAGATCTCTGATTTTCAAGTCCGAAAATACAAATCTCCCTCGTGTGGAAGGGGGCGTCTCCCTTCCAACATTCTCCCTCCTCCAGGCATATTTCCCTCAAGTATATACATATCTTATTTAATTTTGCTTTTGATGGAAACAAAAATCGAATATTTCACCAAAAGTGTGCACCTTATCTCTGAATATTTCAGGTCTGATAATATAGGCAAAATATCTCTGAAATGGGTTGGGAGGGGTGGTATCTACCTCCCACACCCCCGCTCATTTCATTTTAATCACTCGTTTGATAGAAACAAAAATCGAGAGTCTCGCCAAAAGTGTGCACTATATTTCCATGAATTTCAGGTCTAAAAATGCAAAAGCTCCCTCGTGTGGAAAGGGGCCTGTCCCCCTCCCACACCCTCTCCCACTGCATATTTACCAAAATACAGATCATTTTTCTTCCATGTCTTTATTACAAACAAAACTTGATTATTTTACTATGTAAATGCGTGCACCATAATACTATCTCTGAAATTTAGGTATGAAAATTCAAAATCTCGTAGTGTGGGAGGGAGTATCCTCCGATCCTGCCAACACTCATTCCCTCTCCAAAAACTCTCCTCCGGACATTTCCCTGAATGTATATGTTTATTTTTAAAATACTTTTTATTGATAGAAACAAAAATCGAATATCTCAGCAAATGGGTGCATGAGATCTCTGAATTTCATATCTGAATATGCAAATATCTTATATGTACTGGATGGGATACCCCCCTCTCCCCGCATATTTCCCTGAATAAACATTTTTCTTACTTTTTCAGAGGGAAAAAAATCGAACATTTCATTCAATTCATGGGTGCACCAGATCACTGATTTTTCAGTGCGAAAATGCAAAAGTATCCCTTGTGTGGGGGAGGATGTTCCACACCCTCCCCGCACACCTTCGATATTGATAGAAAAAACCAAAACAATACACCGAACGTATCACCAAAAGTGTGTACCAGATTTCTGAATTTAAGGTGTGAAAATGCAAAATCTCCCTCGTGCGGGGAGGGGGAGATCCCCCCCCCCCCCCACACACACACAGTGAATCCTTTCCTCGCATATTTCTCTGAATAGTTTATATTTCTCTTACTCTTTTGATCGAAACAAAAATCGAATATCTCATCACCAAAGGTGTGTACCATAATATCTCTGAATTTCAGGTCTGAAAATGCAAAATTTCCCTCGTGTGGGAGGAGGCATATCCCCCTACCCCACCCTTCCTTGAATATGCATATTCCTGACTTTTTTTACAGAAACAAAAATATAATATTTCACCAAATGGGTGTGCCATATCTGAATAACTGGTCTAATATTGTACAACCTCCCTCATGAGGAAGGGGTCAACCCCCTGTACCCTCCCCTTCTCGGTCGCCCCGCTCCAGGTGCGCTCGCACATAATTTTCCAAGTTTTGCCCCCCTCCCCCCCCCCCCATCATTAAGATTAAATCATCAGTCAATCTATAAGCCCCTGGGGCTTTCATTGACTTAATTCAAGAAAATAGAGAAATCCGATAGATATAAGGAAATTGTTATGTACTACTGCATTATTACATACACATAAGTAATTATCCATTACCTTTTACTTTGCTTTGTGTGCATGTTATGCAGGTCCACGCTACGTTTTTTAGGGGGCCAAAATCGGCTGGCAAGCAAAAAAAAAATTATTAAAAAAAAAAATCTTCACATTTCTTTAGGTGCCATTTTCCGCCGAAAATCGGCTGACAAACAAAAACATTTATGCAAAAAGGAGGGGGCAAACATTCACTCCTTATATCTCCTGCAAAAAGTGTGGAGGAGGGATTCCCCCCCCCCCCCCACTGCATTGTGATGGCTATCACCGATCATCCCCCCCCCCCCCCCCCCCCCCCGTCCTCGGTCGGCGCGGTGCAAGAAAGAGGGAGCTGTTCCCTGCATGTTGAGGAACCATTTCATGAGAAACGCAAATTAAAACAACTATTACTAAGTGGATACACCAGGCTTTTAGCAACTTTTTTTTTTAATATACTCCCAGTCTTTTATCTTTGTCGGCAGCACCAAGTTATTAAATGGTACCGATATAGAACATAAAAAATACAGTATTTTTTTCAAGATCCGTACAGTCTGGTTCGAGCGATATTCATGTGGTTCATTAGTTCATTCTTTATTTTGATTTTTGTACTGGTATAATTTTAGTTGGTCAAGATAAACATATCCTTTCTCCGTACAATTCCAAGCCTATGAATTCGGGAACCTACAGCTTTACAAGCGTTATATAGCTTTTATGTAGGCCCCATCATAAATTTCCGATGTTTACTTGTGACATCCTCAGATGATATGACCATATTTTGTGTGAAGTATGTTTTTTT
Source organism: Diadema antillarum (assembly GCF_040938485.1). Taxonomy (NCBI): domain Eukaryota; kingdom Metazoa; phylum Echinodermata; class Echinoidea; order Diadematoida; family Diadematidae; genus Diadema; species Diadema antillarum. Next base: position 36,378 of record NW_027271620.1, read on the forward strand.
TTCTTCTTCAATCAAAAGACATGATTGCATATATTTTGTATTCTTGTTTTACTGTCAATCATTTTGTAATCTTATCATTGAGAAAGTGGAAATATGGAAATGAATTTGAACTGAACTGAACTGAATTCGACATGGAAAACGGCAGAAAACATGTTTATTATTCTTTTTCATTGAAACGGGCTTAAACTCTGACATGCAAAATTGTCTTTAATCGCATTATGTGGCTTAAAATCATGGATCACTGTTTTCGTTTGTGTGTACAGTACTTCTCCGTGTGTACTCTGAGTAGAGTGTATTTGTATGCGTGCATGACTGTGTGTGTATGTGCGTCTGTGTTTCTGTGTGTGGGGGTTGGCGTAGGCTTAAAGGGATAGTACAGTATTGGTGGAGATGAGAATTGGGGTTTTAACTTTTTGCGAGATACAAAGAAAACACTTATGATATAGTACAGAGCATATCATTTTAAGAGGAATTCAAAGTTTATTTGATGAAAATCGGGTTTGGAATGACTGAAACATCCAAAAACAAAGTAAAACAAAGTGATCGTAATAAAGTGTGGGTCCCACACTTTATTAGAATCGCTCTTTTTTGGATATCTCGGCCATTTCAAAACCAATTTTCATCAAATAAACGTTAAATTCCTCATAGAATTACATGCTCTTTCATATTTTATAAGAGGTTTCTCATTATTTCACCAAAAAATGTTAGAAACGCGAAATTAGGTCTCAACCAAAACTGTACGATCCCTTTAAACATAGGCCTAAGTATGTGAACGGTTGTAGGAAAATGAAATAACCTAGAAATCACAACAGAAAAGATATCAGATGAATTTTGTCGGATATGTGCAGCGAGTGTGCCGGTCGAATAAATGACGAGAAGAGGCCTTGTGCTGAACTACTGAGATTCTGATGAGTATAGCACATATACTATATGTGACAACTGACAAATGACTAAATTGACTTTGCTCAAAAATGATCGACAAAAGACGAATTTGAAACTCGGATTGGCATACTCCAGATTTCTCGGGACAAATTGAACTGAAAGTCTATTTAACTGAATTTAATTTTAAAAAAAGAATTGAAATTAATGGGAAAACCTATACGTAGGTAGCATTTATGATTGCATGTTTGTTTCTATACCTTGGATCGGATGGAGTGCGAGGGTGATGGCGAGGTCAAAGGCAACCCTAGTCTAAAGGTCGAATCTACGTCGATTGCACCGAACTAGTTCGGTGGTCGATTGTCGCGAAAAGACAGAACTGATGGTGTGAAAAATTACACGCCGGACGAACTACGCCCTCTTGCGCCTATAAAATATTTTGGTACGGTTACGGCCACAGAACTCTTACACATAGAAGAATCACTCGCCACCCGTTTTGTCGCCGTCGCTCGACTCATTGTCACGTGACGTCCGCCATTTTGCTTAGCGGAACTTTTTTGCGTGCAAATCCCAGCAGACGCTATCCACATACAGTGACTGCATGTTGCACCGTGTTTTTCTGACCCTGAACGAGGCATTAAACTGCCATATTGTGCGGCTGTAAACTGCACAAATCACTTGACAAAAGGATTTGGAAACAGGTAAGTGTGACACCAAGCCATGATGAGAATAACAAGTAATTAATTCCCCAAGTAACGTTACAATTAGGCGGATCGGTCGTATGTTGGCTTTCTTGTGAGCGCAGTAGCAAAGGTAGTCCCAGACACTGGATTTTGTGTTTGCCGTCGACATGTGTTTACCACCAACTACCAAAATGATGCAAAATAAAAAAGATCAAGTAGGCCTAATTTAGGCCCTGGGTCTATACACTCTGTACGTTGTGTGTTGGGGCAAGCAGCTTTGTACATGAAAAAAAGTACTATCTATTTATGTAAATTTGAGCTTAGGTGTAAACTTTACACGTAGATTTATTCTTGTCTAGCTAGAGTCACAGTACCAGTGGTGGGTCAGTGTCAGTGACAACACTACAGTCGTTTAGTAGATACTAGATTGTCTAGAGTGACTGTGTACTCTAGTATTAAAGTAGAGTACGGTAATAGTAGTAGTAGTAGTAGTACGAACAGTTGTAGGGTAGACTGAAGTTCCAATGATATTGATAATGCTGAATAAATTTAACTATTCTTAGTATATTACTCAAACTACTTACTTTATACTAGGTAATGTCAGTGTCACGTCAGTACTGAGTCTGTAGATTCTAGTTTCTGCCCAATTTCTGGTAACCTCAATCTGTTTATTTTTACTTCTGTCTGAATTAGCTAGACCTGTTGCCAGGAATGCCTTTGGTGTTCTTTTCAGTGTCCATAATTCGTAGATTTATATTGCCATAGTGCATGCGGATCAACACAATATGTTTTCATACTATACCATAGTGCATTTTTACACTCATTAGGATTTTCTTTTTGAATCACGCTTGAAGCTATCAAGGGCAAGTGAAATTGTGCACTATATTGATGTATTGCCTTAGACAATCTTACCAGACAGTGTTCATTATTCATGAATTTTATGTTGTTGCCCTATTGCATGTCCGTTATAGATGTATACATTTGTATATGCATTTGCTTTTGTGATTACAATAGTTGTCACAAATTTGCGACACTGGTGGTCTTGCCTATCATTAATTTGCATAATGTTCCTGACGCATGTACTGCCTGTGATTATAGCCGCCGTATTAGGTATGATAATGGTACATGTACTTCAAGCAAATGGTATATCACTGTACTGTGGTTGATTCTCAGCAATCAACTTTGACCTTGATAAATGTCAAATAAATTGTAAAAAATCAGGAAAATTAACTCTGTCCAACTTAACTTCCTGTTTTTTTTTTTGTGGGAAGACAATCTTGAAAGGAGTTCATGCTTGTAATGTGTGTGTGTGAGTGTGTGAATACTTATATATATATATATATATATATATATAGTATATATATATATATATATATATATACATACATAGATAATTATACATATATATATATACATATATTGATTGAGTACCGGGTAGTCTACTTGTTGGTGCAGCAATATCATGACATCGAAAGTAAAACAGGAACCAAGTTCATGTTGATCACCAACAATTTATTTACAGCACACAAATATTTGAGCTATTCGCTCTTTCTCAAGTGTTGTTGCAAATCGCTCAAAATTGGTGTGGTGAAATAAATTGTCGGTGATTAGCATGAACTCGATTTCTGTTTTATTTCATGTATACAGATATACAGTGTATATATGCCTATAGGCCTATTGCTTCCTATACCAATATGTGCAATAGTGATAACTACATTGTACTACACACTATACTAATGATAATGATAACAGCAGGAACATACATGTAGATAATTAAGGTGATGTTGTCTTCCAAATTTCTAATATGTTGAATGCGTATATGTCAGATGGGGAAGATGTATTACATGATCATATCCACAAATCATTGACTTTTACAACTGGACTGACTGGAAATTTAATTTGACCTGTTTAATGGGAGAAAAATCAAAAGCACGAACACACATCTTCTTACAATATCATTGGAGGGGAAAAAATGCAAGATATAGGGTTGAGAGGGGTATCAGAAAAATGGCAGGACACAGACAAGGACAGGCGCGCGTCTTAGATTATTTTATACCAAAGCAGATCACGTCTCCGAAGTCAAATAGATCTATCCGAAAGGGGAAAAAACACCTATTTCAATACAGACAACTTTCAGGGAAGAGTGTGAAATAAATATGAGTACATGAATCTGTGGTCAACGCTGGATTGAGAAGTACCAGTTTGACAGTTTACAAGTTCAAGTAAATATCAGGGGCTATGAGCGGCTGTCATACTGTCCGATCAGTGAGTTGACCGTATCGTGCTCGCGAGGAGCTGCTGAGGTTCCGCTAAGCAACATGGCGGCGTGTGCACTGAGGCGTCACATCCGGGGCGCGCGGTGGCGACACCGAGCTCAGCGGGTTGTGAATGGGTGTGATTCTTCTATGTGTAAGAGTTCTGTGGTTACGGCCGGAGTACGGTACTCTCGCTCTATGCATGAAGGACTTGAGGCCATAGAGATGTATACTAATAATATACTAGAGCGCGGACTTGCGTGTGGCGCGTACGTAGTGTTCGTGTGCCGAGATGAAGAGGCCGCGCGCCATCTTTGTCCGGGCAAAAACAAGCATCGCGTCCGGGCAGCGCAGTAGTGGTGGACACGTGAACACGTATACAACAAGCGCTCAAACACGTATTGCCTTTCACAAAAAGATGAGGGGGTCGGAGATGAGAGAAGGAAACAACTCAAAAATTTAAGTTGCTCGCAATCTCTTATTATGAGTGGTAAAGAAAATGAAAAAAAAATTACTTTATTCTCAACGAGGTAATACTTTCAAGCCGACCAACATGACCATGGTCCATGCAATACAAAGGGTTCTCTTGGTCTCTAGACTGCCGGATGCCCCTTGTGATACAGTATACTGCGTCACTTTTTGTATTTTTTTTTTTGCAGTTATTATTTTTTTTCTGTATGAGGGGACTGCATTCTATAGTCCTATCTGTGTATTCCAAGTATACGAGTGTTTCATTGTATTTCTATTTTTTTTTTTTTTGGTGGTGGTGGAAATGAAATAAATCATTTTTATAAGTACGTGTAGGCATATTGGTTCCATGACATATTGATGTTCAAGCTCGAAATGCTAATGTTGAAGCTTACATAAACCCTAACCCAAATCATAACACCCACGGTGACCCTAATCCTAATCCTCACCCTGCCTTTCTTACAAGAACCAAAAGCCCAATCAGACCCATGATGGTAATTCTATTTTCAGAAAGATATCAATGCCGGAGCATCCTGTAACCAGGCATATATTACGTATTCTGAGCTTTTCTCACACTGTCTTAGTGAAATTAACTGCTGGTATAGCAAAGGGTGGAGGAACGATTTTTTTTTTTTTTTTGGGGGGGGGGGGCTCAAGGGCCAAATAGGGCACTTAGAAATGAGCACTTTTTTAACTTAAAAAGGGGAGTTTTTGTTTTGTTTTGTTTTTTGAAATGGGGCAAATGCCCCTTCCCCCGTTCCGCCGACCTTGCATATCTGCATATAGTTATGTACTGTATTAGCTATCTATATTATAGTAGCAATAGATCGAGAATAGCCGAGGGAGGGCGGAGTGCCCCTGACGAATTTTGCGAGACCTTTTCTTTTCTTTTTCCTTGTTTTTTTTTTTTGCCTTGAATCAATCTGTTTAACACACACTATAAATGTAATTTTAGTTACTTGTGAAAGGAAACTCCGCTCCCCTTCTTTTCTCCTGTTTCTACATCCAAAAGCAGCACATGAACCAGGCATTTTGCAACATAGATCTATGCTACTTTAAGTAGAATTTGCGAATTTAAGAACATTTTTCGATTTCCAAACTCCAATGGAGACCTTGGCATAGATGCTAGCCTACTGCCGTTGCATCCCGTCGTCGATCTCCCTGCATGCTCCGCTAGCGCTACACGTTATCGGTACGGTCGCTAGTCGAAATTTGCCCGGACCAAAATGGCGAACGCCTCCTTCTATCGGTCACAGGGATTTTACGGAGTCCGCCCTCTAGTGTTCTTAGTATACATCTCTATGCTTGAGGCCCTTCGTTACGGACTCTCAGTGCGCGGTGTGGCGGGAAAATTGACATGCATACCTATGCATGTGTACACAATGTTCTGGCCAGGATTTTGCACTGCGCGCTCTTAGATTGACGATCGTACGATGACATGCATACCTGGACCCGCATCCATCCCCTAGTAGAGCCGTGCCTGCTGTAGCTGTGATGCGATGGACACCTGTGGCTGTGACTCTAGACTGCCAGATAATTAGCTCAACTAGATATTCGAACAGTACAATTTCACGGGATTCAATCGCATGATAACTTTTATTCACGACATTCCGAGGACCGTGCGGTCCGTCCGAAGGTAACTAAAAGATTACAACCATTGTTAACTTTTTGTCGTTGATACATAAGATAGACACCTAGACCTATGTTATGTTACACTGTTTTGTTAGTGTTAATTAGCCTTAACGTTAGGCCCTTACGTCCACGTGTTTTAGGCCCTAGCCTTACTACACACTGTCTGCTCAATGAATGCATTGCTATCCTGCTATTAAAAGCTAACGTTAGGCTAACGTTAGATCTAATTTTATACGGCAAACGGACAGTGTGGCTACATAGATCCTTCTAAAATTGACTTGATTGGCAAGTTGTAGACAGAATAGACTAGATTTCTACTCTAACAGCCTACGTTAGAAGTTTAGAATTTCATCAATCACTTTTGCTTTGTAATGTTAAAACTGTGTAGGCCCTACTGTGTAACCGGGCGGCGTTAGGCGTTAATAGGGAGCTTTAGATTTTGACGCGCGGACGTTTGAGCCGACGCTTGCGCTGGACGTTCTCCTCTCCCTGCGTCGTGTGGAAAAGTAGCTTTAGATTACGCTGGGACGCAACGTATAAAAAATAAAATCGCGCCCCCATGATCAGTGCATGAAGAAGCTCTTTACGTCGCCAACTGTGCGGACGTGAAAATAGCCCAGTACGCGGCTAAAAATAGATTGACTTGTAATACGCGCGCTACTGCCCAAGCTCAGAACATGTTTTTTTCCTTTGAACGTCCGTGCGTCTAAAATCTAAAGCTCCCTATTGTAGATGTCTAGCGTTAACAGTTAACGTTGTTAGCGCCCGACCAGATGCTGCAGTGTAGTACGCGCTAAATTTACTTACAGCGACTGGACTGAGCTGTGTATAGTTATTAGATGTAAACGTTAGATGTCTAACTGTTAGACAGAAAGATCCGTCTGTCCAGAGGACTCTTTTAATTTGCCATTAACACTGTCCTCTCGGAGGGGATCCGTGAAGCCAGACGCAGTCTCCGCGGAACATTCCCCGACGGACAGATACAGACCGATCTTTCGGTCAATTAGATGTCATGCTCATAGAAAGGTTTCACCCGTCAATGAATGAATGTGACAAATAACAAAGAGGTCAAACAATAAGTTGTTACGTTAAGTGGTTACTGATGTAGAATCTAGATTACAAATATCTTAGAGTCTACACCCGTCTTCGTTGCGTTGGTAAAGCATGTAATTACGTGCACTTCACACGTAATTAGCAATACTATTAACAGTTGTTATAGCATAGCATGAGACCTATTGAGTATAGGCAATAGAGCCTTAGACTCTTGGGTGCTCCGGGTGTTAGTTTAAAGTAACGTAAGAGTGTTTTATAGACTCTAACGTTAGGTGTAAAACTAACGTCAACAGTTAGCGCCCTAAATCTACTTGAGTTACCCGCACCTTGTCATAGGTAAAATGTTTATGCATCAGTTGCATGTTTGAATCACACTTCGTCACTGAAATTCTATGATATCCCACTGGCAAAATCGTGAAATCGGCCCCACGGTAGGGTTAGGTAGGGTTGTATTTATGGTCAAATTGGCCGTTAAATTAGTGGAGGGACATTCAAGAGTCCTTCCGAGAATACAAAATTGAAGATAAAAGAAAAAAACGGGAGAAAGGGAGGACGAAAGATGCTATTGCTACATTGTATGCTGTGGAAATCGGCCCCACCGCTGTATTAATCTCTCGTAAACGCCGTTTGGTGGGGCCGCATTCACAAGTATTATGCTGTGGAAGAAAGCTTCACCGCAGTGCTTATATACGAATGTAGGCCTACCGATGAACGCCACACAGTGGGGCTGACGGGTATAAACAGACGAGCCGCCGTAGTAATTTAATAGTCAGGACACGCAGTGATGATGGGGCCTATTTCAAGAGTATGCCAATCCCACTCACATACAGGAAAAATAGATAGAATAGAACCACAAGTCAGTTGATCGATAACAAAAATTTGCAGCTATCGTCCGCAAACGCGAAGGATGCGGAATGGTTGTGCGCTAAGGAAGGGGCCCGCAACTCGTCACCTGCGCTCCCATAGACAAGCACATAAAAGACGTGTGCGGGTGACCGTGATGCTCCCATAGACAAGCATGCATCTACAAGCACGTAAAAGATGCGTGCGGGTGACCGTGATACTTTCACACTTATTCCAAATAGAAACCATCTTTAAATTTCAGATTTTCACGGAAAACTGTTCAGTTTTCACCACAGTTTGCTTGGTTGTGGTATCCCTGCCAAGTTTCAAGCCTACTGAAGACAGTCCCAGGCATAATTTTTTGTCCAGGGCCCTTGTAACAATTTTAAGCAGGGTGACGGTACGTACTCGGGGGGGGCTGACGAGGTGTGGGCACCTTACTATACAGCGCAACTAAGAGCGTCAAAATAATACCCCACGCATTCGAAGCACTTATCCTTAAGCGTGTATTTCTAGATTCTACCATAAATCACATTTTTGTAATGTGCTCTTGTGAATTCAGAGTAGGTATTTTCTTTACATGTGAGTAATTTCAAGCAAATTTTGACATATTCTAAGTTTCTATAATTGATAGAAAAACATTAGGGTGTCGATATGAAACACCCAACCATAGATAGGTTCTAATTGCATTCAGATCGCTGATGATAGTTACTGTAATGTGTAAACTTCTTTCCTAAACATGATAGAGGTCTATTGCATGTATGCACTTGCAGCAAGAGCTTTCACACTTGGCAAGCATTCGCACGCTTGTCAAGGATGGCTAGCCATGTATTTAGTAAATTTTCAATGCATTGGTAATTTTATCAGTGGCATGAAAAGGGATAGATATCTTTATGGCTAAAATTTGTCCACCATTCTACAAAACGATGCACAGGTCTCCGTTTGTCAGTTTGGAATAGGGTGTATGCAGTTACAGTAACTGGAAAATAGCCTAAACCCACTTGACTGTGCAGCGTACCTGTACGTTACACAGGTCCATAATTACCTTGTGCATGCACAATTCTTGACCGAAAAATCAGTCTGTATCTGGTCGTTGGAGATGTGTTCCGCAAAGACTGCATCTGGCTTCACAAAATTCCCTGGAGGAGAGCTGTGTAAGTCAAAAAATGATAAAAGATTTTTCTGTCTAGCACAATTCCTACTGACACACTCAGACCTGTGCATCACTTGTATTCAGTCAGACCGCAGCACCCGATAATTCGCTCGTATTTATTCAACTCGTATGCAAGCCCGCTCGAGGCTTGCATACGTAATGAGCTGCGTAAGGGGATTTTGTCCTTGTGCTTTCGGCAACAAAAATACACCTTATATTTACAAATTTGGTATCAAATTCAAGGAAAATATGTAAGCTATCGTCACATGTTACTCAAATTATTGTAAATGAAAAATATCATAGCGTAATTTGAGCTTGAAAAATGATGAAAAAAGTAATTCGCGCAGTACATGTTCAAGACGTCAAAAGAATACCAAATTCACCTTGCGTCTCGAAAATGCATTACTGTATACGCTATAATTTTCGCGTACATAAATTTTCGCGAATTGCCGCTGTCACACATTTTCGCCAGTGGTTAAATTCGCGATTGGGGGACCAGAGAAAATATGAAGTGGCAAAGAAAGTGTGAATTTTCAACTTACTAGCAAATAAGAATGATACTAGTTATACACTGCATGAAAAAAAATTACCAAACTCTGCTAACTAGTAAGTTAGAATTCAACATTTTTGAAGTGGTTATAAGTCCATCGCGCTAGATTTCTGACGAGTGGTCCCTTGCGATAATGGATTGGCTCTCTACAGTATTCGTAAAGTAGACGTGGACATGCTATATGTACGTAAACAAGCTTAGCCAGTACAGTACTGAAAGTATGTTCGGTAAGCCATGACATGGTATACTGCTAGTACTGAAATTTTCGTATCATCAAGGCAAGGGATTCATTTTGGAAGGTAATATTTTCGCGTGTTGTTAAATTCGCGAATAGCTCCCGACTCGCGAAATTCGCGAAAATAAAACCCCCGCGAAATATATAGCGTATACAGTACTTGGTAGTCCATCTCTTAATCTTTGTATCCATGAAAATATCTTGACAATTTGTTGCTTAATCCGGTCAGGAACCAGTAAAATATACATCGATGTCAGGGCTGGTCAGCTTGAAACCGTGCGATCTCAAGAGTAAGCTCTCTCATTGGACAGCGCTTACATTCAGTGCTTGCATTATGTCATTACGCTGCTACGGTTTCATGCCACGTGCGTGCATAGCGCATGCTTGCATAGACACGCGTGTAGATTTCCGTGTTTTGGACAGAATCTAGAAGTAGTGATACAGCGCGCGCTGAATGCAAGCACTGTCCAATGAGAGAGCTCTTTCGTGCCACTGTACACTTTGTATGGAGCATACTTCCAGCTTAGGAGTGAATTTTACAGACATTTCAAAACGGAAAAACTAGTATAAATCATGCTTGCGTCTCCTTGACTCCAATATATGATGAGCATCTAAGTTTCCTCTCTACGAAAAAGCCAAAATCAGAAACAACAGTTTCTTAATCCGGTCAGGAACCAAAAACGAACTTTAGACGACAAAATCTTCTGTGAAAAGCAGGTAAAATTTATGCAAATTCAACTGATTATATCGTCATGATAAGAACCGATATTATACGCAAATTTAGTATCAAAATAAAGATCAAAGTCTGGAGAACAATTTACCGTGACTTGTAGCCATGATGAATGTATGTGCAAGTAGCTACACTGTGAAAACCATAGCCCTGTCAAACTCTCGCAAAATCTCGCACGACAAGACACCTTTTGAAGGTAAAGATTGTCAACGAGAGTGCTGAATAAATCTTTCCGGATCGGCTCATTAGCATACGTGCAGCGGTCTGACTGTATTGCCCACGTGCAAAGTGATCTGGTTAGCATTGTACTCGCTTGTGTGTCGCGACTACAGTCTTGCCATATGTTGTATGATATATATGAGTCATTTCCCTCATTACCGGTATCTGATTTAGGGAGGAGGAACAATGAATGATACATTGCTGAAAAAAGTCACAGACAGCATTGGGCTTATGCAGAAAAACCTCGAATGCTCAATTTGGTAAGTGGAAACTACTTTATAGTCAAATCTGAACACATATAATTTTTGTTTATGCTGCTCTCCATGTTTGGCCTTTTACAGGGTCAAAGGTAGCCACCTTCTTATATTTCTTGTGTGTGCTCTACACCGTATCATGCACATTTCTTTAATGATTTTCTTCTAAACTTGCATGGAGGTGCATCATAGTGGAACTTAGTCCCTGTATTGTTTTTAATGAAGTTGCCCTCATTGTTCCACTGTTTATAGGGTCAAGGGTCATATTATTCAATATGTCTTGTGTGGGGCCTGTGGGGCTTCAAATTTGATGTGGAAGTGTGTATCCTATAGAATAAAAATCTAGCCTCCTGTTACTTATGGTGGTAGCATTCTCACTTGTTTGATCTTGAAACACAAAATGATTGATTTTCTAAGATCTCTTGTCTGCACTTTGCTGGACTTCTCAAATGAGAGGTTTGTCATAGTCAATCTGAGCCCTCTGTGATTTTTGGTAATGCTGCCCCCAATGTTTCGTCTTGTACGAGATTAAGCGCAGCCACCATGTATATTTCTTCTGTGTGCTCTTCATTCCAAAGCACATTTCTTGATGGGTATTTGTCAAAATGCAAAACTGCTTGATGGTGAAATTTAGGCCACTATATTGTTTCTGATACATTGTAATGCTGCCCCCAGTGTTCTGATCTTTATAATTATGGTGTAAGGTACAATTTTGGTGGGTGTCTTGTGTGTGCCATACAAGTGGCGTTTTGTGACAGATGTTGCTGAAATTTTGTACTCGGTCATATGATGGTCAGCTCTAGACCCCTGTTGTTTTTGGTGCTGCTGCCCTCAGTTTTCCGTACTACAATGTATGTAGGGTCAGAGGTCATATTTGGGTTGCTGACTTTAATTAATGTTGTAAGTATAAATTCAAATGCATAATGTCATATGAGCCCCATTTTGTGATGTGAGATGTGAGCTGATTGGTCATATCTTCCTAATTGAACATCTTCGTTTGTGTCACGCATAAAGTTCAATTATCTGCAATTTCAACTCGGCCAAAATATTTCGTATATGCATGGATGTGGACAAATGTGGGCTTATTTACGCCTTGAATTCAAGTAAGGCAATTTTCAGCTCCTGCAATTTTGACTCATGTGGAGTTAACATTGCGTAAGCTTGTTTAGAACAAAAGACAAACAAGATTTAGATCTCCCATACAAAACTGACCACTTAGCATTAGAGCTTTTACTTTGTTGATCAAGACCAAACAAATTTATAATATAATGGTCTTAAGTGCATGAACAAAAGTGACAGTTTGAATAAGTTTGGTTTCTTCTTTTGGAACTTTTCAAATGGTCAATGCTCTATATCAAATGATTACACACACACACACACACACACACAGATGAACATAACAATAAGCCGTTTGCTCCTGATTTCATGAGAGCCTTTTTTCACAGTTTGTAATGCAAAGTCATGCAGAGATGCTAACTGTTACTTTTTGTAGTATTTTGTTCTCTCTTTTTTTGCCGAAAAACTCCAGGTTTCATGGAAAATACTGTTTTCCTAAATTGTATAATTGCTACACATGTCTACTGCAGGAAAAGTAAAGATACAAAGGCCTTTTCTGCCTTGAAAATACTGCAATGCTGTCAGCAAGGTTGGCATTCCTAGTCATGTTTGTGTAAAGGCATTTCAATTATCAGGTACAGGAGGAAAAACATACATGTATGATTATAGTATGGGTCTAGGGCAAATACCCCCTGGGCAATTTCCCCAGACCCTTCCCCTGTCCTAATCCTACTCCCAAACCTAATCCTAATCCTAACCCTAATCTTTACTCTAACCTTATCACTAACCAGTATTAAGTGGGGGGGGGGGGGGGGGGATTGCCTTTGTACGAATATGTACAGTTGAACCTCTCTTATCCGGCCTCCCTTTATCCGGATCTCTCTATTATACGGACGCAATCTCGCCGTGATTTATTTTTTTTAATAATAATTACGGGAGGAAAGGGGGATTCCCAACTCCTTGAGAACTCCTACACAAACACACATGAATTACATATACTGGATACATTTCTTAATAATTATTTAGGTAAATCATCCCAAGAATTTATAAAAGAAAATGATTTCATTCTTGCAAACACGAACCTCTATTTTGGGGTCTGTTACTGAGTGTAACAATGAAAAGGTTGCAGTATACACATTACTACATGTGGTACTAAAATGGGCTACATCAGTACATGGTAAATTATATGTACATGCATAAAGCATTGAGTCTCCCGTATCCGGCCAAATCCCTTATCCGGATGAGCCCCGGTCCCTACTTGTCCGGATACGAGAGGTTCAACTGTATAAACAATTTGTATTTGTATTCCAAATCAGTTGATTTACTTTTCAGTTACATTATATGGGACTCCTTTGGCGCATTTACGTACAATATATAGTGTGATTAGTTTTTGATGTAAAATCATACTTTGAAATAGAGTTGTATTTATAGTAAACCTATATTGTAATGAGGCTCATATTGGGGTTTTGTTGTTGTTGTTGTTTAATGTGAAGAATGATTGTATTGTATCCTGTGTATTGTTTGTACACTTACATCAGTGGCATGCAATTCAGCCTCAGGGCTGCTAAGTATCATTCTTGTTCTGATTCAATACTGTACGAGCTGAAATTTTCGCGTACAGATATTTTCGCGAATTGCTACTTGGAGGACATTTTCACGTGTTGTTAATTTCGCAGTTGTGAGAGTCTAACTGAACTTATTATTTGCACATTGTTATTTTCGCGGTTCAAAGGCGATTCGCGAAATTCGCGAAAATAAAAGCATCACGAAAATTTCAGCTCGTACAGTAAGCCAATACACGTATCTATCCATCTACATATCTAAATGGATTATATGTTTGTCGTGTAACAGCAAATGCCTGTTTCAACTTTCAAGCATTTATTCAATTCTATAGCCTCGACTTGCTTCAAGATCCTGTTTGCACAAAATGTGATCACCAATTTTGCAAGTGAGTCAAACCCCTTAACTCTTTGTTATGAAGATGTTGCTGCACATACTTATCCATATTTTAATGATAATAAAAAGTGTTCTTTTGCTTTGTGGGAATAAATTGATGTAGTACCTTGTATGCAACTGATTATTTTAATGTACCATGTGCAATTCAGTATTGTCACATAATGCCTTTGTCTTCTGCACCGTTGAAAACAGAATATTGATGAAAACAGATGTAAGATCTTCATTATGTGTCATATCATCTGTATATGAGTATGATGTGTATCATCATAATGTATTAATGTAATGAAAATTGAAAACTGTTTCATATTTATATTGTGACATGCTATTTTTGTTTGCTCTTTTTTTTTTTACCTCAATTTTCAGCTTCTGCGTTCTTGCCCCTCCTTCAGAGTTCAAGAAAATCTTCAGCTCCTTGTCCTCTATGTAAGGTTGCCATAACCAAAAGGTCAGTATACACCTGTGATTATTCAGGTAAAGAAATGCAGAGTTATATATCGTCGCTAGGGTGACAAGACCTTGTATCTGAAATTTTGGTCAAAATGACTTTTTCGGGTTAATGGTCAAATAATCAATTAAGTGATGTCCCTGTCCAAATCCAAACTGTCTTACCCCAAAAATGAAGCCACCCGCGGCATGTCAAAGGAAGGGCTATCCCATTCGCTATAGTGTTTTGGCTGCCATGTTTTTTTGGCTCTCCTGAACATTTGACATTTTGTAGAATATGAGGGTCTTGTTGCCCCAGCGACGATATGCTGTTGTTTGAATTGTTTGGTGATGCATACCAAAATGTACACATACCGTAATTTGTCAGTGAATTAAATGGGTCAGATAAGGAGTCTGTGCCTTGCGATCACTGAAAAGGTCAAGTGTTTTTGTTTGTTTGTTTTTTTCTAAGTAGTTAAATCCCCCACCCACACATAGCGTGTATGGAGGTTGAAAGGACTCACTCAGAGATCGGGTGGCCGTGCAGTAGGATGGTCGGGCAGGCTGGCAGTCATTCTGTTTGTCCGTTGCAAAGTCTTGTGGCTCGAACTTCTCTCTCATTTTTGAGCCATTGACCTAGAATTTGGCATAAGTGACCACTGTCATAGGTAGATATTCAAGACACCTTTTTCATCTGTATGGAGTAATGCATTACCATGGTCATGGCGAATTTTCATAAAAATCGTGGGAATATTGTGGCTTGAGCTACTCTTTCATTTTTTGTGCAATTGACCTAAAATTTGGTATGTGTTACCTCTATCATACGTAGATGTGCAAGATGTCAAAATATGCACATGTAGATTAACCTCAAAAACATTGTGCATTCTACAGTTTAGATATATTCAACACATCTTGTATTCCTATTTTGATAATAGTGCTCACTGCATGATTTGTGCTTAAAATTATCATTAATCTTCTTAAAGGGATGATATAGTACTGGTTGAGGTGAGGATTCAGCTTTTAATGGTTTGCAAGATATTTAGAAAACCACTCTGAAATGTGAAAGAGCATACAATTCTAAGGGGAATTGAAAGTTTATTTGATGAAAATCAGTTTTGAAATGACTGGAATATCCAATAAACATGGTAAAACAAAGCAATCCTACTAAAAGTTGTGGCCCATTGCATTTTATTAGGATAGCTTTGTATGGATATTGGGTAAAATAGTTAAGGGCAAGTCTGCCTTCATATAAATGTGGATTGTTTTCATTTTTACAACCAGTTTTTTTTTTATCACAAAGAATTTTCGAACATGTTCAAAATATCTCCCAAAACTTACCATTCGCTGCGTTCACCACTCACAGTTAGATACTCCCGTTACGTATCTTTGGAAAGGTTAGCTTAACATTTCGGATACAAAAATACATGTACACCTTTTTATGCCTCCGCCAACGAAGTGGCCGGAGGCATTATGTTTTCAGGTCGTACGTCCGTCCGTACGTCCGTCCCGTTTGGTTTTGTTGATATCTCAAGAACCGTGTGGTGGTTTTACAACTGTACATCAAACTTGGTATGAGGGTATATCCTAGGGGGATAATACTTCGTTTGGATTTTAGGGGTCACGGGGTCAAAGGTCACAGATTATTTTGTGAAAAAAAAAGTTAAAATTTCATGTTTTTCTCCATATCTCGCAAATGGTTCAAGGTATCTTCATGGAACTTAGTATATATGCATGTACCGATGGGCAGTGATTATTAGCTCACCTGAGCCGAAGGCTCAAGTGAGCTATTGCGATCGCTCTTCGTCCGGCGTGCGTCGTGCGTAAACTTTTTACATTTTCATCTTCTTCTTGAGAACCCCATGACCGATTTTCACCAAACTTGGCCGGGTAGCATCCCTAGGGGGATAGGATCTCAGTTTGTTCAAATGGGCACCATAGCCCACCTAAAATTAAGTAATCTTTAAAAATCTTCTTCTCTAGAACCAGAAGTGATAGGGTTTAGTTGATACTATGAGTAAGTACATTGATGACTGTAGTTTCAGGTTTGTTCATGGGGGAATCAGGGGTGCCCCCCTTGGGACCCAGGGGAGGGGGGTGAGGAGGGGTCCTAATGGGGCGTAAATTGTACATTTTCATCTTCACTTTGAGATCACCCTGTCTGATTTTCACCAAACTTGGTAGGTAGCATCCCTAGGGGGATAGGATCTCAATTTGTTCAAATGGGCACCATGGCCCACCTGGGGGGCCCCAGGGGGCCCAAACCCCCTAAAATCAAGGAATCTTTAAAATCTTCTCTAGAACCAGAAGTGATAGGGCTTAGATAATACTATGAGTTAGTACATTGATGGCTGTAGTTTCAAGTTTGTTCATGGGGTTGGCGGAATCAGGGGTGCCCCCCCCCCCCCCCTTTGGACCCAGGAGAGGAGATGGGGAGAAGTCCTACAGTTGTAATGGAGCCTGAATTGTACATGTTTATCTTCTTGAAAACCTCATGATGAATTTTGACCAAACTTAGCAGGTAGCATCCCTAGGGGGATAGACTCTCAATTCCTTCAAATGGGCACCATGTCCCTCTTGGGGGCCCCTAGGGGGCCCCCTAGGGGGCTCACCCCCCCCCCCCCCCACATTCAGGAATATTTAAAATCTTCTACTCTAGAACCAGAAATGATAAAGCAAAGTTAATACCATGAGTTTGTACATTGATGACTTTAGTTCCAAGTTTGTTCATTGCAGATCCAGGGCTGCCTGCCCTCCCCCCCCCCCCCCCCACCCTGGAGTTGGGGGGGGGGGGATCCATATGCAGACCTAAGTTTCCAATGTTCTCAGGTAAGAGTGTGCAAGAATGCATGGAAGGTGAAATTGCGATACTCAGGTGAGCGCGTGACCCCCGGGTCTCTTGTCTGGGGAAGTTGAGGGTCATGGGTCAAAGGTCAGGGGGTCAAAGGTCAAGGTCAACTCCTCAAAATATCACTACAGTTAAACTTGCCTAAGTCGACGTCGCATATGTCGAATAATCGCACAAGTCGATGATTCGTTGATAGGTACTATAACGCAAGAAGTCACGCGAGATTTTGGTTTTGTAACGAGACCTGGTGAAAGGACGACGTAGCCCCTGCCGAGTGTAGCAATCTATGCCTTATATTTAGCGGAGTCTTTTCGCGAATCGAATCACGATTTCACGAATGGTTGATTTGCGACCGAGGTCACCAAAAACGCACGCCGGGCCACCAAAAAAGCCGGATGTTTGCCTTCAGTTTTGGAAATGAACAGCGGTAACAATCGGCTCCATAAGATGCTGAAATAATGTTAGATGTTTGCTCTTAATTTTGGAAATGAACAGCAGTAACAATCGGCTCCATAAGATGCTAGAATAAATGTTAGTTGTTTGCTCTTAATTTTGGAAATGAATAACGGTAATATTCGACTGCGTATAATACTATAATAAATGTCGGATGTTTGCTTATACTTTTGGAAATAAATAATGGTAAGATTCAGTTCCGTACGGTGCTGAAATTAATGTCAGATATTTGATTTTGCGTTAGGAAATGAATAAGGATGATATTCAGCTCTTTACGATGCTAAAACAAATGTCGGATGTTTACAAATGTCTGCAAATGCTCCCACTCTTTCATTTCAAACGTAAATTTTGACCACCTATATAGGCATCAATTCAATAATAATCTATAAGCCTATTTGCTAAATCTTAGAACTCAGAATAACGGTATAAGATAATTAAATTTTCTGTCCATTTATTTTAGACGTGGGTACCGTCCTGTACCACTTCAGTAATACTTAATATTTATTTTTCTATGTTTAGTAGGACCGATTTAGTTTTGCTTGGTTTTTTTTTTTACGGGCCACCAAAATATAAAAATCAATCACTTTGGTGGCCCAATCGGGCCACCAAAATATAAAATTAGTGTGGAGCCCTGGCCTGCATCAATGTGGATAAAGTGTCTTGCTGAACGGCAAATATCGGGCACACCGCTCCAGCTCTCATCTCCAGAGTAGACAACATACATGTACATTATACATGTACAACGTGTGGTGTAACTGTAAGTCGATTTTTTTTCGACTTACGCACAAGTCGAAAATCGCCTAAGTCGATGTGTTTTGCTCAGTCCCGAGAAGATCGACTTATGCGAGTTTAACTGTACTTTCCTTATATTTATGCAATGCCTGAAGGATTTTTTTTTAAAAACTTGATGTATGCATGTATTACCCAATATATATTCTGTGGGGAAGTTTCTTGCCAAAAGGTCAAAGGTCAAAAGGTCAAAGGTCAAGTGAAAGTGCTAAATTGCACTTTTTCCTCCATATCTCGAAAGTAACTCAAGGTATCATCATTAAACTTACATATTTATGCTTGTTCTACCTAACAGTGATTCTCTTTGGAACTGTGAGGTCAAAGGCCAGGTTTAGATAATACTATTTTACCATTTGATACTGAAATTATACTTTTTCTCAATACCTTGAAAATTACTCAATGCATAAACTTATAAAAGAGTCAAAAGTCAAGTAAAAATCATCAGTTCCCCAAATACCTGCACTCTGACGTTCTAATCATTCATCCAATTGAACCTAGTTCTAGGAAAGTGAACATTCAGCACATTTGTGGCAAACCTGTCATTTTAATATTTTGCCAATTGTGTGAAACTGTAATCACACATTGTCAAGACATTGTACTATAGACCTATTAGGAGAACCATGCTTTATGGCGGAGGCATACCAGTCGCCGTAGCGACATTTCTAGTTTTTTCATGTCTTAGCCATTAAAGAATATCAATTCGAATTGTAGCTTTTGTGATAACATTTAGGCATCAATAGCGAAGGCTATAGCTTCTAAATATTCCAATGCTGTTTCTTCATGGCCCTCTGAAAGAGACTTTATGAACTTGCGGCGCGTCACCTTGATTGCGTTCTGTTTGGCACTAGCAGATGTTAGTCTCTGCTTGCACGCAACAGTAATTCAGACAATTATTCACGGTGAAGTAACATTTTCTGGTTTTGAAATGGTGCGTGATTTTGCCCATTGTTTAGTTCATTTAAAAAAAAAAAAGAAGTTGTCGTTATATCCGCACAAATTTGTCTTTGTTTGTCTTTGTTTGTCTTTGTTTTTCTTTGTTCTTAGGCCCAAAAATGATCTCGCAATAACCAGAACTCCAAATCTCCATAGGCTAATACGCAAATTTATTTGGGACCGGACGATTTATCTCGTTATAAGCGGATTCTTGTATCTGATCTCGTTATAACGGGACTCCCCTGTAGTCAATATCAAATACATTGTATGATGCCCATCTTCATCTTTCTTCTGACAGGAGCCTGACCAAGAATGAACAGCTGGATAAAATTGTCAGAGGTGTTCGTGCTGTCATGGAGGCAGTGGAGGAAGATACTGGTCTAAGATGTAAGTTGGGAGTTGATGCTGCAGTCTAACTTTATGCCAATGAACTGAACCATTTCATTTGAAGTATCCAAATGAAACTTTGCATATTTTATGTATACGGTGGCTGAAGCTATGCCTGTTAACTCTTTGGTGCACACACTCAGGTCTTACGTCTTAGGTCAAGGTCAAATGCTTAAATTGCACAATTTCCCCTATAATCTGTAGTGCCTGAATATTTTATCGTCATTTTTCTGTGTATGTGTAATCAAATTAAGATTATCTAGGGAAAGTTTTAGGCCATGCAGTCAAAGGTCAGGAGAAAATGCTAAAATTTTTCTTTTTCCTCAATATCTTGGGAATGCTAAGGTATCTTCATGAAAAATAGCACATACTGTAAAACGAGGAATGTTCGCGTGCATTTTAATTTCGCGATTTTCGTGAGCGCCAACATTCGCAAAATTAAAATGCACGCAAAAGTTCTTGCCTACACAGTATGCATTGGATGCCAGTGGCAATTCGTGAAAATTTCATGCTGTGGGAATGGCTGTCGGCTCTAATTCGCGACATTTTCATGCCGGGAATATATCGTGTTTTAGAGTATATGTTTAGCCTGACATTGAGTCTCTCTCGCCATCCTTGTTGGGAATGATCATGTTGACATACATGATATGTGGATTGAGTGCATGAGCCAATATGAGTAAAACACATCAGTGAAGAGTGAGGAAAATTGACAATTTGTTTGAAACTTATTAAATTTTAAAGCTTTGGTGCTGCCATTGCTGGATGAGAAGACTACAACTGTGTGTATTGTCACTGCAGAACAATGATATGACGGTGCATCATACAACCAACAAAAAGTTGCCAAACATGGATTTTTAATTAAGGGTAGATTAGGAAAGAGCCGATATTAAGCTTTAAAGGTGCATAGTCCTGGTAGTGTAGAGGGCACTGTTGATGATACTGCCGATCACCGTTAGCATTTATACGAAGATAACCGAAGTTTAGCTGTCATCAAGAGTAAAGTGAGTAGGTGTTGCTTAGTAACGTTGCCTTTGTTGTCTTCTCTGCGCATCGCGCAGTCTGTAGTAATGCCAGGGTGGGTGCATATTTGCTTGTTATTATGACATCGCAAAAGAAGTTTGCTAAAGCTGTCATCCCCCTCAGCCGAATCATGAGCTGAACTGTGATCCGACCACTGACTGCAGTGAATCGGACTTCTTCGGACTCAGGGAAAGTGAGCCACAGCATAAGCGCTAATGAGGAGTCGATAGCATAGGTCTTTATAGGAAACTTGCGCTGTGCGCCCACGTACTTATTTGACTATTAAAAACACTGGGACCATGCACCTTTGAACTGATGTATAACTCAATTCAAATGGACTCTCCTATTTAAAACCTGTCTACAGTTGATATTGGAAAGAAAGCACACACTCTGGAAAAGTGTGTACGGAGAAAAGAGGCTCTAAAGTTTTTTGTTTTTTTTTCCAAGCCCTAATTCTTATCAAGCCATGCTAGCTGTGCATTGAATAATAATGGGATACAAAAAAACAAACAAACAAGCAAACAGGATGTTAACACCTTACCAGCAACAATGAAGGAATTATCAGATTAAGCTGATGTTAAAAACACTCCATTATCACATTCCATCTATTACTAATTCCAACTTTCAATGCAGTAGCATCATCCTTTCAAAAGCTATTAAGAGTTGGAAGTGAAGAATCTGAAAAGGATTTTTAAGAAAGAAAAGGGTCCTATATGAAAACATACCTCACTACACATTTCTACAACCAAGTTTTCTAGTAAAACTGCTAAAAACACAATTTCCCTTTCATTTTATGATCCCAAACTTTAAAGTAATGTAGAAGAAGAATTGCTCTTTCAGCAAATATGAAAATCCAAGATAGACTGGGTCGACCCATTTCACCTATTGTATACGCCATATAGATACTGTAATAGCGAATCTAAATTTTCGCGAATAAAGACTTCCGGACAATTTCGCAAGTGGTTAAATTCGCAATCATGCAGTACTGCACTGAATGGGGAAATGTATGAGTGTTCGTCACTTTCTTATCGAGATCAGAGTCATTATTTTTGCGTGTCTTTAATTTCGCAAATAGCACCTGACTCGCAAAATTCGTGAAAATAAAAATCTCGTGAAATATTCAGCGTATACAGTATTTGGAGTCCTCATGTAAAATCAGAATGTGAGACTTTTTGTTGGTGTTGTGATTCATGATCACATATAAAGAAAATGTGATGGGAATTCAGCATTTTATAATTCTTCTACAACATGAAAGAGCGGAGGAGGGGGAATTATCATCTGCAATATGTCATTAACAAGTCAAGGAAATATGTACTTTTCATTAAAAGTGAAAGTTATGAAATTTATCTTTATACATTTTTCATTATATCATCCTGTAGTGACATCAGGAACTGTTGTAGTCTTCTTTTACAGTGATAGTGGCACTGAAACTTAAAGCATTCATAACTTGAACAGATTGTTTAATTTTCCTCAAACTTAAGTGATGTGCTCTACTAACATTGCTGCATTCACTCAATGCCATATATTTTTTTTTGTATCTTTCCCCTTGAGGTCAATCAGGCAAATGCTATAAACACTTTGTTTTCCTCATGTAACTTCATCCTCAGGTTCACCTCCACGAGGACCTGTCCTGTTCTCGCAACCTGACCTGAAGACCAAGCAAGCGTCCTCAGAGAGTCAAACTGAAGCCAGAGCTAGGGGCAAGGGTAAAAGAATCAAGGATAAAAAGAAGGCCAGGAATGTACGAAAAGCACAACCAAAATCAGCTGTGATGATAAAGGTGCACCAAGATGAGAATGAATGCAGTGCTGATTCAGAGAATGAATTACTTGTTGTCGGCCACACCAACATCAGGTATGTCCGTTTTCATTATGAGGGTAATCTTAAGAATTGTTGCAAGTCTTTCAATTTGTGTCATTGATGATCAGACAAATGTGCAAGAAACTGGCTATTGATCAGTGGGATTTTGCATGTGTAAGTGTAGATTATTCTGCCATACTCTGATAAAAGGAAGTAACTTTGAGAAACTAAGTTTTGTGGTAAATCTAGAAAATATGTTTTCCATGATAGGATGGGGCCCAAATACCCCAAATGAAGAGGTTGTGGACCTGCAGCAAGCCCCCAATTTTAAGATTTTATCAATGGTTTGACTCGGGTGGAGTGCCAAAAACAGGAAGTATGCTGCTCAGATGAGGCCCACATGTCTTATTACTGTATAAGTGGTTTCTTTCGCGGTGGTTTTATTTTCGCGCTTTGAGAATGAACCGCGAATTTAACATCACGCAAAAATGATTTGAACTCGTGGCTTGTTACAACGCTATCATTACCGACCGCGAATTTAAACACACGCGAAAAAGTCGGCACCGATGGAAACCGCGAAAGTTTCTGTACGCGAAAGAAACCACTTTTACAGTAGCTCACCTGAGCTGGGGGCTCAAGTACACTGTTGCGGTTGCTCACTGTCCGTTTTTCGTGAACTTTTTACGTTTTCATCTTCTCGAAAACCCCATGACGGATTTTACCAAACTTAGCAGGTAGCATCCCAAAGGGAGATAGAATCTCAATTTGTTCAAATGGGCACCAAATGCCCCTTGGGGGCTGCAGGGGGGGGGGGGGGGGGGGGGAGGGCCACAAGCCTTCCAAAATTAAGGAATCTTTAAAAATCTTCTTCTCTAGAACTAGAAGTAATAGAGCTAAGTTAATACTATGAGTTAGTACATTGATGAGTGTAGTTTCAAGTTTGTTCATGGCCGATCCAAGGGTGCCCCCTTGGAACCGTGTGGGGGGGGGATCCAAATATGGTGCCTAAATTGTAAATTTTCATCTTCTTCAGAATCCCATGATGATTTTTTTACCAAACTTGGTAGGTAGCATCCCAAGGGGATAGGATCTCAATTTGTACAAAAGGGCACCATGCTACCAACCCCTTGGGGGGTTCAGGCCCTGCCCCCCCCCCCCCCCCCCCCCCCCAAATGAAGGAATTTTAAAATCTTCTTGTTCATGGCAGATCCAGGGGTTGGGATATGGGTGGGTGGGACCAACGTATTTTTGTTTTCTTCTTCTTGAAAACACATGGTTAAATTTGCCACCAAACCCAGTGCAGGAGATCTATTTTTTTTCACATAAAGAGAATTGAGCTCAATGAAATTTTTCTGATTGCAATATTTCATAGTATGGACAAATACTTTAGATAACTTGTTTGTAACATTTCTTAAACTCTTGGATGCAAGGAACATTTGTTCATTTTGAAGATGCCATTTTAATTCTTACAGCTGATTGGCTGAAAGTTAGAAAACATAGTTGCTTCCTTCCATCATTAGAGCTCTGTAGAAAATTTCTGCAGTTGTTTCCTTTTAACATGCCAATAATTCCAAACTGAGGGGGAATGCTAGTATGGGCTACAATCACTTATTCATATTAGATGGAATGATGGTTTCATTGCCCCATAACTTAGATAAGTTTGCATAAAAGATATTGAAAATCATGTTTTTGTTGGAGAAATTAACAGCTTCAATGCCATCATGCTTATAGTCAATCAGGATATCCATATTACGTTATTACAACATCAGTAATTTGCTGTGAATGATAATTGTTTTTCTCTATGATTTTGATATCAAAACAAGGACATTTTGTGAAGATTGACATGTATGATGTGCATGTTTCTGTGAGGGAGTTTGAAGCCTTGACATCATTAGCTCACTGTATTTGCAGTTATAGTTACAACTGATATTGGGTAAGTCCAAGCTATTTGATCACACAAGACTGAAAATTCAAAATGGGTCAGTCTACATAAACTTGGTATCATTTTAAAGCTAAGAAGTTAAAATACATGAATTTCAAAAAGAAAAAGTAAAAATCCTTCCGCATAACCAGCAACAAATTAATCAATCTGCATAAATTAAAATTTAGAGTAACGCGTGGGACATTCAAAAATTCTGCATTTTAAAATATATCTTTCAATTTTTACAAGTTTTTTTGAAAATAAGTATGGTGACCTTAAGTCTGACTAACAAGTTATCATGACTGATTTTCAGTTTCTCAACTGATCAAATATGCAAATGAGGGATGGGCCAAAATTAGCATGTCCCACGCATTACTTTTTTAGGTCATTACTTCTCATTTGCATAAAAGTTAATGATTTAATTGACTTGAAACTTTCAAAAGACCAAATTCACAATGGACCTAATCATATCCAAGAGATAAAAAGTTAGTCTGATAAATCTCATACTTGCAATTTTTAATTAGATTTAGTAACGCATGGGACATTTTAGTAATGCGTGGGACGATATGTGTACAAGTCAATGGAAGTGTACTAAATCTTAGTCTTCTATGGGAAATGTGTACATTATTGAGGGATTTTTTTTGTAATTTTCTGAATTCTGACTTGAAATTTGGTGAAAAGTTCCACTTTGGATAAATAATTCACAAAAGATCATTACATGCTATTTTCAAAGTCACATTTAAAGGCAAATGTCAAAAAATAAAGGATAACACAGGCATTTCATATTTTTTATTATATCCATTGTTCTGGTGGGTCTAGATCATTGAAATTTGCAAGAATTTATTAGAAATACATCTATTTAGATAATTAGTACCCCATATTAAAGTTTCTCTGAGCAAATGTGCAATTCACATCACAATATTCATAGTGACAAAAATGTCCCACGTGCTACTTTTCCCACGCATTACTATACCTATCTTTCTATAATTGACCTTGAGAGAAAACAGGTTCATGATTTTTTTCTGAAATGTTTTGTTTCAGGTACAGTTATTGTTGTAGAAAAAGATGTTTGTAATGATTTTATAGTATACCAAGTATTTTCACAACAATTGAGATAAAAGTAAAAGAATAAAAGGACAATCTTTGTGGTCCCACGCATTACTGGAGAATAAATTTGCGTAAATTAAATACTGAACGCATGATTCTCCTTATTTTTGTTGTTTTGAACGAAGATACCTACCAGCTATCAGAAGCAACCCAACATATGAAGTTTCAATCTTAAACAGTGCAATATA
This sequence comes from Diadema antillarum, assembly GCF_040938485.1. Taxonomy (NCBI): domain Eukaryota; kingdom Metazoa; phylum Echinodermata; class Echinoidea; order Diadematoida; family Diadematidae; genus Diadema; species Diadema antillarum. The sequence continues at coordinate 62,210 of NW_027271620.1, forward strand.
GGGCTAAATCTTCTTGTGATGTCCCATGCGTTACTGGTGCAAAATAGCTTGGACTTGCCCTATTACTGTTTTGTGAATTGCCATAACCTGCTTGTTTTATGTCTGATTTTGAATAAATTTCTGTGATTCTGTTTGTTTTATTTTATTCTTTGATAATAGACAGAGCAAATTTGAGCATGGAGTGGAATTGCATGTTTGGATTAAATAGTCATTTGTCAGTGAGATGACTTTTTTTTTGGGGGGGGGGGGGGGACATGTGCCTAGTGGTGCTCATTTGACAAGGTTTCAAGTGGTATTTTCTCCTCATTTCTCTTGTTCATCTGTCATTTTGCAGGTCATCATTTCCAAACTTGTCATTTGACAGAAAAAAAGGCAGACATGCTGATTTTCAGAATGACACAGACTTGGAAAGAGAAGCAGAGGAACTCCTGAATGCGCTAAATGTTGCACCCCTTACAAGTACAGTAGTCTCCAACACCAGTTGTTACAAAGACATGGATAAGATGGAACAAAATGAGTCAGTAAATCACTCAGGAACACTTCCTGTCTTGCTGCAAGGGAATGATCATGAAAATAAAATTTCAGCAAGAGAAGACATCAGCAGCACAGAAGTCCCACCAACAAAAATTTTGCCACCATGTGGAAAGGAGAATGTTTCTGGAGATCCAGGAGTGGATCCGTATGAGTTTATTCCAAGCCAGCACACCCCAAGGAAGATCAAAATTAGAGATATTGTCCGTAAGAGGAAAACCATGCGAGAAAAAAAATGCCTTGCAGTCTCGAACAAGAAATCATCTAGAAAAGTGACTGAAGTCAGTGAAGTGGTAGTGGAGGTTGCTACTTCAGAAAATGAGAGTAGATTACATGGTAATTGCTCTCTTGTTGATGCGGATCCTAGCAGTAATTGTGCACCAACTACCTCAAAGATTCACAACTCAGATAGCACAGAGACAAAGAGTGATGCTGCAGCTGAAGCTCTCCAAGATAGCCAGCCAGTCTCAAGTGGAGGCAAAATACAAGATTCACAACCAGTAATCTTAAACAGGAACCACGGCAAGAAAGTATTTGCAACTGCATACCGGAAGGGTAACAAGGGGCAATGCAAGAGTCCATGCATTGATCCACAAGAGCGTGTCTTGGATTGGCTGGTTAGCAAACACCCTGGCAGTGATGAGAGTGATGACGAGCATGGAAAGCTCAGTAAGGAACTCTGGGACAAGGTCAGTCAAGAAGGAGAAATGGAGGATCTGCATGATATCAGAGGACTGTTGCCCCCAAGCATCAATGTCTTGCAAAGAACAAACCATCAGGATTCATTGCATGCCAGTGTTAACTTGCCAATGGGAGAAACATCAAGAGCATCTACCACTCCAGATGATGCAAGTGAACATGTGCAAATTTTAGACAAGAAAGGGGAAATGACTTCAGTTGTAGGTACAGATACTGGACCATCTTTGACTTGCATCAGAGAATCTCCACTCTCCACAAATGACAACAATGCAACTCAAAATGAAGTGGGTCAATGCGAACCAGAAAGAGAGAAGGGAGTCAGTAATCCTAAGCCAGGACTGACTTTGACTGACTTTGAGCATGCTGATATGGATGAATTGATGGAACAAGGGAAAGTCCAGCCTTGCTATTCTAGGGAAGGACATGGCCGTGTCCATAAAGGATTCATGGAAACTGCACAAGAAACTTTTCAAGACCAGAAAAGAGAAATGCTGCACATCTCAAAACATGCAACTTCTGCTTGGAATGGGGGCCAAGACATGCAACAGATACCTGAACATGAGACAGCAAATCAGATGATGACAGAGAGCTGCTCAACAAATATTAGGAATGAGGAAGATGTTTGTGAAAAAGTTGCACTAATCAAAAGTGACTGGAAAGTAGCCTTGGAATTAGCTCAAGAGTTTGGAACTGAGCCGATGCATCTCAGGAGGCAGTTGCATCATAACAGTGAAAGAGAAATGTGTACACATGGAAGAGGCAAACTGCCAAAGAGAAGTCAACGTTCCACAGCTAATGAGAGGAAAAGCAGCAGACGAAACAAGAAAATCCCAGCTAATGTCCAACATCAAAGAACCCTTACTGAGCAGGAAGTTTGCAAAAACTCTTTTCAAACTCAAAACCCTGAGGATAGGACCAAACGAAGCCAGAAGAGGAAACAAAAAGCTCCAGAAAGCAGCAATGCATTCTTGACCAATCAACAAGACACAATGAAATCTCACCATGTAAATAGAGATGAAGGACTCAGTGGTGTACAGCAAGTTGATGTTTCTGAATTAGACCTCATGTCATCTGCTTCTGATTTGAAAGTTGAAGATGTCACTTCCCCAAATCAGATTGTGAGAGAGCAATTTCAAATTTGCAATTCTGCAGTCACAGGTTTTGAGGAACCAGTGGACGAAATCATCGTACTTCCCTCCATCCCTCTTTACACTGAAGATGTTACTGCTGTAGATATTGCTCCAAAACAAAGTATTGAGCAGGTATGTGGAGGTTCAGACACAACTGAATCAATTGAATTAACCAGTGATGAATGTGAGGAGATTGGTAAATCCCATGATTTGCCATTGCACCCAACCAAACAAGACAGCAGGGAGGACTCCAAAATTTTAGAGACAAATGAATGCCAATTTCCATTAAAACAGGAGGTTGCCACACGCCTGGATACTGAAATGGAAATCCTAAACTCCATTCTGCCATCGCATAACTCTCAGTCAGCTCAAATGGACAGTTCTACAATCATCAGCACATGCAATTCTGTAGTAGAAGTGGCATCTGATGATCATGTCTGTCAGGTTCAGTTATACCCAATTTCAGCAGATCCTGACAAAGAACATCTTAAAACTTCAAACCTGAATGCAGACTATTGTGTTCAGACAGATATTGCACGTGATCCAACCAAACCAAGTAGTTCACTTGAAACGAGAAGACAAGGATCATTTCCTCTGTCATCTTTAGATATGTGCTCACAACCCAGTGAATCTCTGCTGAATTCCTCAAGGAGATTAATATCACATCCTGAAAAGCTCATCAGGGAGAATGATTCCAGTGCAGGTGATCATGAACCAGTTCAAAATATCAGTGACGTTAATGACAAGAAAAGTGAGTCTCGTAACAATCTTGAAGAAAATAAGGCTGTGCGAGACAATGCATTTCACATAGAGGATAGTCAAAAAGGCACAAGGATGGAATACAGCAGTCAGAAAACCCATACTTCCTTAACAAACTCTAATAATGAGTTTGTGTGTTCAGAGACTCTTGAGAACCAGACAATGACTGCTTTGGAGAAAATATCAAGTGATAGTCCAAAGCAGGACGTGGACAGTGATGTTCCTAAAGGCTCTGTGGAAAAGGTATCCTCCTCCCTCTCAAGTGTCATTTGCATCAGTGAAAGTGAAGACCAGCCTGTTAGGAGATCGCTACGTAGCAGATCAAAACGTTCACAAGATATGAATGCTTTCCAATGCACAGGAAGAAAAAAGGAAAAGTCCAGAGGCAAGGCAGAGAGTGACAAACAAAGTATGTCCGTGTTTTCACTTGCCAGAACCAGGAAGAGTAGGAGACCTGATGAAGACATCACTGAGACTGGTATGCATGTGACAGAAATAAGCAGTGTCTCCATTGATCACCGAGAGACTAGTGGATCTCAATTCAGAGTTACAAGAAAGAGAAGAAACAGCTTGAAACAAAACATACTGAGTCCCATGGCGGTAAAGAGACAAAGTCTTCATACTGAAAAAACAGATCTTGCCTTCGCATTTGATAGCCCAGAGGTCAGAAACAAGAGGGAAGCTAACCCACTTCAGGAAAACTTTTCTGAAAATTTCATGTCAGAATATGTTTCACTGAGATCTCAAAGAAGTATCTGTACAGATGATGACCCGATAGATTCATTGATACCACCTACACCACCCTGCCAAGACTTGTCAAAATCTAGAAGTAATCTCACTACATCATTTGGAAAACAAAACACCGGGAGTCTTGGGGATACCTCAGGTAGTGGAGGAGATACAGGAATTACTAAATCCTTGCCAGAAAAGCTAACATCAACATCTCAAATAAGTAGTGCCAGCCACCAGCAGCAAGGGAGAGGTTTTCAAAGCAAGAATCATATCTTGGAGATTCAAACTGTTGATAAGGAGAGCAGCAAAATGCGTTTAAATGAGGACATCATTACAGTAGACATGTCCACCAAACAAATGCACAGAAGGATGACTTCTCCAGGTAACCACAGCGAGGATATGGGTACTTCTCCAGTTGGCACTGTTTGTCAGACAGCTGTTGGTGAGTATGTGTCAACAGCTAGGGAACTCTCACCAGGGGCAATAGCAATAAAGTCTTCTTGTGACAGTGATACAGTGAGTGAAAGGAGAGGAAGGCCGAGAAAGCTTTTGTTATCAACCGACACCAGCAGTGATGAAGATGGCAGTGACACAGATGTAATTCAGAGACGTAAACAAAAGAGAGCAAAGAAGATCCCTGCATTGGAAGAGGAAGAGGAACAAGAGGGGTTGGACAGTGATGATGACCTCATCCCATGTTCATTCCTTCAACAGTCAGTACCAGTGCCTGTATCACTTGAGGAAGATGGAGGAGAGACAATAAATATCAACACCACTGTGCCTGCTAGAGGTGTTAATGATTGTAAGTATGCGTTCTAGCTTTTTCATTGAAAGTTTGCTCTAGTGTAGTTTTCTCACAACATACAGTCAAAGTTGCGAAAGTGAAAACTGTAATATACAGTAGATAGGAAGAAATATTACAGTTTGTGGAAAATTCTGTCTTTGTCCTTCCAGAAAACTGCAAAAGCATGTTTGAATTGGTCATGGTTACATGTAAGCATGGTCTGTACTATACTTGGACTATACTGTACAGATTTTCATTGTATTTTCCAACAGAAATAACATCCATTAGTTTGTAGTTGGAAGATTGAGTCTATCACATGAAAAAACAACAACCAAAGATCAGTTTTGATAAGAATTAATCATGCCATAGTATTGGTGCCAACTATGCCCCATCAACATCACATCAGCTCTAGGCAAACCCTGTGAGAGACCTGAACCAATTATTAAATGGCTTAAATGAGCTTTTGCGATTGGGCACTATCCAGTATCTGTTGTGCATCTGATGTAAGCTTTTTTTTCTTTTTCTTTTTCTTTTTTAATTGCCATTTTCATCTTCTTCTTGAAAATCAGTGGCTGGATTTTGACCACAGTTTGTAAGAATGTTGTTTTCCTCAGGTGGGGCCCCTCAGAAGGGCTGGATTATGACCAAACATGGCAGGAATCAGTTAATAGAGGGGATCATTGTTTGCATAAGTAAAGGTGGTACTTTTTTCCCCCTTAGACAACTCTGTGAGCTCCGAGGACAGCTGTGGAAGCCAGTTTCTGAACCAGACTAGTGCTTCTTCCATTCTCTCCAGCCAGAGTGAAATCATGAACACACAGGTGAGATGAGTTAAGTGGAATGCTATATGAGACCATGCATCACAAAACTAAAAAGTGGCATGCCCTGATTTTACATGAGAACTCAAAATAGGTGAAGTGGATCAACCGAGTCAATCTTGCATTTTTCATATTTTCTGAAAGACCAATAATTCTTCTATGTTAGTGGAGGTGCTGTGGCATAGTGGATATGACTCGCGACTCCCAATTGGAGGAGCTGAGTTCCATTCCCACCCAGTGCTTACGTCCTAAGACGATGTTTTTACCCACCATGTCCCTCTTGACCCAGGTGTATGGGTACCTGGCAACGCTAGGGTAAGAGTAACGGCAGGGCTTTGTGGTAGAGCAGTGGCAACACTGGAGAGGCTACCCTGGATAGATAAGACATTATTGCTATTATTATTGTTGTTTTAAAGTTTTGGATCATGAAACAAATGAAAAATTGTGTTTTTAACAGTTTTTAGAATTCTTTTGTTGTTTTAAAGTTTTGGATCATGAAACAAATGAAAAATTGTGTTTTTAACAGTTTTTAGAATTCTTTTGTTGTTGTTAAATAGCGTGATTGGGCATGTATTGAAGACCTTTTTTATTGCATAAAAATCCTGTACACGCTCTTCACTTTCAACTTTAATAACGTTTGAAACGTTTCCGATATCCAGATAGGTGAGGAAAGTGTATTTGATCTGAGTTATACATCATTTTTAAGCTTAAAGTCTTCTCTTTCAGAATCTGCCCTTAATTAAAAATCCATGTCTGGTGAATTTTTGTTGGTTTTGTGGTGCATGGTCACATATGAGGTGAAGATGTGCTGGTGAAATTTTGGGCAAATCTCTCTAGGTTACTGAACCCCAAAAGCCCAGAAGTTTGTAAATTTCAAGATCTCCAGCTCCAGAAGTAGTAACACCATGTCATATATTATATTCAAGTACTCTACATGGGACCAAAGACTATCAAGTGTTTAGGACAGTGGCAGTGGGACCCTAAGTCAGCACGTAAGAGGGTAATACACGTATGTGTATGTTGGGATCGAGCGTAATAGTCAAAATTACTTTTTTTCATTCTTCATCATCAGATGTTGACCAAACTTGGCAGGAATCAGTACACTGTAAAATGATTCAAAATTCTTCAAATTGCATTTAGATGGCCTCAGTGGGGAAGGGAGAGCAGGGTCAGGGCTCTGAGGCTAACATTGGTGTTAAATTCTGGCACATCTGTGTGAATACAAAAGTAATGCATGCAGCCAAGCTGTATTGTGTGACATACCATGGTATTGTTAGAAGTAAATTTATCATTCACAACAATGACAGAGTAAGCTCAGTTGATCTTTTAAAAAAAAGAAAAAGAATGATATGAAATACAGTCAACCTCGCCTAAGACGAATCTATTGGGACCGACGAAAACACTTCGACTTATGCAAAATTCGACTGCCGCGAAAGTCGAATTTTTTTTTTCGACTTGTATTTCCTGATGAATTTTCATAATGCAGTGTCTTTTTATGTTTTTATTGGCTGTGAAATCACAGTAGACGGCAGTAATATGTTTTAATTAGTGTGTTTGTTTTGGTTTAAGTTTTATAAAAGAATCCTAAAGCTCAATTATTGGACTACGATAATCGAAATGCGTTGCACATAATGTCTACCAAAGATCGCCAAACGAATGCGGGAGTTCGGGGCGTCGTCATATGTTTGGGGATGTTGTTTTCACTTCGGCAAGAATTTCAAAACAATTGGAATTTTTTGTGAACCTTTTCTGCACAATGAGTCATGATTTGGTAGTGATTTGATTAAAAAAAATGTCTTTCATGTCTCGTCATAGCGCAAGACCTTCGCCAGACGTGCGCGATGTTCGGAAAATCTTCGTGAAACCCCGAACAAACCGCAAAGCTTCGGAGAATATCTCGCGCATGTTTTGCGATATTTCCCGATGAGTTTTCATAACACAGTGTCTTTTTATATTTTTATTGGCCGTTGAATTACATTAGACGGTAGCAATATGTAGTATTTAGTGTTTTTGTTTTGTTTGAGTTAAAAAAATTCTGAAGCTCAATTACTGGACTGCGATAATCGAAATGCGTTGCCTGTAATGTGCGTTTTTTACGTGGTCACGTCACGAGTGGCAAAATCTAATATTCGCATTTTAGTCTGCAAAAATCGCCAAACGAACGTGGGAGTTCGAAGGCGTCGTCAATTGTTTGGGATGCCGTTACTTCAGCAGGAATTTCAAAACTTTCTGTTTGTTTTTTTGTTTTTTTTTACGAACCTTTTCCGGACGAGTCATGATTTGGTCTCGAAAATGTCCTTAAAATCTCGTCATATTATGTGCGAGACCTTCGAAAAATCTTCATGAAACCCCGAATAGACCCCGAAACTTTGGAAAATGTCTGGTGTATGTTTCGCGAAATCCGCGAAGTTCTTCTGATCATTTTACGACATAACTGCAATACCATTTCATGTACCTTTTGAAACATTCTCACAAACGTTTGGCGCATGTTTGATGTAGGCCCTATAACCTTTTTAATGCTCTACGTTTTCTGCAAGACAAAATCATAGCATACTAGTAGTATATCCACCCATCAAGTAACTACTATAATTGTGACCGTGCACCTCAAAACGAACATAAAGTCGCACACACTGATTTTGCGGGAGGACTGAAAATAAGTGACATGGGTCAACCTAGCCGAACTTGACTTTTTCATATTTTCTGAAAAAGCGGGTCTTCTTTTACATTATGCTAAAATTTGGTATCATAAAACGGACAGGAAAGTGTTTTTTTTTAGCAGTTTATCTCGAACATTTTTGGTAGAATAGTGTGATTAGGTGTGTCTTTAGAATCCCTTTTTCATTTCTGAAAAACCTTGTCCACACTCTTCACTTTCAACTGTAATAACTTTTGAAAGGATAGTGCTACTGCTTAGAAAGTTGGCATTAATTATGGACAGAATGTGTTAATGAGGCATGCTTAATTTCAGTTAAATCTAATAATCCCTTCATTGTTCTTACTCTGGTGGTTTACTTCCTGTTTTTTGTCCCATTCATCGCACAGCAAGCACGGTTTAGTAAAGATTAAGCGCTTGAATAGACACTGTACTTCAGAGCCTCTTTTCTCAGTTCACACTTTTCCTGAGTTTGTACTTTCTTTCCAATATTTAGATAGGTTAGGAGAGTCCATTTGATTTGAGTTATACATCATTTTAAAGCTTAAAGTCTGCTCTTTCAGAATATGGTCTTAACTAAAAATTCATGTCTGGCGACTTTTTGTTTGTTTTGAGGTGCAGGGTCACAATTATACACTGTATATGAAAACAAAATTTTTGATATAAAAAAAATCCCAAAATACACTTTAAATTACTCCAAAATGCACGCAGAAATTATATTTGAAACTTGAGATAATGTGTGGGGGAACCTAGAAAAAAAGATGCTTGTTAATTGTGGGGTAGCCTAGGTCATCAGAAAAAAAAATAACGGTCTACACACAAATACGCAATGGAGAAATGAAAGGGAAAGAAAGGAGAAGTACAGGAAAGAGAAAATCTGCATCTCAAGACAGCTATCAATCTCCTTGGAAACATTATTCTCCAACAATTATTGAAAATTTTGCGTGGTTGCATTTCCGACGCGTGTTTTTCGTTAAAGTAACTGGCTGTATTTTGGCAAAAGTACACGCGACATTTACACATACATCATGAGAACTTGGCACAAACTGCGCATAAATGCATGTTTTTGTTTTGTTTTTTTGCTTCATTATCCGAACACATTTGGATAAAAACTTCCGAATGTTGGATTTTGCCATTCGTGTCCTTCGCAAATCGTTCGCGTGCTCCGCAAAATCTCACTGAGCTGCGAATGTTTGCGAGCATAGCGAATACTAGGGAATTTGCAAGCAAATTCGTAAACAAATGCAGTCAAACTTGCGGACTGTTTTTATTGTCGGAAACAGTTTTTGTTGTTGCAAAGAAATTTTGAACACGCTACGCTCGCAAACATTTGCCACTCAGTGAGAATGGTGGCTTGTACCGGATTGTGAGGATTTTTTCTTCTTCCCTTTTTCCCACAAACCCTGCTGTGCCGCCCGCACATAGCTCGCCTCTAACCAGGTACATGTGATTTATGTTCTTCTCAGCTGGACATCAAGGATACAAGGGATATTAGAATTAACTTGTATTCGACCCTTGGGAGTATTTTATCCTTCATTTGTTTATCGAAGAATGAAAGAATGCTCTCGTCCGTGTTTGAATGACGTACGAGGGAAAAAAACTTCGACTTGTGGGAAATAACATGTATTTACACAAATCTGGACTCGAAATTATCTTTGACATAGGCGAAATTTGACTTGTAAAATTTCGACTTGTGAAAGATTATTTTAAAGAAATAAGTAAAGAGAAAATCAGGACTTTTCTAGAGCTTCGACTTGGCCGAGTTTCGACTTGAGTGTGGTCGATTTAGGCGAGGTCGACTTAGGCGAGGTTAACTGTATGAATAAAAAAAGGAAAGATGCATGAAAAAAAAATGAATAAAGTCAGAAATGCTCTGAGTTGATACATGAATGAGGAACCAAATTTGGGGCCAGTTGTGACATTTTGATTTTCTTGTTGAAAACTCATGGTCAGATTTTCTACAATCTTGGCAGATATTATTGCCAGCGTGATACAATTTTCAATTGGACACCATGCCCCGTGGAGGCTCCCAAAAGCCCCCCCCCCCCCCTCCAATTTTTAGGAAATAGTCTGCAAGAACACAGAAGGTGAACTTGTGATACTCTGGTATGAAAACTTAATACCCACTGGGTCTCTTGTTATATTTTGTTTCCATGGCAGCAAAAGGAAAAGGCATATGAAAAGATACAGCAGCTGGAGAAGCAAATGGTTGAGCTGCAAGCTGCCTTAGCAACTGAAAGCCATGATCATTCTCACAAAGCTGAGGAAGAGGAGGAAGAAGGAGGTACCTTTGATTCTGGCAGCAAAACTGATCATTTTGGCAGTCACAAAGCTCGTAACCATGGTACTGCGAATATTGCAGAGATGAACAAACAAGCAGATGATCAGAGTCAAATCAAAGCAAATTACACTGAGAGACCATGTGTGATGGAGGTTGAGGAAGGGGATAGAGCGGCAGCAGAAGGTGAGTTGCCAGAGCCCCAATCACCATCCCCACCTCCTGCTCTCTCGCCTCACTCTGTGAAGAAGCTGTCATCAAGCATCAAGCTATCTGAGAGCATGCACACCGTCACAACGCTTGTTGAACAGTATCGAAAGAGGAACACTAAAAAACCTAAAATTACAAAGAGAACATGGCAGAATGATGTCTCAGATGATGAAAATATGTCAGATGAAAATTTGGGGAACTGTCATATTTCTCCATCACTCACCTCTTCATGCAACAGCCTTTGTGCACAGCCAACTAATATGCCTTCACCAAGGAGCTTTTCCAGAGAGGGGAAAAGAAAGAAATGGAGGATACTTGGGGATAACACCAATGACAATTTCAATCAAGAAAACTGTAGTTTCGAGGAAACACATATTCCTCAGAAAATGACTTCAAAATTCAAGAAGCCTCTAGTTGATGCAAGCGAAACCAATGAACTAGGTAGCAGAGGAAGAGGTAGACACATTTATCCTGATGAGGAAGATAGTGTTCAAACTTCTGTGATACAAACACCAACAAGGCAAGCCTCTAAGATGCCACAGACAGAGCTAATACCATCGTCACCTCCTGTTCAAGTGGGTACTGTCATGAGAACACCGCAGAGCACCAATACAACGCATGGGTCTATTCAACCACTGTCGGGGGCAGGAAAAGACGGGAGGCAGGGAGCCACTTCAAGTGAATCCATTTTATCAGGAATGGGAAGGGAAACCAGACAGATGTCTTTAATTGCTTCTGGACTTAACAGGATAGAACTGGTGAGTGGTCATTTCAGTTAAGAGAGCCATTTGATGATCATTATACTGTACTGTCAGTATATGTATTTTATAATTCATTTTTTGATGTCTTAGTCAAGATGTTGGGCAGATATGTTGCACAAAAATAATTACTACTTCTTTGACATGAATTTGAGAACACGAATGGTTTGCAAAGGATGCAAATGTCAAAAAGAAAAAGAAAAATGGCAGTCCTACATTTACATTTTAGTCTACAAAATATCAACAAATGGCATGGGAGTGCAGAAGCATTGCCAACTGTTTGTGGGCATCATTTTTATTTCAGCAGGAGTTTTACACAATGTTTACATGTCCTAAGAACATTTCCAGAAACTGGGGGGTTACTTTCTCCTGATTTGTTTTCAATAATGTATTAAAAGCTTCACCATATGTGCAAATCGTACTCGAGATGTGCACAATGTTCGCAAATTCTTGTGAGACCCCTAACAGATGGCAACACTATGGAGAATGTTTCGCATAATTATGTCCTGCAAAAGCAGCGAAGTTCATCTGTTTTTTGTTGGGGTTTTTTCCTCAACCTATCCGTGAACGTTTGGTGTGTGTTATGGAGGCAAATGTGCACCATGTGACGTCTGACTAGATTGCATGACTGAGGTGTCTGACGTCATACTGACTTCATTTGAATTAGAATTAATTTTTCTACAAATTGCCATCTGTAATACACATCTCCACATCAAGAGAATGAAATTTCCATAGTGACGCAAGATCAAGAATACAAATAATTTGCCCTAAATAAATTTAGGGCAGATATATATTTGAGTATATGAATATAAGAACGACCCAAGTCCATGGAAGACCATTTCGAGTAAACTTAAAAAAACTTCATATCTTTTTTATTTTTCTAATAATATTCTATTTAACTGTGATGGGAAGGCAACATTGTATATACTAATTAGAACATATATCATTATGACAATTAACATTTACATTAATTGTGGAGAGGCCATTTTGTGTGATGGACTTGGGTCGTTCTTTGATTCATATACATGATATTCTGCTATAGAGATGAGAGAAGGACGAGAGAGGGCGCTATAATATGAATGTAAGAATGACCCAAATCCGTCATTCTTACATTGGTATAAGATTTAACTCATTCATTTCAGGCACTTCCGGGGGTAATTAGGATTTATCATTTATACACAAGATGAGTCCATGCATAAGCTACAATTTCCCATGTCAAACTGAATTTGGCCAAAAATTGGACTTGGGTTGTTCTTATATTCAGGTCCTCATTTTTTTATACACTGAAAATGCATGGATATATGCATTGCCTGAAACCTTATTTTGTGTAGTTACCTTTACTATTATTGATTTTGTTCATTTCCTGTCCTGTAGCGACAGGTAGAAAAGCTGACTAGACTCATCGATGGTTGCCGATTTGCCAGTGCCTTCAATGCCAATACCACCCATGTCATCGTCAAAACAGGTTAGAGAGACCCATCAGAAATTTATCTCAGCTTCCAGATAGACATAAACATGCATTGTGCACAACTCCTAGTGGTGTATTTCAGATGGACTTCCATCTTGTATTCATTATCATTATTGCTTACTGGAAAAGAATACAAGCTTTCAATGTATATCTTTGTATCAGGATCAATTTCACACACTGTTACAAGTCCGACCTCGTAACAGACAGTGTCTTGGTATATTAGAAACAATTGCATGATACAATTCGGACACCTTTTTTCCCTTTTTTTTTCTTTTTTTTAAAGCATTTTTTTTTTTTTTTGAAAATGTTGAAATCTTAATGTGCTTTTTAGATATCAGAATGAAAGAAAAATTATTATTCACACATGATGTGTAATAACAGCAATATTACAAACTTGTGTACTTATTACTAAGTCAGACATGGAGCAAATTCATTTCTGTATGAATTTAGCACTTATCAAAAACCATTTTATACTTACAGAAGGCAGTTTGAGAATTGAAATTAATAAGATAGGTTTTTATCAAAATGAATAATCCTTATTTCTGATGCACTTCTGCTTTCCACTTTGCATGGATATGGCACTTTTAAACTTTATATTTAGGTATTATGACTGAACGAGTCATCTTCTGACCGCTACTGCAAGGATGCCCATATTCTTAATTTCAATCGTGACTGAAAATGTCAGATCACCTGACTTATTGTCATCCTGCTGAAAAATGGCAGGGCAATAAACTGATTTTCTTTAGGTCATGAAATATGGAGATCTATTTCCAAATATTAATCTCAAAGACTGTGCTGTGATTTTTACAAAGTTTGTTACAGTGAAACCCTCTTGTAGCAAGGTCAGTGGGACAACCAATATTAGCTCGTTGTGAATGGTTCCTCACCAAAAACAACGCTAGTAAATAATTCAATTCAATTCAATTCAATTCAATTCAATTCAATTCAGTTTATTTCCACAGTTCAGGTAAAAACATATAAATACACAATCAATCAGTTCTAACACATACATACAAACCAAAAATTATTTTGGATAAATACATAATCACAGTTAAAAGTTAAAAAGTGTGTGTTCCAGATTGACATAACAATTAAAATAAATGGTGGAGGAGATCAGCAGTAGGCCATTGGCCTTTCGAGGCTGATCCCCTGAGCAAATATACAATATTAAAACTGTATGTCGTTATACACTGTTACATAAATCATGAGTCGCATAAAAAAGAACTGGATTTGCAATAAATAGGGGCAAGAAGAAGAAGAAGAAGAAAAAAAAAAAAGCACATCCAAAAGGAAGGAACCACGACATACCAAAAACAACCATAAAAAGGGTGGGACAAAAATGGGCAAGAATTATCATTGAATGCAATTTAAGAAATATATATATGGTTTGAGCATATAATATTCTATAAGAATCGACAAAGACAAAAAAAAAAAAAAATACATATCATCATAATACCGAGTATCATTGAATATGGTGTGCAGCTGTATAATCGTGATTCTTCAGTGTGTACATTTATGCCAAGCAATATCGTGAGCCGCGCCCCGCCACTGAGGGCGCACCACTTCCAACATGATCAGAGCTCTCCATTACGATACATGTACTGAGTACAGTGTAAAAGAATAATTGTAATACATTGTACAATGAATGTAGAAGGCTCCGATCATAATCACCACAGGCACGCGCGCGATTCCCAACCGTACCACCCTACATCCTCCCCCCGAGGCGGCCGCCCGGCGACCCCCACCCCGGCGCGCGCACCCCGCCAGCGCGCCGGGGTGAAGGTCACCGAGCAGGCGCCCGAACAGAGAACACAGAACAACACATGCCGAGAATCAGCCAGTGCACTGTATAGACACAGTACAGTTCTATGAACAATACCGGTATGCATTAATCAACTGTAACTTAAACTGTCTTCTGAATGATGAAATGGTGGGGCATGATTTCAAACTGGGGGTAATTGAGTTCCATATTTTTGGGCCTGTATACCTTATTGACTTTCTTGACAGGCTAAGACGGTAAAATGGTACATACAATTTATCAGAGTTTCTAGTTCTATACAAATTAACTTTGTTATTACAAATAAAATACTCTTTAAAAACATCAGGCAGTAAATCCCTAGAAAATTTGTACATGAAGCATGCTGCCTGCAATGTATACAAATCTAAGACCTTTAAAACCTTCAATTTCTCAAACAAAAGGTTTGTTGGAGCTAAAAAGTGAGAGTTTGAGACACAACGGACTGCACGTTTCTGCAAAACAAGCAATCTGTCCAAAAGATATTTAGAGCAGTTTCCCCATACAACAGTACAATATGAAAGATGTGGCAAAACCAAGGTATTATAAATATTTAACATAATTCGAAGAGGAAGCAAGCTCTTCAATCTGTTTAAAATACCCACTGCTTTTGCTATTTTACCTGAAATATTTTGCACTTGATCTTTCCATGTGAGATGTTCGTCAATAATGACACCAAGAAACTTTATTTTTTTAACATTACTTATTTTTTGGTCATTAATGGATAAATCAAACAAAGCTGTATCTAGCTGTAATTGCTGAGGTCTAAATATCATAAAATTTGTTTTTTCAAAATTAATAGTGAGTTTGTTGGATAAAAACCAGGAATACACCTTTTCAAGTTCTGCATTGAATACAACATTCATATCATGGATATCCTTGCCTGACAGAAAGATGTTTGTGTCATCAGCAAATATAATGGGCTTTAAAACATCACTTACAAAAGCCAGGTCATTTACATAAAGCAAAAAGAGTAATGGACCTAACACTGATCCTTGTGGGACACCAACATTGATATGTTGAAATTGTGAAGTATGATTATCAATAAACACATATTGTTTTCTGTTTAACAAATAACTTTCAAACCAGTTTAACACATTGCCTCTAATTCCATAATGATACATTTTACTTATCAGAATTTTGTGATCAATAGTATCAAAGGCTTTTGATAAGTCTAAGAATAATCCAATAACAATGTTTTTTTCTTCAAAAGCCAAAGTAGCATTATTGACAAATTCTAAAAGGGCCATAAATGTGCTATATCCTTGTCTGAAACCAAATTGCCCTTGATACAGGATTGCATTTTTTTCCAAGAATGAGATCAATCGTTTGTGTACCAACTTTTCGAAAACCTTTGAAAAAATGGACAAAATAGAAATTGGTCTATAATTAGAACAAAGACGATTATCCCCAGATTTAAAGATTGGGATAACTTTTGCGATTTTCATATCACTTGGGAAAACACCTTTTTCAATTGAAGTATTGAAAATATGGCATAATGGGGATGCAATCAAATGAATGCATTTTTTGACAATAAATGCTTCTATGCCATCATGCCCTGAACTCTTATTATCCTTTATACTTAATACAGCTGTAATCAAATCAGATTCAGAAATGGGGTTAAAAAACATAGTATGTAATACTCTCGGTCTTAAATACTCTGAAAAATCATTATTCATAGAACACGGGGGCATATTTCTAACCAACTCAGAACCAATAGTACTAAAATAATCATTGAATAAATTCACAATGTTTTCTTTATCCTCAATCAGAACACCTTCTTTCATAATACTTGCACATGTAGTTTTAGACTTCGATGTATTCAAGACTTCGTTAATCGCCTTCCATGTACCTTTTTGGTCATTTTTTACTCTATCAAAAATACCATGATAATATTCCCGCTTAACACGTCGTATTTCATTATTCACAAAATTTCTGTATTTGACGTAAATCTCTTTTCTGTACATTGTAGGATTCTTGATGTATTTACGGTACAAAATGTATTTCTTTTTACACAACTTCTTCAGATGGCTGTTAAACCAAGTTTTGTGTTGTTTGAAGGTTTGCATGGTGAAGTAAATGAGGAAGAAAGATTTGCGGTGACACCATGTGTATGTAGTCCTTAATCGGATCGCTGTTTGGCAGAAGAGCCTAGAAAGAGGAGAAACGAAGAGGGAAGCGACATATGGGGGTTGTGAGGAGGGCAGAAAGTGAAGAGTGGGAGACAGTAATGGGCTAGAGGTTGAAGTTGCACTAGTGGAGACGGTAGAGAAAGGAACACAGAGAGTGGTAAGGAAGAATAGTGTGAGAATCAAGTAGGATGTTCGGACATCGTTGGAAGGGGAAAGATGAAATAGAAGGGAAGAGGAAGAGGAAGGAGTTGAATGTTGGAGAATCATGGAGATAGGAGAGAGCAGTAAAGATTCATCAAACCAAGTTCTCCTAGTTATTCTTATAACTAGATTTCTTGCGCTACTTTCACTAGCACCTTTACTCAGTGTTTCATTTCTCTTTCCTCTCTCTCTCTCTCTTACACTTTTGTTTGTTTCTACACTACTTATCTTTTCTTTTCTTTTCTGTTCTCTTCTCTTCTTTCTTCTTTTTGTTTTATTTCTTCCTTCCATACTACCCAACGGTCCTTTTCAGGACCACTACTTAATTTACACATTTCTCCACAGGTTATTTCTCTTGTCTTCTCTCCTCAGGTCTACACTTTAACCTCATTTTGATTTCTTATTTTTGCTTTTCTCCCACAGGAACCTTTTCAGGACTTAACTGTCATCAATTTTCCTTTCCATTTTTTTTTTTCTCCCTCTCAGCAGCATTTCATTCTAGGATCCATACTAGCTCCCTCTGATTTACGTATTGAATTTCAATTTGTTCTTTTCTACTTCTTTTCTTTGTCCCCCCCCCCCCCGCCTCTCTCTCTCTCTCTCTCTCTCTCTCTATCTCCCTTCTATCAACATATTCTCATCTCTCCTCTACTTACCCTTCCTTCGAGGGATTATTCGTCCTTTCTCCATTGATTCCGCATTCCATAGTCACACTGTTCGCCTACTTCGTTTTTCTTCTCTTGGTTTGATGAATCTTTACTGCTCTCTCCTATCTCCATGATTCTCCAACATTCAACTCCTTCCTCTTCCTCTTCCCTTCTATTTCATCTTTCCCCTTCCAACGATGTCCGAACATCCTACTTGATTCTCACACTATTCTTCCTTACCACTCTCTGTGTTCCTTTCTCTACCGTCTCCACTAGTGCAACTTCAACCTCTAGCCCATTACTGTCTCCCACTCTTCACTTTCTGCCCTCCTCACAACCCCCATATGTCGCTTCCCTCTTCGTTTCTCCTCTTTCTAGGCTCTTCTGCCAAACAGCGATCCGATTAAGGACTACATACACATGGTGTCACCGCAAATCTTTCTTCCTTAAACCAAGTTTGTTTTTTCTCATATTTTTTTTTATCAAGTTTCTTTATAGGAAAGCACTCATCGTACAGGGTCATAAAATGAGATATAAAAACAGAGTATTTCTCATTGATGTCTGGAATATTTTCCAGGTGGCTCCACTCATAAGACTGGAGCAATGAAAAAAAATTTGTCATACCCTCTTCATGTATCATTCTTTTGTAATAAGTGGATGATTCCTTTTCGGTGCTCACCTGCTGACGGCCAAGGTGATAGATGACAAAGGGTGATAAATGATCACTCACATCTGAAATCAATATACCAGACTTAACTACATTTTCAGGACGATTAATGAATACATTATCAAGTAAGGTTGCAGAGTGGTTTGTTACACGTGTTGGTTTAAAAATAGTAGGAGTGTATGAGGAGGTAAGAATTAAGTCCAAGAATTGGTGAGTGGAACTGTCGGAACTCAATAAATCAACATTAAAATCACCAAGTAGGATACAATGTTTACCTTCTCGAGATATATTCTGTAATGTTGGCTGTAGACCAGTAAGAAATGATTGAAGAGATTGATTGGGGGGTCTGTATACCACGCCAATAACAATTTTATCCTTCAAATTGATAATTTCAGCAAATGTTGACTCAATACATTGATCAAAAACCTCTAAATCACATCTCTGTTTAACATTATATTTTCTATTAATGAACATACCAACACCTCCACCTCTCTTATCTGTTCTTCCCCTTCCGAGGAATTTATATTGGGGCAACGTAAACTGAGGGGATTCATTTCCCTGTGCCCATGTTTCAGATACAGCAATAATAGATATTTCAGTATTCAAGGAATTAATGCACGATATAAAGTTATCACTGTTACCCTTCAAACTTCGACAGTTGAAATGCAGACACGTAAACATTTCTGAAAACGTACCACTCATCATAGAGGCAAATTCACTTGGAATGAAATATTCTGTTTCAGTACTAAGTACAGATACACCATCTTCATCTTCTTCTAATGCCCTCAGGCGACTGGAACTAGAGGTTGCACAAAAATAACAGATATTATCTTGAGCCCGTTGTCTCTTACAAAAACTACAAAAACTTACAGGATACATACATGGAGGTGGGGGACTTTGAGAAGTTGAAGTCATAATCTGGCCAGATCACTTTCACTTCTGATTACTTTGTTGATCGTTTTCCCATGTGAGGCAGGTATTTCGACTATGATACGACCGTCTGATGACCAGGCATTCTTCACTTTCTGGTGGTGTGTTGCTTTGCGTAGGAGATCGACATTGTGCTTCGTGAGATCTTCATGAATGGAGATACCGCTTCCTTTCAGTTTTCTTCTTGCTGTGAGGATTTGATGCTTCTTTTTGTACGAGGTCATTTTGACGATGATTGGTCTGGGAGAATGAGAGGCCGATTCAGGTTTCTTCCTTCCTGTGCGGTGGCTCCGGTCTATGTCTGTTGCTGGGTTTATGGTGATTCCTAGCTTGCTCTGAGCAATGTCGCACAGTATGTTGTCGGTGCATTCCCCTGCTGCTTCTCTGACACCGAAGATCCGGATGCAGTTACGTCTGGAGTACTGCTCGAGGTCGAGTTGACCCTGGACAAGATTTTGGATTCGGTCTGACTGCTGACTTATCTCCTTCTTGAGAACTGTGATCTGGTGTGACTTGTTGTCGCATTCATTTTGGAGATCATGGACTTGACCTTCAAGCACTTCAACACGGCTGTTGAGTTTAGTGAAGGCCTTGTCGACTGCATTGCTGACTACACTGTTGAGCATATTGATGTAGTCTTCATTGTTCAACAGCTCCTTGATTACTTGACAAACAAGCGCAGTTGATTTCCTCGTTGAGGGAGGGGACTGTGACGGAACAGGCTGGGGCATGATGGGGTAGACTGCTCGTCTCCAACGTGAAGTTCTGGTTCCACAGCACAGTGCCAAGCTGAGACACGGTGCACTGACTGTATATCACTATTCCAGGGCACAGCGCACATAGACAAATGGACGGGACTACACACGAAGAGCGGGGTCATGCTGCTGAGGCTGAATGTGAAATTCAAATGTGTCCATTCTTCTGAATTCAGAATCCGCAGCCAAAAGCACTATTAATATTCTAGTGTATCGTAGCAGTTCCGCAAGGTGCACGAGAATTTCGAAGAAATGTGTCCCCTGTAGCTGGTAAATTAGCTGGTAAAATAGCTCCTCGGCTCCTCGGCGCGTGCATTGCGACTCGACAGACTATACTGTATAAATAAGGAGAAACATCAGACGATCTTGGCATGTGATGTTCAAGAGTTTATTGGCCGTGACCGAGTCAACGGCACACACGTAACACATAGCGTGCACATGTAGAAACCGATCAGAGTATGGAAAGCCACTTGATACATCATAACTATAATCATAATCATAATGGTGCAAAGAAAAAGCATATATGCATTAAGTCTTAAAACCTTCAATCAATCCTGCGAGCAGTCTTTGCGTTGTCTTTAAACAGAGGTATGGATCGTAGTTATTGAGGAAGAATAAAAAGGAAGTGTATTATATGGAAGGGGGTTGAAAATACATTCTTTGTTTTTCTGCCGGACATTTTATCCCATGTTGAATGCGTTCTCCAAAGGTATACAGCAGAGTTGAATTCATGATCCTTTTTACACTTATTTCACAAGAGAGGCGGCTGCTATGTATGCATGTACCTGTGGGTATGCATACAATGTACACAGTAACACGCACTGTGTTTAGTACACACTCTACCAAATGGTAAAAAGAATACATGAATAACATGAATTCAGTTTTCAATGTTTCGTTTGCGGCGTGTTTGAGAGCAGCAGGCCTAGAAATGGGACCTAATAGTTCCAATCAGATTGCTTTTGTTTTACTTTATCATAATGTGTTGAAAATATCCTCGTTATAACCGAGCTCGTAACCAATCCATTTCTACACACAAAGGGAAATGGGACCTGTGCAATCACCTTGTTAAAAGCGGTTCCTCATTTTAAGCAAGCTTGTTAAAACGGTTTCACTGTACACCTGTGCAGCTTCACAGGGCAGGTCCTTAAATCAATTTTAAAATCAGGTTCATTGTGAAAAGTCAAGATCACTTCTTATATTCTCTGTTAATCTCTATTAATACCATTGCAAAGTGACAATGTTTACTGGATCTCTGTACTTTGTACCCTTGACACTGATGCAGTGAAATGCAAGTTCAACCTTAAGTCAAGTAAATTAGTGTATTAACAGACTTTCATGTGTGATCACATAAGTCAGCACCCTTTTGTATATCACCCCTCTAATGAACACAATCAAATCTCTTCAACCACATACTCTTCCCTGGTCAACAATTGGTCATCATAAACTGTGGATAACAAAAATTTGGGAATTTTCCCTCAACTCTAATTGACTTCAGTCTTCAGAAAGTCAGTGATGGCTGTTCCACATGAGCAAATGTTACAAGCCATAGACCACAAGGCAAATGTCAAGAAAGTGTCACACACATATTGCATTTGATACAATCGTACACAAATATATGCAGTGTGTATATGTATAACCATCTATTTATTTATTCATATGTAATATGTTGTTTTTAGGCATTCAGTGATATTGCACAAAAAAAAATTAAACTACATCTTGTTGCTTGCAGTATCTTGTTTGAGTGAGAGCAAATATGGCTGTCAACTGATGTGCAAAGCAATTGATGTAGAATTTCAGTTCGGGCCATAAACTTATGTTGACATACAGGTGTCATTTTGTAAGAAATTACATGAGTTTAAAGGAAAAGAGGTAACCTTCCTCATTTGACTTATGTGAGGTTTACTGAAATATACATATTGCAGTGTCAAAAAAGCCTCCAATGAGTTGACATGCTGTAAGTCAATATTTTCCTGATGTTGTCTGTTACGAAGTTTACTCGTAAGTTGACATTATCAAACTGGTCAATCATCACCTTTGACAACTTGACTCATGATTCATGATTTCTTGGTCCCAATCCAGTGGGAAATTTCCAAATTTGGGACATGTCTTAATATTTTCTTGGACCTTTGTGTTACCAGTCCGTAAAAGCTCATTACAAACGCAGCATTCTCAAGTCAATATTCTTGTTTCTTTGGTTTTCACATTGAAACTGGAGCACACTTGTTCAATGAATTGGCGTGACCAATCAATACAAAAAGATCTCAATTTTTTTCTACCTGTGAAAACATGAATTTACTCTCTGAGACTTGAAGCTGAATTTGCCTTTTTGTCTATTCCAAAGGTCATATCATATTATAACTGTACGTGTTTTATCAACTGCAGTCATGTGACTCAAAACTTCATGTAAGCCCATGTAATGTGTGTCAGTCAGCATTTGTTGACTGGTTCATAAGCGTACAGATTTTCTTCAGTCCTGTGTATGCCGACTTACGTGAGTTTTTTTTTTTTTTGTACATGGTTTGTGTATTGCTGTGTGGTACATGTAGAAGATCACAGAATAGACAAGACTTGATTTTTTTATGAGCTGTTCCACATGATGAACACTTACTCTTCCTCTCATCAGATGCTTCACTGGTGTGTGAGCGAACTCTGAAGTATTTCCAAGGCATAGCTGCCAGAGCCTGGGTCGTCAGTTTCAAATGTGAGCGTTCTGTTGTATTTAATTTGTTTACTGTAAAAGTGGATATTTCCGCGCGACTAATTTTTCGCGCTTGGCCCGATAAGAAGAGTTTCGCGTGTTTTTAATTCCGCGGAATCAAGACATCATGCACAGGAACATATGGCAAGCAAAAATATTTGCGTGCTTTTATTTTCGCGCTAGTTTTTGGTTGTGCGAAATGTGCGAAAAGTACAACACCGCGAAGATTTCCACTTTTACAGTATTTTTTTCTTTTCTATCCTTTTCATGCCTTTGCCGTGAAGTGTCGTACGGAGGCATTATGTTTTCAGGTTGACCATCCTTCTGTCCATCTTTCCTTCCACCCTTCTGTCTTTCCATCAGTAATCACTTTTGTGAACAGTGTACCTCAAGCATCGTTTAGGGTATCGAAGTGAAACATGGTAAATGTATGTACGAGTGGACGTGTGAAACAAGTACATACTTATCCACATGCAATGTACATTTTTACCAAGTACTTATATACAATGAGAATGTATACATTATGCAATGCATACAATATGTCAGATAAACTTGTCTACAGGTTACCTGTCTATAATGGCCACTCTTCATCTCCCTTCCGTGGCTGTTATTGACAGATTTTACAGTATAGATATGCATAAATACTGTATATGCCAAATTTCTTGCTAGGCTTTTATTTTCGCAAATTTCGCGAGTCAGGTGCTATTTGCAAAATTAAAGACACACAAAAATAATGACTCTGATCCAGATATGAATGTGACGTACACATATACATTTCTCCATTTGGTACAGTACTCCACGATCCCGAATCTAACCACTTGTGAAATTGTCGTGAAGTCCCGATTCGTGAAAATTTAGACTCGCGGAATATAATATGGCATATACAGTATACTAGGTACAATGCATGCATTACTGCACACTGATTCTGTATAGAAATATTTGGATCTTGGGGGTTAAAGGTCACAAGAAAATGCTTAAATTTCACTATTTTTGTTCATATTTTGAAAATGGCTCAAACTATTGCCAATCATGTGAAACCATTCTCTTAAATCAGCAAAATGTTCTGTAGATCTATTTGGAGAGTAATGCTCTATAGCAGAGACATACCAGTCACCATAGCGACATTTCAATTTTTTTCTGTCATCACATGTCTGTCTGATTTTTGTTGTAGAAGTGTAGGTGGTTTCATTAACTTCTTTGCCAGTTTGTGTGCATTATTGTAGGTGTTTTTTTTTTCTTTGCATGTCATGTCATAGCAAGTTGTTACTTTTAAAACCTGGCAGAAGTGTTCATTATTGTATTTGTCATTCAACAGTCACTAGAAACTCTACTATTCCAGAGGATGATTTGTGTTTTGTGTATGATTTAAAATGATCATTTATAGTTTTTCTTTTAATGCCTGTTACAACTTGGTGCTCTATTACTTTTGTTAATATTTTACTTTTGTAGTATTGTGGCAGATACTGAAAGCACAAATATATTTCTGGAGAGATGAAATTTCATGTTAATTTTAATCTGATGGTATTTACAACATATACTCAATATTGCCCCTGAAGGAAAATTCTTTGTTTCTGGCAGCAAAGATTACCACCAGGGAAGTTTGAAGTGAGAGTCATTCTCCTAAAGTCCTGACATTATTAAAGTTTTTCATGATCTGTATGTTCTGAAGGGGTGTCAGACAGTCTGGAAGCTGAACAACCCCTGGCAGAGGAGAGCTATGAGGTCAGAGGTGATGTGGTGAATGGTCTTGATCATCAAGGACCAAGGCGTTCCAGGACGTGGGATGGGCCTGGTTTCCTAAGCAGATATGACCTCTGCTGTATTGGACCTTATTCTGGACTCAACAAGGGTACTTGTATTTTAATCCAAAGTTAGAAGTACACTAGCCCTAGTAGTTTTCCATTGATAGACTTATTTCATAATTACGGCATAGTTTTAACCATTGAAGTGAAGAATTCTACAGGCAAAATATCATAATGTGAAAGTATTGTGTTTTTTCATTTGCAATTTATAATAGAGACACATTAATGGGAGGGGGATGCCCCTTATTCTCTCATAATGTAAGTTAATGCTATGAGTTAGTACATTGATGACTGGAGTTTCAAGTTTGTTCATTGCAGAATCAGGGGTGCCCCCTTGGGACCCAGGGGAGGGGTGGAAGGGGTCGTAATGGGGGCCTGAATTGTACATTTTTATCTTTTTCTTGAAAACCCCATGTTGAATTTTCACCACACTCAGGGGTGGATCCAGGAATTCCAAAAAAAGGGGGGGGCACCAAAAATATTTCTCGTGTCACTTTTGGGTTTCATCGGCTGACAAACAAAAAGAAAAAAAAAACGCTTCAGCATGCAATGTTTCCGTTCCTTGTGCCACTTCCAGGATCCATCGGCTGACAAGCAAAAGAAAAGAAAAAGGCTTCAGCGCAGTTTTCTGCTGCCACTACAATCAGCTGACAAAGATGGTTTCTTTAAAAAAAGCGGAGGGAGGGGGGGCACCCGCCCCCTTTCATTTTTTTCTTTTTATTCCTTTTGTTTGAAAAAAGGGGGGGGGGTCACATGCCCCCCCCCCCCCATAAAGAAATATTTACAAATCTTCTTTTCTAGAAACAGAAGTGATAAAGCAAAGCTACAATACTATGAGTTAGTACATTGACGACTGTAGTTCCAAGTTTGTTCATTGAAGATCAAATGCTGAATAAGCGGTATTTATGTACTACGATGGAGGTCTGTTTTCACAAGATTTTATTGTAACAAGAGACTTCTTTCGGTCCCATCTATCTCATAACAGTGGCACTTGTATGATCATAGTTAGATGCACCATTTGCTGTTATCTCTTACAGTTTTCATTAATCAGCAGGGTTTTGTTTGTTTTGTTCCAAATTATATTCTCCTGTTTCTATTATATTGGAGCACCTGCAGTAGCATTCTAATAGTTGTGACCCAAGGTCAACATCCACATATTTATTTCACTATGCTCTTTTTCTTTTTTTTTACAGACCAACTGGTTGGCCTGTGTGAGATGTGCGGAGCATGTACGGTGCAGCACCCATCACTCTTTCCCTACACAAGTGGCAAGACGGCCTTTATTGTGGTAGAACCAAATCTTACTGACACACCAACAGACTACCAAGGTACCGTTTATTACTTTACATTGAAAGGGGGGGGGGGGGAGAGATCGATGACTTTGACTGTTAAGCAAAGTCACCTATTAATCACCTGGGATGCCTCCACTTCTCGCTGAATATCTGTATCTGTTTTTCGACCTTTATCTGTGTTTTTTGTTTTTATTAGAAATTGTCACTGACCGCTTTTCTACCATATGAAATTAAGCAAAGTGATTAATAGTGAAAATCAGGTTTTTATTAGTTTCATGACAGAGCACTGTTTTCCTTTGGAAATGTACACATAGTCACAAAATTGTGCCCGTTTAGGGGTGACATGCAGTTACAAAAATGGGAGTGGCTTTGTTAAAGTGCGCACAGACATGGCAAATTTGCTCTCAAAAATTGTGCAATACTGTAAAACATATTTTTGCGGCAGGAAGTTTTCGCAAATTGGAGCTGACGGGCTTTTTCGCGGCATGAAAATTTCGCAAGTTGCCTCTAATATTCATTGTGTATAGTGTAGACAAGAACTTTCGTGTGCATATAAATTTCACAAATCTCAGCTCTCGCAAAATTCGTGATATTAAAATGCACGCAAACATTCCTCATTTTACTGTACTTGAACAAAGAAAGTCGAGAAGCCTCATGACGAGGCCTTCTCGCAATACAAAATTATAGCACAAAACGTCGAGGGGAGTCAAATTCCGCCCCCCACCCCCTGGCCCTTCTAGGGTTACATCAAGTTGGGATGCATCTTGGTCTATTAAGATTAGCAGAACAATTATCTAAAAAGAAAATGCAAGTATGGTTTTCGATGAAGCACATTTATCTTTAACTTGACCTTTGACCTATCAGTATAATGTAAATACAATAATTGTATAATTAAATGTACAAATCTACCCTGTCCACCATCTCAGTATCTCATAACTAGTCGATCTTTAATAGTTTTTCATTCATTCAAATGATTTTATTTCCATATAAAGTAATACAAAGCAATGTACATAATGCTTAAATGAGTTCATAATATTATAGGAACTTTGGATCACAAAAGTTTCAACAACACATGAATACAATATTATGATAATATCAACTTTGGTTTTTAGATAAATAAACAAGTAAGCAATATGATCTTATTTTGTAACTCTATATAGAAAAGAGGAATTCACAAGAAAAGCATAGCTGAAGTTAAGTAATACCGGAAATGACACAATTTTAGGAAAGCATAGTGGCATTTGATATTTCATTGCCATCACATAGAAATGCTGAAATCTCATTTTTTAGCCAAATTCAGTGACCGTTCATCTTTGACCTTAGGGATTCTGCCCAAATCTAATCAGCAGATCTACACTGCATATATAACATATCTTGATTAATTACAAAAAAAAAATGATAATAATAATAATAAAATATTAATCAGTTTCACTTAGATTATAGTATTGATGTTAGACAAATGGACAGTGGGCAACCCCAAAACATGTAAATGCTGCTTCCCTGCCATTTCTTCATAGAGGAATATCCAATTATCTGGTACAAAGCAAACATTGGTACTGTAAAAGCTCAAAATCAAAAGCCACCAAAATTATTGAAGTAAATGTGCAGTTGCCAGATATTGGGTGAGTTTATTTATAGTGTCATTTGGTGAAATGGATTGAAATAAGTTTCAAAACATTTCCTTTGTTACCGGTCAATCCATGATGAGTGGTCATACCTGTATGGCACTTAATAGTGATAGCATGAGAAGCGGAGACATCCCAGTTCCCAGTTAACTGTGCTGCAGAGGGATTGCTCTAGTTTGATTCATACAATATACTTGTACCCTTGCACTGTTTCCTGTCATTTGTGTTTTCAGTTATCGTAATGCTTTGTTATGTAATCTCATTATTTGGTTATTTGGTCAGTGGTTAGGTTAAAGTGATAAAATTCTTAGATCTGATGCATGTACACATTATTTCCATACCTTGGGAGTATTGCATACACGTAAACTAGGTATACACATGCATTACGGCACAATGATTCTGTAGGGAAAGATTATATAGGACATGCAGTCAAAGGTCAGGTGAAAATTTTTGGTCTAATTTCCACTTGGTCTAATATCCAGTTCATCTAATGACCAGTTCGGCTAATACCACTTAGTCTAATTCTCAATTAGTCTAACACCACTTGGTCCGATTTCCACTTCGGCTAATTGCCACTACGTCTAATTTCCACTTCGTCTAATTTCCACATGGTCTAAAATTCACTTCGTCTACATGCCACTTGGTCTAATATTCATTTGGGCTACACCCATTTCGGCTATTACCACTTGGTCTACATATCACTTAGTCCAATTTCCATTTCGTCTAATTGTCATTTGGTCTAATTACCACTTAGTCTAATTACCACTTGGGCTAACCGTCACTCGGTCTAATTTCCATTTCGTCTTATTCTCACTTAGTCTAATGCCACTTGGTGTAAATAAGAAACGTAACCATGGATTTAAAAACGGAAGTGTTAACAACTGTTACATATTAAACAACTCTTTGATACACACACATGCGTGTGTTTTTATCTTACAGCCATCTTACAGCAACCTAATACACAACTGATCATTGCAGAGTTGAGCATGGGAGGGTGCAGGAGAGGGGTATCCCCCTCCCACACCTGGGACTTTTTCAAAAATCTGTCTATAAAACTTGTATTTCAGATCATCCAAAATGGTATATAAATGCGCTTTATAGATTGTTTTCGACGGAACCACAGGCGTAAATATACAGTGCGTCCCAATTAAAAGGAAACTGGAATTGTCAATTATTTTCCCAGTAAAATAGAACAATTCATGTCATATAATATACAGGGCTGCACACTAACCCATTTTTTCTGCCGGTCCAACCTGTCTCTGTCGGACCGGTAAATGCCCCGTTTTACCATTTTTTGCCAGTCCGAACAGAAAATTTACCGGTCAACAACAACAACCTAAAAAAACATTAGATGACTTGCAAACGTATATTCTTGTTTTTTTATGGACGTACCCCCCCCCCCCACCATGTAAATTTTACAGATTAATTCTTTTTAAAAAACTTGCATTATTTATTGCACAAAAAAATTTTAAAAAAAGATAGGAAAAAATAGAATGTTTGTTAGTGAATTACAGTGTAAAATGATAATGAACAAAATCAGATTGTATCAAATGCAAGCGTTTGTGACTTTTTCTAAACATCGGCACACGAACTTGCTGCGTAACCTGCTCTTGGTGGTCAGTTGGATTGCGACGATTTAATGAATTATTTTAGCTGTGATATTTTCTGATGCACGCGCTACAAGGGGTGCTTTATTTTTCTCCCGATAATCTATTCGCATTTGTGCATGCGTTCTTGAAAGGTACACGACATGCAGGGCCGAATTCGCGATCCTTTTTGCGCCCATTTCCACCTCAAATATTAGCGGGATTGTGACGATTTCATAAATTACTTCGGCTGTAATATTTTCTGATGCAAGCACCAAAAGAGGTTGAAAATGTGTCCTTTTTTTTTTCCCGACAAACTCTTCGAATTTCGTAAGTGCGTTCTTAAAAAGATGCACCACATGGCCGAATTCATGATACTTTTTTCACCTATCCTACCTCAAATATCAGCGGGATTGTGACGATTTCATAAATTACTTTGGCTGTAATCTTTTATGATGCACGCGCCAAAAGGGGTTGAAAATGTGTCCTTTATTTTTTCCCAATAAACTCTTCGAATTTCGTAAGTGCGTTCTTACAGATGTTCCACACAGCCGAATTCATGATACTTTTTGCGCCTATTTCTACCTGAAATATCAGCGGAATTGTGGCGATTTCATGTATTACTTCGGATGTAACTTTTTGTGATGCACGCACCGGCAAGAATGGTTGAAAATGCGTTCTTTATTTTTCTCCCCATAATCTCTTCGCATTCCGTACATGCGTTCTACGACACGGCCGAATTCACCATCATTTTTGCGCCTATTTCTACCTCAAATATCAGCGGGATTGCGATGATTTCATGAATAACTTCGGCAGTAATCTTTTATGATAAACGCGCCAAAATGGGTTGAAAATGTGTCCTTTATTTTTCCCGGATAAACTCTTCGCATTTCGTAATGCGTTCTAAACAGATATACGACACGGCCAAAAATCATGATTCTTTTTGCGCCTATTGTTTCCTCAAACTTCAACGGGATTGCGATGATTTCATGAATTATTATTCGGCCGCAATCTTTATGATGCACGGGCCAAAAGGGGTTGAAAATATGTCCTTTATTTTTCTCCCAATAATCTCTTTGCATTTCGTACATGCGTATACGACACGGCCGAATTCACGATCCTTTTATTGCCTATTACTACGTTAAATATCAGACGAATTGTGGCAATTTCATGAATTACTTCAGATGTAATCTTTTGTGATGCACGCACCAGCTAGAATGGTTGAAAATGCGTTCTTTATTTTTCTCCCCATAATCTCTTCGCATTCCGTACATATGCGTTCTTGAAAGGTATACGACATGGCTGAATTCACGATCCTTTTTGCGCCTATTTCTACCTCAAATATCAGCGGGATTGCGATGAGTTCATGTATGACTTCGGATGCAATCTTTTATGATACACGCGCCAAAAGCAGTTGAAAATGTGTCCTTTATTTTTCCCCGATAAACTCTTCGCATTTTGTAAATACGTTGTTAAAAGATACACGACACGGCCAAAAATCATGATTCTTTTGCGCCTATCGTTTCCTCAAACTTCAACGGGATTGAGATGATTTTATGAATTATCACTCGGCTCTTTAATCTTTATGATGCACGGGCCAAAAGGGGTTGAAAATGTGTGCTGCATTTTTCACCCAATAATCACTTCGCATTGCGTACATGCCTGTATGTCACGGCCGAATTCACGGTCCTTTTAGAGCCTATTTCTACTTCAAATATCAGCGGGATTGCGATATGTCATTAATTATTTTGGCTGTAATCTTTTGTGATACATTCACCAGAAGGTTTGAAAATGCGTTCTTTATTTTTCTTCCGATAATTTTTTCGTATTTGGCATTTTCAAAATTATACATTGCATGCAGGGCCAAATTCGACATTCTTTTTGCGCCTATTATTGTTTACTCAAATTCCAACGGGATTGCAAAATTTTCATGAATTACTATTCGGCTGTAATTTATATGATGCAAGCGCCAAAAGGGGTGAAAATGTGTCCTTTATTTTTCTCCCGCTAATCTTTTCCCATTTCGTACATGTGTTCTTATCTACAAGGTATACGACACGGCCGAATTCACGATCCTTTTTGCGCCTATTTCTACCTCAAATATCAGCGGGATTGTGGCGATTTCATGAATTACTTCGGATGTAATTTTTTGTAATACACGCACCAGAAGGGTAAAAATGTCTTTTTTATTTTTCTCCCGATAATCTCGTCGCATTTGTGTATGCGTTTTTGATAACCAAGACGGCATGCAGGACTGAATTCAAGATCCTTTTTTTGCGCCTATTATTTCCTCAAATTTCAACGGGATTGAGTTGATTTCATGAATTGTTATTCGGCTGTAATCGTTTCTGATGCACTCACCAAAATGTGTCCTTTATTTTTTTTCTTTTTCTCCTCTATAATCTCTTCGCATTTCGTACATAATCTTTTGGAAGATACGACGAGGCCGGTCGAATTCATGATCCTTTTTGGGACGATTTCTACCTGAAATAATATATGTAAGCGGGACTGCCATGATTTCATGATTTTTTTTGTTCTCCCTAGTATTATCTCTTCACATTTTGTGCATGCGTTCTTAAAAAGTACACGGAAGGGCCGATTTCATGATCCTTTTTGCGCCTATCTTCGTTATGAGAACATTCTGAGCGAATGAAAATATTAATTTGTGAAATGACTGTGCAAAATGAAAATAAACGCAATCAGATCCATTTACTGTATCGCTGAATATCGAATGTGTTGTTACTTTTTCTAAAAACCGACACAAGTAAATTAGTTTTAACATAACTGCCACACTGCTGCGAAGCCGGGATCGGATCGATCTTGCGTTAAAAAATCATGAGTAAAAATTAATGACCTAGAAATGCGTGCGCTTCTTTCAATGCTTCTTGTCTGGCATGACCGCCGATCGCAAGCAAACGAGAAGCAGTTACACTGTACATGCTTTGCATCGTGTGCTTTGCATGTATTGCATTACATAGCAGTGCGTGCGTGAGCAGCGCCAAATGCGCAAGCGAGCGCGAATGTAACTGGTCCACTGCATGCTATAGCTAGTGCTAAAAACTATGTTTACCAGTACTGTACAAATTGCACCGGTAGACATAAACGAAAACTTGCGTAAAACTTGTTGAACAGTGCGATATCTTGCATTCTGTTTCTCCCTGATCGGGGCTGCTCTTTTCCTTTCTACTGACCCCACCGATGCTTTTTTTTACTGGTCATGTCGGACTGGTAACTTGTGGATTTCCTGAAAAGTTACCGATCCGACAGTGACTTTTACCAGTCTTTGACCGTCGGACCGGCGCCAGTGTGCAGCCCTGTAATATATATCATCATAAAGTTTATATCTTCCTCTTTTAATATGATGTGTATGCTTTGACGAGCAAGGAGAGTTTAAAATTTGAATGTCAAAATCAAGTTGCACAGTATAAATGGTCATCAAAATTTGAAAGGATGCTGCAACGTTTGTTAACAAAGGGAGGGCTCATTAGCAATTCTTTCACCAAATTTCTCAATGAGAATGAATACGGTTTTTAGTACAAGCTTTTACTTGCGTGCCTGACCATGCAGCTAACAACATAGCAAAGAGTTTTCCTAGAGTAGTAGGAGCCATGAGGGGTAGAGCACAGATGTGCGTGGACAGGCATGGTAGACATATTGAGCGACGCTGGGGATAGAGTTACACGGTCCATGATTTATGAGTTGCTCTTGTAAAGGATGAAATAAAAAGAAATAAAACTTAGTTTCATCATGTGTTTGTGTGTCATTATTCGGTGTCACAATTAGGCATCACAATTCTGTAAGTTGTAAACAAAAGAAGACAGCAAGAGAGCCAGTTGAGATATGCAAGAGATTGAAAAGATTGAGGTCAGAATATCGCTGAAATGAAATAAGAAGGTTGAAAGGAATTTAAGATAACTTAGTTAAAGAATGTTAAGGATTGCATAGATATCGGGAATGGAAAATGGGGATGCATGGAGACTGTGAAAATATACAAACGAAAATATGCAAATATCCAGAAATGATTCATAAAGTGAAACAAAATGTATCACATTAAAAGCAAGGAGTGATCGAAAAGGGGGAATGAAAAGAAAAACCTGAATTAACAGAAACATGAAAACTGAAACAGAAACCCATTCTACTACTGCTATAGGCCTACTATAGATACTTAATTGTAATTGGATCGACAATCTACGTGTAGTTGTAGAAGTGACTGTTACAGTTGTACTGTAAAAGTGCAACATACCTGAACGGGGGTAGTGAAGCCGCTGCCGTTTGATTGTTATCCAACAAGTTGACGTGCTCATCCCTGTAAATGGATGGCATGGTAGCAAGTTCTGTTGCAGCTCTTTGGTTGATATTCGACTGCGCTCTCTCCACAGTCATGGTGTCCACATCAGGGAGGTGACTGTGATTCTAATTTTTTGTCACTGTTATGTGTGCAAAAGTCATGCATTTACAGTAATGTAGCTAAAACATACAATTTAAGCCAGAGCAAGGCTTGGCATTTTCTCTACAACTTTGCTGACTACATGTCCAGAAATGTATAAAAGTTACGTAGATTTGAAAAACAGAATGTTTTCTAAAGACATTACTGCATTGGTGTCTCAGAATAACAGAGGGTTTTCTCCATGGCATACAAAGAGTCGATTGATTTCATGACTAAACTATTATCAAAGTGAATGCTACACCAGGTTCTACTCGTTTTGTTCTAGAATGCTAAGATGTAGGAGTGAAACCATATTCTGCACATTCAAATTGATTTGGCCGTGGAGAAGTAAATCATGTAACCGAATTTATATTCTGATCATTTGAGATTGTTGCATGAGCCTGGCATTAATGCATCACAGTCCGCTCGTAGCTCCATTGTTGCAAGGTCTTGATAAGTGTACAACGTGGCAGCATTGCACTATTGTCATAACACATTGCCTTCAGCACAGTTTGACTGCAGAAAGCCATAGTGTAATTGCCTTGCAGGCCAAAAATGGAGATGGAGGGCAATTCTGCCATCCTTTGTGAATTTTTTTGTTTGTTGTTGAGATCACCGTGGTCGCCATGATCACTTTTCTAATGAAATGGGTGTATCGTGCTCTCCGGTCTGACTGTTCTTTCTTACAAATACATGCAAAGGGTTCATGATATTAATTACCATGATTGTAAGAGTGACTGCAGTCATAGTTGACTGCGTTAATTTTTTATGACAATGGTGATCAGTGCTTGGCAGGAATCAATATTTAGAGGAATACATTGGTCTTCAAGTTGCACATGAAGCCCAGAAGCAAGGCCCAAAGAAAAAGCCCAAAGATCCAAGTGTATATTACCATCTTCTATGGCCTATTTCAGAGAGATTATTATTGCAATTATTGTAAGTTGTAGTATCTATCATTTTAGTGACTAAAGATGATCTGATTAAATCATAGCAAGGCTTGAAAACTAGAACACCTTATCACTAATCAAAGTCATATGGAGAAAAAGGAGACATCAGGCACACAAGTCGTACATGGTATCTTCCAAAGGTTTTTCCGAAGAGGTTTCATGTGGACAAGTCGTTAAGCAAGTCACTGGTTTACAATATTCAGCAGGGAGGTGACTCGACTCACTGGTCTCGGGCAGTAAAACAAGGGGGTGCATTTTGTTAGTCAGACACAGGCAAAACTGAGAAACGTATAAGACAGTGGTCATCGTTGACAAGCGATTGCCTTGTTTTGGGATTATTTATGGGAGGCCTTATTTATGTACATTACAAATGTACATTGGCAGCCTAGGAAGACGAGTGAGCTTCAGGTGGCGTCCATTGACAAGCCACAAGAGAAAATTTGTGCCGCCATCTGGCTTAGAAATACTAGGAGTTTGTATCAGCCAGTAAGACACTCTGGTGAGCGGAGACTCACAAATTATCAGTAGAGAGTTTGCTGACATAATATTACATGATAAGGGAAACTGATTGTTTGAGGAGAAAATGAAACGAGCGGAGAGGGTAGGTGACCGAGAGAGAGAGAGGGGAAGAATGAGAGTGGGAAAGACAAACAGATAGGAGCGGAGATGGGGAGATTATGGAGGAGAGAGAAGCAGAGAAAAGTTGAGCTGCTACATCATAATGATTGCAGTTACTTCTGGGTTGACTGCAGCACGATATATATTATGCATGAGTACCACAATGTTTTGTTTTGTTAATTTCTTTTTGTTGCATTTATGTAATGTGTATCAGAATGTGCTTGAAGAAATATGCAGAAATTATCGCAATGGATATTCCTTGCTCTGAGTGCGAAAGATTATTGTAATTCTTCTTGATCTCTTGCATTTCTTTTACAGCAAAGCACATTTCCAGCTCCATTTTGTCTAACTAATCTTATCCTGGTATTTTTGTTTCTCCAGGTCTGTACAGGAGGTTGCGTGTCCCTGTCATATCCAGGGAGTGGATTCTTGACAGTATAGCACAGTACAAGACTCAGCCAATCCTTGATTACCTCTTATCTGGTGCAGAGCAGCCAATTACAAACCTCGAGTAATAGCAAATGATTCAAATTATGTGTGGGTACATAGTCGAAGGAAGCTGTGGTAATGTATCTAGAAAATTGCCTGAGTATAACTAAATTTTATAGTGATCAATTCAAATTGACAGTTTTATACCTCCTTACTGAAATATTGCGAGTTTTGTTAGTGGAATATCGTTTCATGTAAACTGGACTACACTTTCAAGAATTAATGAATGTCACATGAAACATACAGATAATGTAACATAACATATAGTACATACAGATAATGTAACATGAGTTATTAAGTTCTGCATTTTGAGTTTGATGTCTGACCATACACTTTCTCTGATATATTGAGCATGTCTCCTGTCAGGTGATGCAAAAGTGAGATTGATAACTGGGTTGAATTTACTGTAAATGTTTGAGAGCAAAAAAAGGGTTGCACTTCATCACACTACAGTGTATAAACATGCCCTGCAGGTACCGCCTAGGACAGATTCTTTGTTTATGTGGTACCAATAACCAGGTGCACCTCACCGAAGTTGATGCATTTTACTTCATTAACCATTTAAATTCTTAAATGTAGTGTAATATACCACATAAAGCATAGTACATCGTAGTCTATACTGTAAGGGTTTGTGCGGGCAGATCATCATTCATCAACACTGAGGTTTCCTATTTTGCACATGTTTACATTCATGACTTACATGCATGCATATCTATGGAAGGTTTTGCGAGCAACATGACAGGGTTTGGTGTTTGTTCATTCATTGATGTGTCAGTTTGGGTAGTGTTGTTCTTATACTAGGGAATTCAATCAATTGAAGTGTCCTTGACAATGAAACTGAAGTAAACTTGGAATCCATGAATAATTATGAACACCACAACTTATATTTGGGTGTCCTTGCATGTAGCTGTGGCTTGTCAATCTCTACTTCTTTCAAGAAATCTGCCCGTAGTCTTTGCTGTGATAGGAATGACTTGAGCCATCTCAAATAAATTGATGGTACAGTCCCACATGAAAGCCACTGTAAGGCACCTGGTATTGATGAGTTTATATTCCTTTTAATTGACGTTTCATGGCGTCAGTGCTGATGGGTAGAGGAAGAATGTGAACAGCTATATGCAGATTGGCAAACAAAGCAGTACATTGTCAGGCTTTCAAGTGTTCCTACTTTTCCTACTTTTTCCTACTTTTTCACTGCTTGTCCTACTTTTCCTACTTTTCTGCTCAAAATCCTACTTTTTCCTACTTTTTCCTACTTTTTTGGTGAAAAAACCCGCAAAAAAAAATGTGCAAGGCTACTTGAATAGTTGATATTCAGAAATGATGAGTAGACTCTAGTTGCAGATTCTTACCGATGGGGAGAG
Source organism: Diadema antillarum (assembly GCF_040938485.1). Taxonomy (NCBI): domain Eukaryota; kingdom Metazoa; phylum Echinodermata; class Echinoidea; order Diadematoida; family Diadematidae; genus Diadema; species Diadema antillarum. Next base: position 99,004 of record NW_027271620.1, read on the forward strand.
CCTCTATCTTCATTATGAAAGAGGGACAACACAATCCAATCAACCACAAGACTGCTGCCAGCCTCAGCTTTTGCTCCTGTGAAGACCTTTATGTGATTGATACCACTGATTTTGCAGCCTAGGACTTGGAGCAGTTCTGAACCAGCTGTCATCATCGCTCAAAATTACCAGGTAAGCTTGCCATACACTTAAAAGTAGAATTTGACATCAAATCAGATGAACAGGGAGAAATGTGTAATTAACAGATCCCACAAATTGTGAACAAGGAATGAGAACAACAGTAATTACTTAGCCATCTTGAAAGGTAAAGACAGACTAATAGGAGAGCTGAAACCTCTTTATGGACAATCTTAAAAGTTGATGGCTTTTTACATCTTACAAGTATTTTTTAAGAGGTTGAATTGTATCACAGGTAAGACATACATTACCTCGAAGAACTTAGAAGAAAGCAGAGGATGGAGGAACTTCAAGGAAAACAAACACAACTAGAAAAGCACTCTGAGAGCGCAGACCTCCGCCAAGCAGACAAATCATTTTCGCCACTGATCTTGTTCTTCCGTAGAGATATCAGTGATTTCCATCCATATGTACTTATAGCATTGTGTGCTGAAAGTTGCCAGATTTCCCAATATAGAAGCCTTTGTTACGTCATAAACACTCAACTGTACGGCACGCCTCACCCCAGCAGAAACTAGAGCACGCACTGTAGTGCGCGCATGCAAACCTCAAATGCGCGCAGGCAAACCTCAAATACACGTAGCCTGAACTCCCAAGTTCATTGACCCTACCTGCCAAAATGTCAAAAAGCCTTCATAAATTCCCCCAAAATTCTCGGATCACTACCAAAAGTTAATCGTTTGGTACATGTGTCATTCTCAACCTTTCCTGCAAGTTTCATCCCAATCCGTTATCTACTTTTTGAGTTATTTTGCACACGGACAAACTAACTAACTAACTAACGAACTAACTAACGAACAAACCAACTGTAACGAAAACATAACCTCCTCCCTTGGCGGAGGTAAAAACAATATTTCACTATCGTTTAAAGATTGATCGAAGTTGAAACCATGAGACGTTGAATTCCACTTCCTGAAGACACAGAACTAACAGGAATATATAGAGAGAAAAGCCATCTGAAGCATACCTGAAAAAAACCCAAACAAGCAGGAAAGCTAATGAATGTTAATTCCACAAAGAAGAGCAAGTGTGTGAATGTTTTAAATTGAACCGCCAAGAGCAGTTTGTTAAGTTTGGTGGAAGCAACTTGCAGAAAAATTAGAAGCCATGACAACTTTTTATTCCACAGATCTTGCAAATTTTAGTTAAGGCTGAAAATCTTTTTATTATCCAGCTAGTTTGAACAAGATGCAAGAAAATGGTAGAACAGAAATCCCTTAATGAAAGTGGTTAAAGTGTGATGTATCGTTTGAAGTGACATACCCAAAATATTGAACCATGTGAAAGAGTCTTGGTAAAATGTGAGACAAGGAAATTTCTTAAAGAAGAAAAAAGTGAATGGATGGATGTGTAACATGTCAGTTGTGTCAACATACAAAGCTGTAAGTTGAAGGTGAAAACCAAAAGAACAATGGAGAATATCAAAATTGAAAGGACACAAATACACTATTTAAGGGGGGGGGATGAGAACTGCATGGTAGATATACAGATCATCTAGTGTGTATTTGCTTAAATAAGGACTTAAATGATAATAACAGTCACTGTTTATTCCCCAGATCTTGTAAAGAGTAGTTTATAAAATTGACAAGCTGAAATACTGAGCCAGCAAAATATCTGGAGAATGAAAAGCAGAACCTCAACCTTGTAAAATTTCAAAGGCTGAAGGATACGATATTCTCAAAATTGTATGAAGAAATTTGATTTCAAGAATATTGAATGAGCTTAAAAGTGCCTGGAATGATATTATATTGCAAAATGGAGAAACTTCCTAAAAAGATCAAACAGCTGTATGTATATTCAACAAAAAGGGTCATGATGAGCTGAAAAGAAGTTGAATGTAAAGAATTATTAATTATCCGCGGTGAATTTGGCAGAAATTGCAAACAGTAAGAAGTCATTGGAAAGTACGGAATGATAAGTTTCAACCATTCTTTCTAGATTAACAAATGTAAGTTCATTCAAGAATACATGGAATCTATCATCTACAGAACGCCAAAGAAATGAAAACTGATTTATATTCGTTATCTACAGAAAATTATCAAAAATGGTCATTTTGCTACCTATAAAGTCAGTAAGACTACAGACAATAAACAAAAAGCAGATGTGCATATATGCTCCTCACTTTTGTAAAGTGGAGTCATTTGGTTATATTTAGTCTTCTGTTACTCTACATGTGACAATACTACATTTCCCTGATTGATACTGAAATGTAAAGTATTTGATTTTTTTTCTCTCTCTCTTTGGATGTTTTGTGTCCTATTGGTTAAAGTGTTTCAAATTGAGCTTGCCTTTAATATACTTCCATCTATATCATATGATAGTACCAAGATAATCTATATCTCTGGAAATTCAGTGGTGGACACTGTGCCATGAACTCACAGTATTTGAGTGTGTAGATTTGTAGTGGGCCAGGATTTGCAAAATAAAGATGTTAATGCATTGGTAGGTATAATTTCACTTCGTAAGGCCTCACTGTCATGAGACAATCCATTTTTCATGCATGTCTTGCCAGAAATTATGATAACACATGCTCTCAGAGACTAATACTGACTGCTACATATAAGTAGTTTAAATTCTCCTGTTATTTTAAAATGTTTGAACACATGTTACGTGCTTACATGGATTTGAAATTGAAGGTCTCTTGGAAAGTTAATCTATTGCTTATCTCATGGTCATTCAGCTGGAACTTGAAAGCATAGTAGTCTTGAGCATTACTTGAATAGCTTTGTCAAACATCCTTATTTCCAGTCTTCTTCACACTTTGAAGTGAAACATATCTTCACAACTTTAAATGAATGGAGATAAAAGTGTCATATTTTTTTATTGATTGTGTCAAATATCCTTATTTCCACTCATTTTCACATTTTGAAATGACGCACGTCTTCACAACTTCAAAACATTCAAATAACTGTAGATAAAAGATGTCATCTTTTAATTATGGAAGTGTACAACATACCTTTGGCATTAGTGTATAACTTACACATCATGGAATGTTTATGACATATTTTGTGGGATGATAAGATTATGTGACCGTGCATCACAAAACCAACAATAAGTCTTACACACTGATTTTGTGTTAGGACTGAAATATGGGCCAACCCAGCCAATCTTGAGTTTTTCATATTTTCTGAAAGAGCAAGTCTTCTTCTATATTATACTAAAGTTTGGGATCATAAAACGAAAAGGAAATTGTGTTTTTAGCAATCTTTTTCTGGAACACTTTTTTGGTAGAATAGTGTGATTAGGTGTTTCTCATAGAGTCCTCTTTTCATTTCTTTAAAAAAAAAAACTGTCCATACTCTTAACTTTCAACTCCAATAACTTTAGGAAGGATGATGCTACTACTCTGAAAGTCGGCATTGATCATCTACAGAATGTGTTAATAAAGCTTGCAAAGCTTAATCTGCTAATCTCTTCATTGTTGCTGCTCCATTGGTTAACATCCTGTTATTTGTTCCATTCATTGCAGAGCTAGCACTGCTTAATAAAGATTAAGCACTTGAATAGACGCTATACTTCAGAGCCCCTTTACTCAGTTCACATTTTCCAGAGTGTGTGCTTCATTCCAGTATTAGGATAGGTTAGGAGAGTCCAGTTATATCGAGTTATACATCATTTTTAAGCTTAAAGTTTGCTCTTTTAGAATCTTCTCTTAACTAAAAATCCATGTGTAGCGACTTTTGTTGGTGTTGCGATGCAGGGTCACAATGGTAGGTGTTCATGTCAATCACAGAATGATGTGTTTTCTATGCAAGTATTAAAGTAAGTGATCAAGATTCATACTGCCTGTACGAGTGAACATGCATTTCTGTTTGTTTCCTGACATTGTTCTAAGGAATGTCTGCCTTTGTTGTATTTTTCAGGCTCTCCTAGGAGCAAAAGTGAGGCTGAGGCAGCAGGGTTGTGAGTACAAATTAAGATTTACATGTAACATCAAGGGTTCTGGTGAGTCTCGACGAAAACTACTCCAAATTGCCTGCACATGTCCTGATTTATTCCTACTTTTTTGTTCAAATGTCCTACTTTTTCCCTCTCATGTCCTACTTTTTCCTACTTTTTTAGAGATTCTGTTCCTACTTTATTCCTACTTTTTTACATTATCCCGCTTGAAAGCCTGCATTGTGTAAATTTTAGGCCATTGTGCTTTTATGAACCTTTATTGGGATCTATGTGTTGTGATTGACATTACATTGAATGAGCAATGTGTGATTAGTTGTGTTTGCTGCAGGTGTAAGAGCTAATATTCTGATCAATATTGCTGTCAAATTTTCTAAATTACTTTGATGAAATGAATTTGAACAATATAAGTTTAGAAGGGTTGATTGAAATCAGTTTTGAAACAGGATTCATGCTAGGGGAAAATTTTCTTTGAATGCCATGCTCTGTTTTGAATGACCCATTCAGATTAGGTGTGAAGTATTTGTAGTCTTTGAATATCTGGAGACTAAGTTTTACCAAGGAGCTGTTTGTCTTGTGGAACTGATGAAAGCAACCTCAGTAACAAGAAAAACAGTACTAGGACATTGCGTAGTAAATCAACATCTCGTAGACTTGGGGGAGGGGGCACTGTGGACATTAAGTTATTAATGAGAGCGCAGATTTCTGAATACTTAACTAATAAATTCAGTCCATCTTGTCCACTATAAGTGTATTATACAGTATATATGCTGTCAACAAACATGTATGCACTTTATCACACAAATTGACTGATTTCATGAGCAGACTGGTACAGTATCGTTATATGTTTAGTTTTAGATGGTGTTATGTTTTATGTTTCCTTTTAAAATAGAAAGGCAAAATTCAGAGTAATGCATTCTTTCATAGATTTATAAACTTTGTGTATTTATTCTAAGAATGAATAGTAAACTGTATAAAGATATATCGTACCCTGGGTAGAAGGCCTCCAGTTTGAGTTTCAGCTGTACATAATATTTTATATCAAAACAACACTGTCAGGATTTAGCGATGACAATTCAGTTTGTTGAATATTTACGGTACTGTAAACTGTATGAACAGACAGGGTGGTCTACAAGGGGTTTGAGCATGTCGCTGCAGCATGCTCAAATTCTCGTGCAACATCCTCAAAAACCAGCGATATGCTATGCAACATCCTTGAAAATTGGTGGCATATGTTCATGATAATATGAATTCAAACATTTGAAAAACATGTACAAAACTGAAGAAACAATGACGTGCACTCCCCACACATACAATTCCCGAATGCATGTATTCTCACATTCAGAGCTTGCAACATGCTCATATTTCAAGTTGTGGAGCACCCTGAACATATAAAGTGAATAATATGGTTTTGGTTTGTGTGTTTACAGTGCACTCCCGTTATAACGAAATGCTTGGGACTGGCAGTTTTCTTTCGTTATAACGAAATTTCGTTATAACCGAATAAACACAATATATTACGAAAACAAGGAAACCATGCATATATCACAAACAATATATTATATTGTTTGTTGCGTGATACACTGGAAAACTATGTGTAATGGGATCTTACCTTTTTAATTTCATTGAATATTACATTTAAAAGAGAGCATAAAATTATAAAGTTGCTTGTATTGTCACACATGTATAGAAAAAGACGGTTAAGGATTCGGTTACAATTCGTCATGCCAAAGGTTCGTTTCTTACAAAAGTTCGTTACTGCGAAGGCTCCTCCTTCCGAAGTTTCGCCATTCCCGGAATTCCGAAGGTTTGTTCATTTGAAGCTTCGCTGCTCTGAAGATTCGTTATTCCGAAAGTTTGTAATTTATATATTGTTCGTTTTCCGAAGGTTCGTTGATCAGAAAATGAAATGAGGTTTGTCATTCCGAAGGTTTGTAAATCTTCAAATGAGAAAGATTCGTTATTCTGAAGGTTCGTTGTTCCAGAGGATTTTAATTGGAAAATGAATTAAGGTTTGTTATTCCGAAGAAGGTTGTTAATCACAAAATAATGAGAAAGGTTAGTTTTTAGGAGGTTCGGTTACATTTTAAAGATGATTATAAGGTTTGCCATTCCTAAGTTGTGTTAGTGGAGTCACCTTTTTCACCTTTGGATTAACAAAACTTTTTTTAGAATGTTCCAATTAACGAACGTTTGGAATTCCTATCATTTTCAGATTAACAAACCGTCGTTATAAGAACCTTATTTCATTGTCAGATTAACGAACCTTATTAATAACGAACCTTATGGAATAATGCCAAACTGTTCGTAATGACAAACCCTATTTCATTTCCGAACCAACGGACATTTAGAACGCAAGTTCCCTCGAAAACTGTGCGTGACACATGGAGCAAACACACAGCGATTGAAGTGTTCGCCAATGCAGAGATGCTGGATATGCTTGTTCTGCTATGTATTTAGGAAAGTGATCCAAATTTTGCTATAACGAAGCACATTTCTTTTGTTTTCCTTTGTCGGTGGTGCTTGGAAAAGACTTTGTTATAACAAAAATTTTGCTATGATTGTGTTTGTTATAAGCGAATTTTTTACCATAGACTTTAATGGCAATAATTTTGGGACCAGAAGTTTTACTTCGTTATAACCAAATTTCGTTATAACCATGTTCGTTGTAACGGGAGTGCACTGTACATCTTTATGTTTTGGTAACATTCAAGTTACATCTTCATAATGGCTTTAGGGAAAGGGTTACATTTCTTGTAATCATAACTTTATGTATATCTGCCTTTTCCCGGTATCTTTGTCAAGAATATGTATGTAATGTTCCACTGATACATTTGTTGGTGTCTTGTCACTCCCACTTGCACATTGATTTACTTTTCAAGCATATGAGTTGCCTTTTCTTTTTCATTTAGCTGAGCCCTTCATACTTCACAGTCTACTTTGTTTTACCCGAGTACAGTTGGACTGACATTCTTGTAAGAAGTCTTAATAGTCAGCTGTTAGGGGAGTTCACAAGTACATGTATATCTTTGATATTTTATTGATTATTTTAATATGGACCACATGAATAACAACCGGATGAAGACTGTGACTACAATAAAACAATAAATCAAAGTTTATTGTCTTTGTGGGTTTTATGCAGTGTGACATTTTTTTAATAACACCAAATAACATTCAAATTCATGAAATTCTTCCGTCAAGATGTTTTTATTGCAACTGATTGACAAATTGCCCTACATCGATGTAAATAAGCACTGAATCAATCAGTATTTTAGTTTTAGCCATGATAAAAAAATCATGGCCATATGTATTCAAGCAGGATTCAAACCTTCAACCTCCTGATCTTCAGACAGGCGTCATCTCCACTAGACCACCGAGCTTCCGCCCAACAGCAAGTGTTGGTTCTAATCTCTACAGCATACAGTGTATTGCATAATTATTCAAATTCATGAAATTCTTCCATTGAGATTTTTTTATTGCAACTGATTGACAAATTGCCCTACATCGATGTAAATAAACACTGAATTGATCAGTGTTTTAGTATTAGCCATGATAAAAAATCATTGGTGTACATACTCGAGCAGGATTCAAACCTAGTAGCCTCCGGCGAACAGCTGGAGGCTACCCCGCGAAGGTGTCTGTTAAGGTGCTTGAGGAGTGAATCTTCACCAGAGGCATCATGTGACCAGCGCTGCGCCACACAAATCCTTTGAACTGTGCGAAGCAAAGAGTACAGAAGAGCAAAGATATAAGAGCTAAGGTATAACTGTGTTTCAGAGCTCAAAATATCATCCCAAAGCATCTTCTGCCGAGGCATTAAAAAAAATGAATTAGGCCTAATGTCTTTTACTTTTCAGTCTGTAGTTTCTCAAAGTTTGTGTTTGAGCTGATCAACCCCCCCCCCCCCCTCTCTGTCTCTGTCCAGATCGTTGACCGTCGGCCTATAAAATATGATGTCCTTGTAAATAGACATCTGCAAGGCCCTGTTGCTTAAGAAAAGATGCAATCAAGCAGAAGTCAGAAAATCAAATGTAAAGTCAGGCATTGGCCAATCATTTTTTAGTATTTTGAGGCCTATTTTTTATTTTCCGACTTTAATACTGTATGTTTGATCTCAACTTTTATGCTACAGGGCCCACGAGATTCCATACTCACAATTCCTGTTTTGGGGTCATCCACGTTTTGTTTTGTTTTGTTTTTGTCATAATGCAGGCTTGTAGTATGATTTCTCTAAGAATAGCTGCTAGGATCGAATCATAGTATCAACTCACTTATAATCACTCAACAAAAAGAAAATCCATTTTCACACACATATATACAATGTACATATATGTTTTGTTTTGTTTTTTTGTTGGTTTTTTTTTTTTTTGGGGGGGGGGGCTGTTACCCATGCAGGCAGATCGAGTCCATACGGATTATTGCCAGTGGTCCCCAATAATGTACATTCCGGGGGCTCTTGGGTTTTACAAGGCTATCAAACATAAGCAATTTATTGACAAATTACATGGGTACATGTAGATACATTAGAGTCTAACATTACTTTTCTGTAAATCTCTTTTCTTACACCCAACTTATTCTTCTTATCCTCTCCCTCTCAAATTAATATACAGTTTTTCATACCTGAACATTTGTTTTATTTATTTCTTTTTTTGTTTTTTGTTTTTTGTTTGTTTTTTTCATTTTGTGCTCTTCTACCAATTTTAGTTTGTTGTTGTTGATATATCAAGATAGGGTACATCTCAGTTCCCACCACTCTCCCATCCACAGCCCATCAATTGCTATTATGTTTTCCTTCAAAGGCTTTACATCGAACCCTCTCTCTCAAGGCATTATTCACAAAGAACAGTTGGTATAAATGAAACGATTTATGATACAGTGGGAGTTGACAATTTATCCATTACACAATAATCATGTTCACTATGACTGCATATGCATCAGAAGAAAATGTCAATAGGACAGTAGCTTGCCCTCTTCTGTCATTTAAGCATCAGCATCCTACAAGAGTAGCTGCAACATCTAAATTGCACTCATCCTGAAATTTTCCTATTCAGGGAACTCAAGGATGATATCAAATTGACAAAATGTAGCATGAAAATGAATGAGCAAAACAGTAAAGTTTCATTGAAATTTGATGTAAAATAAGGGAAAATTATGACAAAGAAGCCACATATTATGTTTTCCCACATTTTTAAAAATTGTATATACATGTATTTACCTATCAATTCCATCTTTTTCACCTCATACTACACAACATTTCCAGATTGAATGTGGTTCGTTGTCTTGTACCGATGTTCTTTATCTGCAACATCTTCAATGTTCTACAATACTGTACTGGAATATTCTGTACTACAATCATATGTAATTAAGAAACGCAGAAAGTAATTACGGATCAGTGAAGGAACCTATATAGCATCATCATGTAATGGGGTATGGCCATTATGTATATTAAAGGAAATCATTATTAAACAAAATTAAAAAAAAACACACCTTTTTTTGAATTGTGTAGGAGAAATAGTTGTAGCTAGTAGACGTGTACATTAATTTTACTGGTGTGAGAAAACCGAATATGAAACAGAAAAGAAAAAGACAATATTTCATGCTCACACATACAATCTTGCCGAATAGTGAAACATAGACATGTCCACTACCCTTACTGTCTCTTTCTTCTCTGGAAAAATATGCGGACAAGATAGTTCTTTCAAGCTGGATAAAAGTCAAATTGACACATGTACCGCTTTGTATCATGTATTTTTTTTTGGGGGGGGGGATGAAAATAAAAAATAAGTAATATTGGATTGAATTGAAGTTTTTGCAATGTCATAATTGAAGTTCAGCAATCTGGTGCACAATTTTGGTGAAATATTTGGAAGAATTTATATTAAAAAAAAACCAAATCTTTCACATCTGATGGGGAATTAGTGTGTGGGGGGGCAAAATGATATGACCCTGACATCATGAGTTATCGTTCACTTGCAAATTTTACATTATCCAAAAAGTGATGTGTACGTGGACTGTATACTTACGAACGCTGGCGTATATACGTAGGCTAAAAATACAGCCTGCTCAAATTTTGAGCCTTAGTTTGAGTATACCCTTCACTTAATTGTTTTATTGGACTTTGAGTGCAGGTATTTCATGGGAGCAGTGGTCTTACAAAGGAGCAAATGTCATGGACCCCCCCCCCCCCCCCCATTTTTTTTTTTATAGGACCCTCAAGCTTTTCTGTTCATGGTATCGAACTAGACCTCAGATCAGAAAAGAAGTACAGGTCACTTTTTGTTGTTGTTGTAATTCTCTTGATTCTATTGAATGGCAGCAATAATTAGGAGATCATGTCCATTGTGCTGCTATCTCACCGAAAGCCACAACGGGTTTCAGGAAGAAGTAAGGTTCATTATTCCAAAGTTTCATTATTCTGAAGATTTATACATCTGAAATTGATTCTAATCACAACTGCTGTGAGATAGGTACCAGGAGAGAGAGGGAGAGAGAAACCTACTGATTATACACTGTAAATTTACCTTTGGTACATCGAGCCGCGTTTCTCGAGCGGAACGCCCTCTAGCGGTGCGTATCCTAACGAAAAAACAAAACGACAGAAAACATCCGGGGAACAAAAACAACATCAATCACCAGTCTGGTTTCCAGACCGTCTGTTCGTACTAGTTTCCTTCCCATAGCACAGGGATTGATAATTTTTGTTGAGACCTAACTTCAGTTTGTGTGTGTGTGTGAGTGAGAGATAATGATAAATCTCTCATTAAATGTTAAAGAGCATGTATTTTCAAGAGAAATTCACAGTTTATTTGATTAAAATTGGTCTTGTAATGGTTGCTTCATACTAGTATGTCCAAGGAGGTTGAAGAGATGGAGTAACAACAGAGTTATTCCCTTCGATCTATGTTCGAAGCCGCCGCTCAAGAATATTTGAAGCATGTGCCAAACAGGATCTGCCGCGCCGATACGAAGACAATTGACTCCTGTCTCATTGCATAATCACCAGCCACTTTCAAAGGAAGATATGTCTTTGTGATGGTAATTACTTTTCACTATCCCTTTATATAAAAGCTAGGTGGTACAGACACGAGGATGCGCAAACAGAAATTGAGGAAAAAATGCTGAAAGAAGATGAAAATTACTCGACTGGGCATATGCGGTATCTATCAATAAAGAATTATACTTGAAGATTATTACATGTTAGTTTCATTTGGGGAAATTAAGTCGAAAAGTGATAAAACCAGCTTTCCAGGATGATACTTAAACATTTTCATATAAGACAGCTCTGGTTTACGCTGTTGTGCAAATTTCTAAACAGAATTGACTTTTGTTTTACATGCTTTATTATTAAGTGAAATTTCATGTCATTGAATAAATAATCAAATAAGCAAAATATGGCCAACATGATAACGTTCAAAATGAATCTTCAGATTGCTCAGCAAGACGGCGGCTTGGAACATCGTCATCAAAGGCACAAGTGCACCTGTGGAATTCTTTTGTACATCAATGGAAATCTGACTGTTTGAATAATTACAGCCAGTTGGAACTCCATGTATAAAACCTCGTATGTCTCAGCATTTCAAAACCGGGTTCAAAATCGATTTTCATCAAATAAACTTTGAATTCTAGCTCTTAGAATGGCATTTTATAGTCTCGCAAAAAGTTAAAAGCCCAAGCCTCATCTACACTAATATGCCTACTATACCATCCCTCTAAGGTAACCACCAAAGTAGTACATTTGTAGAGTATGGACTCGATGGTCCTGCCTTCAGCAAATGCAGTGACTTCAATTCGATCGTCGGGGGCGACGACGCTGGAGGACGCATTTTGTAAGAGGAGTAAAGTTGGCAAAGGGTCTGGAAACCAGCCTAACCGATCACAAACACGGTATACTAGTACTCAATCGTGTGTTAGTGACACATAAAACCAAACTAACAACAACCTCCGTGCACGTGCTGTGTGTGCATCCCGATGTGACATGTACAGCATGCATGCAGTCCGTCAGCAAGCATGGTCGTGGTACGTGGAGCTGTTGCGTAATCTGATGCGCCCTATTAAGGTCGTGGAAGGAACGACACCTGCATGATAACAAGATGGTACTATGTTCGAAGTTTCTGCGTGCTTCCTCAAGACCACGAGTGAGTGTCAGAACAATAATTCTAATAATGGGCCCAGTGTTATATACATGTATTTATCTGTTGGTGATTATGGTTTGACCGAAAGATCAGTCTGTATCTGTCCGTCGGGGAATGTTCCGCGGAGACTGCGTCTGGCTTCACGGATCCCCTCCGTGTACGGAGGACAGCGTTAATTAATGGCAAAATATAAAAGAGTCCTCCGGACGGACGGATCTTTCTGTCTAGAAACTAGGTGATGGTGAGCTCTCCAGTTCCCTAAACTAACGTTAGGTTCTAAACTACAGTAACTGCGACCAGCCCCAACACGCAGTGTTGGGCTCCCACAGTATAACTGTGTACACAGAGCCTCCCGGGGTTAGGTTCTTAACTAACCCCGTCGCGGGGCGCTGTAACACAGTAACAGCGCCCCGAAGCAACCCATGCAATTTTAGGAAGCACTCAAATGCACTGCAACACGTAAACAACTCACCGCTCAAAAGGACACTTGGATTCGCAATGAAAAGCCACATGATATAAAACCATTATTGTTGAACAATAGAAACGACTATGTATTTCTCACCATTACCTCCGAAAACAAGATAAATAGTCATCTTTGAGACCGTCTAGTCGAGATACTGTCCGTTCGCCGTTTTGAACGTATCACGCAAATATACTGATCTGCGCATGCGCAAATGAATATTCATATTTTACGTCATCTGCAATTGTATGTACAATGTTGCTCGTATTTGGTTCTCGGTCTCATTTAATAAAGGACACTTGTTCGTACCAATACGATAGGTATCATGGAGTTCAAAGATGCTCTAAGTGAAGTAGAGGAGGATGCAAAAAGAATTAAGTTCAAAGTGGAGCAAATAGAAATTATCAAGAACGCAGTGAAACAGAATGACACCTTCCTAATGTTGCCAACTGAGTTTGGCAAGAGTGCTTGCTTTGGTTTCATCACCAAATCTTGGAAGTTGGATAAAGCAGGGCTGCACACTAACCCATTTTTTTTTTTTTTTTTCTGCCGGTCCAACCTGTCTCTGTCGGATCAGTAAATATACATTTTTCCTCCCCATTTTTGTACTGGTCGGGACAGAAAATTTACTGGTCAACAACAACCTGAAAAAGCATTAACTGGCTTGCAAATTTATTTTCATGTTTTTGTCGACAATAATATTACCTCCCCCCCCCCCCCCAAAAAAAAAAATACATTTTGCAAATAAACATTTTGTAAACTCAAGTGCCTTGTTTACGGATCATTTTCTTGAGAAGGAACAAAAAGGAATCATTTGTGAATTGATTTGTTGATACGAAAAGGAAGTAAAAAAAAAAAGAAAAAAAGAAGGGACTGAAATGCGGTTTTTAACTTTCCTCCGAAAATTTCTTCCCGTATCTTGGCGTTCTTGAAAGTACACTGCAGGGTCGAATTTGTAATGCTTTGTACTCCTATCTCTTCTTCGTGTATACAACCATTTTAAAAGAATTGAATGTTTGTGAATCAAAGTGTTAAATGATTATGAACAAAATCAGATTGTATCAAATGCGTTTATGACTTTTTGTCAACATCGGCGCACGTAGAGTAACACGCGTTACTTAAGTTCTGCGACTTTTCACATTTTTGGTGCTCAGCTGGATTGTAATGATTATATGAATTATTTTTGCTGTATAGTATTTTCTGATGCACGTGCCAGAAGGGGTTCTTTACTTTTCTCCCGATAATCTTTTCGCATTTGTGCATGCGCTCTTGAAAGGTATATACGGCAGCATACGGCATCAGGGTCAAATTCACGATTCTTTTTGCGCTTATTTCTAACTCAAATATCAGCGGGATTGTGACGATTTCATGAACTTTACTTCGGATCACTGTTCGGATGTAATCTGTTGTGATGAACACACCAGAATTGTTGACAATGCACCCTTTATTTTGCTCCGGTAATCTTTTCGCATTTCGTAAATGCGTCCTCTCGGATTAGAAGAAATGATACGGCCGAATTCATGATTCTTTTTGCACCTCTTGTTCTCCTCAAACTTCAACGGGATTGTGATGATTTCATGAATCATTTCGGCTGTAATTTTTATAATGCACGCGCCAAAAGAGGTTTAAAATGTGTCTTATTTTTCTCCCGAATTTGTGCATGCGGTATAGGTATGCGTTTTTGAAAGATACACAGCATGCAGGGCCAAATTCACGATCCTTTTTGCGCCTATTGTTTCCTCAAATTTCAACGGGATTGCCATGATTTCATGGATTATTATTCGGCTATAATCTTAATGATTCACGTGCCAAGAGGGGTTGAAAATGTGTTCTTTATTTTTCCCCGATAAAATCTTCGAATTTCGTAAATGCGTTCTTGAAAGATCATAACACGGCCGAATTCATGATCCTGTTTGCGCCTATCAATTTAATATCAGCGGGATTGTGACGATTTCATGAATTCCTACGGCTGTAATCTTTTACTTTGCACACACCAAAAGGGGTTGAAAATGTGTCCTTTTATACTTTTTACCGATATTCTCTCCCACATTTCGTAAATGCGCGTCCTCTCGGATTAGAAGGTATTCACGGCCGAATTTATGATTCGTTTTGCGCCTATATTGTCTCCTCAAACTTTAACGGCATCGCGGTGATTTTATGAATTATTTCGGCTCTAATATTTTGTGATGCACACACCAGAAGGGTTGAAAAAACATTCTTTATTTTTCTCCCGAAAATCTCTTCGGAATTATTCATGCGTTTTTTGAAAGACAGTATTCAGGGCCGAATTCGATATCCTTCTTGCGCCTATCGTTTCCTCAAATTTCAACGGGATTGCCATGATTTGATATTCGGCTGTAATCTTTATGATGCACCACCAGAAGGGGTTGAAAATGTGTCTTTTATTTTTCCCCCAATAATCTCTTCGCACTATTCGAATATCACGATTTTTTTGCGCCTATTTCTATACCTCAGATATCAGCAGGATTGCGATGATTTCGTGAATTCTTTCGGCTGTAATCTGTTGTGATGCACGCACAAGAAGGATTGAAAGTACATAGTTTTTTTTTTTCCCGATAATTTCTTCGCATTTGTGCGTGCGTTTTTGATAACCAACATGGCATGCAGGACCGAATTCAAGATCCTTTTCGCGCCTACTGTTTCCGCAAATTTCAACGGGACTGCGATGATTTTATGATTTTTTTTTTTAATTTTTTTCTCGTCACATTTTGTGCATGCGTTCTTGAAAGGTAAACAACAGGACAAATTTCGTTATCCCTTTTGTGCCTATCTTCATTATGAGACCATTCTGAAGGAATGAAATGAAAACAAACGCAATCAGATCTTTATACTGCTGTATTTTTTTCAATTTTTCTAAAAATCTGCACAAGTAAACTCGTTCTATCATGTCATCTGCCACGCTGCTGCAAAGCCGGGATCGGATCATGGGTTAAAAAAAGGCATGAGTGAAATGACCACAGAAATGCGTGCGCCTCTACGAATACATACTCCTTGTCTGATGGCATGACCGCCGATCGCAAGCAAACGAACGATGTAAACGCGTTGGGGAATACCGGCATGCATTTCAGCAGTTTTGTACATACACGTATGTATAAGGCTTAAAAGGGTATTGATCAAGCAAGACAACATTAAAAAAAAAAAAAAAAAAGCCATGGGGAGCAATGGAATACAATCCCAATGACCATGTGGATGGATCTGAAAGGGTTAATTTCTAGTTTTTCATTAACCAATCCATTATGCCTTTAAGATGAAAGCCAATCTAAAATTTTATCAATTTCACGACAATGATAAAAAAATCCAGCAGAACAGTGCAAGAATGATAAAAATCGGATAAAAAATAAGGAAGTTATGACATTTGAAATTTCAAAAATTTTCAGAAGACACTTCTTGTCCCATTGCTATGAATGAATGAATGAATGAATGAATGAATGAAAATGAATGAATACTCAAGAGTCAATTTTATTTATCTGTATGTCACAGTACATAGAAATTTAGCTTCCAATTCTTCCAACTTGTTACACACAATAATTATGAAACACACACGCACGCGGACACACACACACATACACACAATCAAACAGAAAGTGACAAGCCTGACAGGAAAAGAAAGACAGGAAGGATCTCCTCTCATGCGATAGAAGTCTTGGGGGGGGGGGGGAGGGAGGTCTCTCAATAAATAATCAAACAATTCTCAACTATTGGAAATAAACAAAACATGTATGTAACAGAAGTGTATTCAATTCAAATCACAGTAGAAAATGAACATGAAGCAAAAATGAATATGAGTCCCCAAGAAGCAGAGCTTGTGAGTGGAGCCCATTGTGAATGTACAACATGTACAGTGTGAAAGGAAACTTGATCTACATAGATGAGACATCTGGGGCATTTCCTCTGCAGACTGGGGAAAAAAATAAAAAACAAAACAAAACATACCCTCTATCATGAAAATCACCTATTATTTTCTTAATCCTTCACTCTCCAGATGTTCATTATGTGTGCACTTCCTTTATTGCAAATAAATAATGAACCACACATTCGAAATGCGCTTTAAAAACGAAAAAAAAATAAGTGCCGGTAGGCCCGATAGTAAATCATCGCCCAGCATGCATTCTATTTGTTACGTCTCATGAATATTCATTTCAGTTCTCAGCGAGCCGTCCGGTTTTTTTCCACACGCATACATTGCGTATTACAGTATGTGCTACGTTTTATCCATATTAGCGCATGCGCTGTGTAAGTCATACTACAATACGAAATGCGGTAGGATTATAAAAACCTCGGATAAGCTCTTTCACAGGGCTCTCAAAACAGATCATATTGTAAATCGACTTCGCCTGCCGTGATTGTAAGTATCTTATCTAAGAGTAAGGCCACTAATTTCGTTATAAAACCCTCTATTTTGGTCTCTGGTCACGTAAATGCTTAGCCATATCAGGTGCTTCCGTGACAGGATAGGTTTGCTGTGCGACCCCTTTACGGTACGTATTTGTCCGTATGGGGTCGCTGCTGCGGTTAGTTCTTAACTAGCTTAGCTTAGCCTGTAGTATACTTGGGTGACCCGCACCTCGTCATAGTTAATGTTTGCCCATATTTGAATCACATTTCGCCACTGAAATTCTTTGAAATCCAACTCACATACAGGAAAAATGCTGAAAATTCCAATGGAATCACAAGTTCACTGATCGATATTGAAAATTTGCAGCTATCGTCGTCAAACGTGAACGATGCGAAAAAGTTGCGCGCTAAGGAAGGGGCCCGCAACTCGTCACCCGCTTTCCCATAGACTTAGCACGTAAAAGACGTGTGCGGGTGACCGTGATGTTCCCATAGACATACACGTAAAAGATGCGTGCGGGTGACTTATAACACGTATATGAATCCTATATAGCCCTATTAAAATTTCAGATTTTCGCGAAAAACTGTTCGGTTTTCACCACAATTTGCTTGGTTGTGGTAGCCCTGCCAATTTTCAAGCGTACTGAACACAGTCCCGGGCATATATTTTTGTTTAGTGCGCTCAAAACGATTTTAAGCGGGGCGACGGTATTCGGGCCCCCGACGAGGTGCGGGCATCTCACTATACTCAGTACAGTTGTGGTACACGTATGCTCGACGCGCATAGGCTGCGTGATCACTTAGATTGTTCCAGACTAACCGCTGAGGGCGGCCTTTAATTACTATTGATATATTCGCGGGCGCCAGAATCAAAAATTTGGTGGAGATGATGTCATGTTAATAAACTTTTTTTTTAAGGGGAAACCCCCTTGATTGACCAATGAGAAATGAGAAGAGAAGGTATGAAACTTATACGTCATAATAGGGGGTTCACCGTTTGAATTACTCGCTTGGCCAGGACAGTACGTCAACGATTTTCCTGACGTACTGCTTGGCGAATTAAATTCACATATTTATCAACATTTTACAAGCATTTCTCAGAAACATCATAACCACAAAACCAAAGTTTTCAGCGGTAGGTGGGGTTTTGTTTTGAGTTGTGCTAGTGTTTTTCTAAATAATTTGTTCAGTCTCTGTTCATCCTACTTTTTTCTTTTGCCGTCAGTGTTGCTCGAATCTCGTTTGTTTCCTGTTTATGTCACGCGTACGTTTCTCGTCGTCTTGGTCCCATATGTAGTGTATCATGTTACGTAAGGGGCAGGGGCGTGGTCTTGGTGACGTCGGCGCTGGTGTGGGTGGGGGGGATGCTGCTGGTCTGGGAAGGGGGGACACTGGTCTGGGTGGGGGGCAGACAGGTCTGGATGAACATATTCGTAATTTAGGCAAACTGTGTAGGTTTTGTGGCCAGACACTGTCAAAGAGGCCTCTGACATTCAAAGTTCGTGATTATCTCCCATTGGTTGAAAAATATGTTTCTGTCTGTAACGATGATGATGATGATGTGTATCCCACACGGTTTTGCAAGACCTGTTACACGGGCATGAAATCCCCCAGAAACAAATGGGCCCCGTCAATGTCATGGGTGCCACACAGACGCAACAAAGTATGTGAAGTGTGCTGTAGCGCAAAAAAGTTGTCAAGTGGGGGCAGACCAGTTAGGAAAAAAAGCCCAGGCCGACCCAAGCAGGACCACTCCCTGCAGGCAACCCTCAATGCTCTCAGAGAGAAGTCGATGGTAGGAGCCAAAATTGATGAGGAGTCATTTAAAGACAAGTTCCGGTTAGCTGAGAACAGCCAAATTCGTTGTGGATTGTGTGAGCGTGTACTTGTTTGTCCTGTCTCCACCCCATGTGACCATTTGTTTTGTTTGTCATGTGTCGAAGCCCTCTTCTTGTCTAAATGTCTTGTTCATTCTTCATGCCCCACCTGCCAGACACACTTCCACTGTCAGACACTCCATCCTGCACCTACATACTTTCAACACATACTACAAAAGTCAACAGTATCATGCAAACAATGCAACACACAAATCAGATATGAAAACGCACACCAACATGCCCAATCATGCACAATGACAGCAATCTCGCATCATCAAACTACGAATAGTACGATAGTGGAGCTTAACCAGCTCACGCCAATGCAAAGGGAGAGTCTTGGCACTGACATTCTGAGAGAAAAATTAAAATCTTCCAGTGATGGTGCAACGGCTGTATTCCGAACAAAGGGACAAGTGAGTCTTCATAATTCCTGCATGTTCTAAGTATTAAATAAATGTGCATAAAAAAAAAAAATGTGACAAAACATATTCCCCGAGTATAGATGAACACAAGAGAATCAGTCTGCTTTGTACTTGCTTATAAAGTATATATAATGTAAACACTTTTGTATGAGAAAACCAGGTTCAGAAAAATAACTTAATTAGAACAAGGGTACAAACATATGGAATACAAATTGTGCACAAACAATAATGGGGTAGAGAAGGAAAAGGGGGAAGTACTGGGAGAAATTGCATACCTTCTTACCAATAGGGCCTACATTACCTAACTAGAATATAGGTGACATAAAACCAACTCATTTAAAGTAGTTTGATGTCATTATTAAAGGAACATATCATGGTGAGCATATCTTGTTATAGCATGTTATATCAAAGTTCTTGATACCAAATTTCTTTATCATAAATTAATAAAAAAATGGCTTCTCATTTTAATCTATATATTATAATTATAGATATTATATAGATATTGTATACATATATAGATATCATATAGATATAGATATAATATAGATATTATATATAGGTATATAGTATATAGCCCTTAAGACAGTCACAGAAAGTTGCAATCATGAAAATACAATATCTCTTGGCTATGTCTAGTCCCCCCCCCCCATCCCAATTAGAATCAAATTTACATTTCTTTAAAATTTGTGTGTCCCTTTTGGAATCCCGAAAATCAAATTCCTTTCCTTAGCTGGTAGACCTATATTGTAGAGATAGGTAATTCAGACTGTCCTCAGAGTAATTTGATAAAACTGGAAACTTCTGTTGATGGAGGGGGACACAATACTATAGAATTTCAGTGAATTTATTCGGACCCCAAAAAGCTTTTTTTTATTTTTATTCTCGTCCTTTTCAAATTTCACAGCCTCTGGTCACGAAACTCATGGTTAAACCACGGGTGTCCTCACAAGACAGTGCTCCATCAACGAAGAGGAAGAGAACAACCGCTCTTGCAAGCATAAGGGAAGAGCTATCAGATGGGTCTGGCACAATCCAGCTCCAGCATGAAGTCGATAGTGCACGGAGGTCGGGGACGCTGGATGCTGGCACGTCTATCAACATCACTGATGTCGACCTCCTCGCTGCACGAGCTATGTTGCGTCTCAGCTGGAGGAGTACAAGGAAACTGAAGTCGTAAGGAATTAGTAGTTGTTGTTTTTTACTGTTAATTCCTGGCTTAATGATCTTAAAACTTTAAAAAAAGCTGGCTATGATGAAAATATAAAGGGAGCTAAATGAAGGAAATTAACAGGTATGATGATCTTTGAGATTATATGGATTGTAGGTCAATTTTAATCATCTATCAATACCAAAGTCCATCACACTTTTTTTTTACATAAATGCCCTTATGAATACAGAAAAATCCTAATATCTAATGGACCAAAGTCCATCACAGTTTTAAAAATATATGCTCTTATGAATACAGAAAAATTCTAATCAAGTTTTGATACGTCATTGCTTTGTTTTTCATCTATATTTTTTATGTCACACTTTGATTCAGGTGGCTAAAATCGCACAGCATACCAAGCCACTGTGAACAACGGGTTCGCCAGAGAGAAAAAGAGATCGTTGGTGACAACTTGGAGGGAGACCATGTGCCACTCCAATTCCATGACGAGGACACCAAGCAAACCACCATCTCACAGACTCCCCTTGTGAAGGTGTCTTCATTAGAAGAGAAGGTCATGTCACAATTGGACCAATATGACACGTGAGTCGTACCCTTGCAATTGGAAAAACAAAATGTCACAGAAATTCTCATTTCAATACAAATGATTTTTAAACTCCCTATTCTTCCTCTCTCTCTCTCTCTCTCTCTCTCTCTCTATATATATATATATATATATAAACAGAAGTACTGCTCATTGTCTGTTTAAATAAATCAAGAAAATTTCTGAAAGTTTTGGCCACACCATACAAAAGAAGGCAACTAAGCTTTCAAATAAACTGGAGCATAGCTCTCAACAAAATTAAACTGGAAGGCAGTAGTCACACTCTTCATCAGTGCCCATGGTGTGACAAAAGATCAAAAATAAAATCCGTTTCTGAATCAAACATGAAATACTTGTCTGATCATGGGTAGACGGATTTTGCAACTCACCTTTCAGAGAAGTAAATGCACAGAGAAGATGGAGGCCATGTGTAAGGTATCCAAGTTGATGCAAACTGCTAATGCATAACCATAACAGCAAAATAACAAGGTCAAAGCACACCTCAAATCAAATACGAATGTTTTCACTTTCTTCTTCACAGAATGGATCTTTTATCTTTTGAGGACACAGGTGGAGAAATCTGGGTCAAAATAGGAGGGGACAAGGGGGGATCCTCATTCAAACTCATGCTACAGATCTGTAACGTAGCCAAGCCGAACAGCATACTTAACACCAACATCATCATGATGTTCGATGCAGTTGACAGCATTTTCAACCTGGAGCTCGCTTTGAAGGGATTTTCAGCTGAAGTGGACAAGCTGGCAACCAAAACATGGAGGTATAGTAGTGTTCTTCAGAAATAATAGTGACCATCAGCACATAATACTGGTAGCCTGCAGTAAAATGTTTCCCACAATCATTGAAGACATACTGAACACTAAAAAAAAAAAAAAAAACATATTGCAAAATGCACTGTAATGAGTAGAGTAACATGTAATTCCAAGAACAACATACCCAGTGCATTGAAGACAAAGATACTTTAATGCCACCCCTAAAACTTTTAAATTTTTCAGAAAAAGTTTTTAAGCTGTGTTACATGAAACTATTCATTCTCATTTCTGTTTACAGGGGAAGACGACTGCGAGTGTTCCACTTTGGCGACTATGAATATCTTACCAAGATCTATGGCTTGACAGGACCCAATGGTAAGTAATGCACTTATATCATTTAATAAGGGAGGAAAGTGACAAAAGATTACTGGATGAAATGCTTAAACATCAAAAGTGTCTTTTCATTCATTCTTTTTCCATTTTCAATTCCTTAAAAGGTCGTCACTGTTGTCTGTACTGTCTTGCCAGCAAGCAAGACATGGTCAAGCCTGCCTCAGAAAGACAGTGCCAGAGCAGGACACTGGAGAGCCTGAAGCAACACCTTGAGCAGTTCAACAGTTCCCGATCGAGAAGCGCCAAGGATCACTTCAATGTAGTGCGTCAGCCCCTTCTCCCAATACCCATCGAACAGGTACTTCTACTAAAACGAAGACAAGAAACAAATAATATCAGAGAAGACTTTCCTCAAACTTTCGATGCAAGTGCACTTAGTTCAGTTTTCATTTATTATTCCTCCTTTCCTTTTCTTTTTTCTTTTTTTTTTTGGTTTCGTTCAATTGTAGGTATGTCCTCCTGGCCTACACATCAGCCTGGGGCTGTTCCTGAAACATTTCAATAGCTTAGAAAAAGCATGCCACCAGCTCGACCTGAAGGCCATAGCTTACCTGGCACCAAAGGGCAATCCAGATACCAGTAACCTGTCTCAGAGCATGGTCAGCATGCTGGAACAGCACCGCCTGAAGGCTTCCTTAGCTGAAAAGGAGGAGGAGCGAAGGGATCTTATGGAGCAGCTGTCCTGCTTCGTGCTCCTTTTCCCCGACGAGGCAGCATCCCAGCCTGTCCAGCTCCTGCAGGAATCTGTGAAAGAAAAGGATTTGGAGATCAATGATGTGGTGTGTAACTAATACTTTAAGTTTTTAACATCTTCTGTAATCAATAACATCTTACCATTTTATCAGCTTGTACGTTTGTTTACAAAAAATCTCAATTGTTGGCAATACATTCTTACCATTACATGCGTATATTCATACTTTCTTATCCTTACAGAAAACTGCACTCAACAAGACGACAAAGGTACCGGAGGGCAGGGGCACCATCACATCAAGCTTGGATCAAGCCCTGCAAGAAATCCACGTTCAGAGACAAGCATATCATGGAAAATCGTTTGTGGGCAACCATGTCCACAAGTGCTTACAAGTAAGTGTAGCACTTAATCAATCCTGTAATCAATCTGACTTTGCATATTTTTCTTTGGTGCCCATCATATTAATTAGACCCTGGTCTGAACTAATTATGTTCTATAATTTTCAATCTACATTTGCAGTCTGAGAACATCAAGAAATTGACGCAAACAGTTGCTGACACAACAAGAAAGCTGTGCCCAGATGACGACGACTTAATCAGAGAGGCAGATAAGGTAGCACGCACATACTACAACCTCTTCAGCCACTTTGGACGCTGCCACGTCGGCATGAACACAGCTGGTTTCCTGCAGAATGAGGAGATAGATGACCTAGGTAAGAGTAATGTCTAAAAACAAAACAAATTCATTAGTATATCTCTTTACTTACTTACAAATAATGCTTCATCAATCTTCACTTAAAAACATTAAAAATTGGCATTACAGAAAAGAAAATATAGATGAAATTAAAAGTTTTATCCTCAATTTTTTTTTCTTGATTTTGGTGTTGTTCTTTTATATTTTCCATTCTAGAGAGAAGCATCAAGGAATATCTCCACTTCTTCAGGACACATTTCCCAGACGAAACAGTCCCCCCAAAAATGCACCTGCTTGAGGACCACATCATACCTTGGTTGCGGAAGTGGGGAGCTACAATGGGAACAATGGGGGAGCAGGGAGGGGAATCACTCCATGCTCAAATCAATAACATAAAGAGAGACCTACGTGGATACAGTAATGATCTGGAACTGCTCATGAGGAGTGTTAAGGGCCAGTGGTTGGCAAGCAACCCGCAGACATACCGTCTTTTCACATAAGCCAATGTACATATGATACCACTTGCACAAGGATTTGGTCAGATTTTCACAATCTTGCTGGCCATGGGTTTCTCATTTTAATTTTCAAGTTTTGATTGTGTCTTTTTCAACGACATCACATCCTTCAGCACTCCTACTGTAATTGAACAGCCAGACAGATGAACAATGAATTTCTTATGCTCAGCAGAAAGTAGCAAACCCCACTGAATAACAATAAAAATTAAACAATGTATCGATAGTAAATGAGCAGAAAGGACAAACTTGATGGACTGAATCTGATGATAATAAACTCAACATTCTTTTATACATTTATATCAAATGAAGCGAGTAAATGAAGACATGCTTTTGGCTTCATTAGTGAGATATGCTGCAATTCAAGTCGGTCCAGGATTATCAAGAACATCAATCAAATTTACATGTATGTGACAGCTGAATTCCCAGACCTTACATGTATGTATAAGCTGGATGAACAGGAGCGTACTACTATTACATATCAGAGCAAGATCTGAATTATCACTACATGTATCTTTTGTACTGCAAGTACATGTACTGCAAGTCTTCCCAGTGGCGATCAAGCCTAGACTTAAAGCATCGATAGATGGAGCTTCCACTACTTCTTCCGGCAGGGAATTCCAGTCCTCTATTACTCGATGTGTGAATGTATCCCTCCTTACATTTGTTCTGCATCTCATAATGTTATGTAATTGTTATGTAGAAAGTGTCTGCCAAACAATGTCAGTGTAATTTTAGCCATTAACACATATAGCCACTGTCTGTCACAGCCAACACTCAAAGTCGATTTAATTCAAACCTGTCCATTTGGTTGTATATCAATTTTATTTGGGTGTATATTGATGTGTTATTTTTTTTTCTTATGAAGCACTGTTATGCTGAAAGTACAGCTCCATTTGATACAAATATTCTTTTTTTAATGAATGTACTGTACTGTCATGCTAGTATAAGGACAGCTCCATTTGATTTTAATGAAAGTAAGCAAGCAGAGTATGTTTTTTTTTTCTTTTTTTCGGTGCATTGAATCCGATTCTTTACGAATGCACTATTTCTGCTGAAAGTACAGCTAAGTTCTGATTTCATTATAATTTGTGTTTTGTTGAATCGCGGATTCTGTGATACATGTGATTCGATTTATTATGAAATTGTATTGATTATGCCATATGGAATCAATAAAAGATTATGGAATAACAATAAAAAAAAACTATCACTGGCTCACACCAGTAACACGTATAGAGTCGAGTCTAAACCTATTCTATCTGACTACTTAGACGCTAGTATTGTGTAAAATTTTATAGACACTGATAGATACAGCAGTTAATAGCGCCGAATCCTTCCACAGCCCAGGCCATTCCATTATCCACGCATAAAGCAAAATATTAGGCTTTTACATAAATTTAGACACGACAAATCACAGTTCACACCGGCACACCTAACTATATAACTATGTTAGGTAAATTTTACACCTGCAGCTGCTAGTAGCTGCTATAAGTCAAAACAATTTTCATGTCCACTAACTACATACATGTACGATACGCAATGTACCGGTGAACATGCAACTGTACTGCTGCATGCTGATACACAGACACGGGAGGCGAAGTCGTTAATTACGAAAAAAAAATAAATAAATGAAATTCGACGATATATGATGAAAATAGTCATTGAGACTTACTAATGTGAGATTGATGTGCAGTAAAACACAGATTCCCGTGCACTTCAGGTTTACCTTCAGTACGATATTTGACGATTTCAGGTAGACTTCTGACACTTTCAGGAACACGCAAAAAATGTAGGATTACATGTCCTATGCATTGTACGACGTCAAACTTCCTCCTCTTTCAGAATATGTTACTCATTTAGTGTGAAAAACTCCTTTCTTGGTTTTTGAAGATTATTAAAAAAAAGTTAATTTCAAGAATTCCATGAACTTGAAATATACGAAAGTAAGGGTATTTAAAAATATCGAAAATGATAATAAAATAGTACGTATTTTTATGTTATTATAGTGAAATAGAAAAAATGGGAGTTTGTGAAAAGGTAGGTACGAGGTTCATCACTCAACTGGACAAGGATCACCTTTTAGAATTGCTTTGAAAAACAACAAAAACGTGACTTGACGATAAATGAATGTAAACAAAGAGGTGCAGTGTGCGCATGCGCGCAGCATTCCTTTTTTTTCCTGTCGCGCCGAACTAAGTGAGCGCTGCGCGGATACGTGGGTACCCGGGGCGCTCCTTGTACACAATTATTCTAACTATCAGTATTATACTGTGGGAGCGCTTTGCGTTTGGCGTTCGGGGCTAAGTTTTTTTTCCCAAACTTAGGGAGAAACTTGAGAAGATATGCTAATGTATGAGGATGAGACATTACATGCAAATTTCTAACTTAAACTTAAGGCCGTGTCACACCATTCCGGGCAAGCTACGCGGGCTTGTGGCGAGGAGGTACAAGTGTAGTTTCCATCACCTTGAAGGATTTTCAGCGGCTTGACTTGCGGGGAAACAAATTTACTCCCTGGAGCTCTCCGCAGCTGTTCCGCACCTGACAGTATCTAGCGCGTAGTTGCCCGGAGGTGCTCACACAAGTCTGATTTAACCGCAGCCAAGTTTTGAGCATGACCAAAACTTTTTCCGGGTGAGTCGTGGGAATGCCCATAGAGGTCCACGCAGAACGCCAGTAGGAGACCCTTGGCGGCAGCACTTCCCAGGCAACTCCCACGCAGGTACTTCACGATCACAGTCCCGTATGCAGCCAAGATAATGAAATGCTGCGGATTTCAGCCATTCCATTAGAGGAATTCCTTCACTGAGTTGTCAGCCCCCACGCGACTGGTACAAAGGTCACACAGTATACTCGCAAGTATAATTTAAGTAGAACGCGTCCAGCAAGTAAGACACATGCGCTGACTCGCTCAAATCTTTTTCCGCCCTCATTAATGTCCGGTATGCTAGAAAATCCCTATCTACACGTGACAAGCCCGAATAGCTTGCCCGGAAAGGTGTGACAGGGCCTAAACACGGTTGCGGGTAAAAATATATGCGTGCGCACCTCCGGGCGACTACGGTTGAGATACATGCTAGGTACTCTCATGTGCGGATCATCTACAGGGACCTTCGGGTAGTCAAAAATGCTCTTTGCAAGTCGCACGCAAGGCTTGCCCAGAAAGGTGTGACACGGCCTCAAGGAAGAAGTTGGTATTCAAAAATGCACTTTATAGGAAAGAATTTTAGGAAAATATTTCCGTTTGTATAAGTACCCTACATTCTATATTCTGTCAATTTATGCTGATATTGATATATTACTGTAATATTATGTGTCAATATGTAAACAACAATGCAATGTAAAAATGGAAATGAAACAAATTATAAATTCAAATTCAAAGCTCCACCCCTGTCCTACGTACGTTGTTAAGAATAACAAGCTGCAAATCATTGTGATACCGATAGGCGCGCTTGTCTTCACTGCGCGCAACATTTACTTTGAATAAGATGCGCGAAATGGGCATGCAATGAAAAAGGGGCCATGCCATGCACACATGTAACGTTAGGGTTCTATTTGACCCTACGTCGAATCAGTGGAACCTATCGTATTAAGATGCGATTGTCATTGGTTGGTTCCTTATGATACGGCATTTCGTATTGGCTTTGGAAAGGACGTGGGCAGGGATAAGGATGGTCTAAAGAAGTTCCTAGGAAGAAATTTCAGAATACCAGTTAACTGTCTTTTCTTGGCACTTCCTAAGTTTCTGACTTACGAAGAAACTTCTGGAAGAAACTTTCAGAATACCACCCGTAGAGTCGGGAAGTCTCGATTCGTGAAAATTTAGACTCGCGAAATATATGACGCATACAGTATTGTGCCCTGTCCCATGCTACTTCTGATATGCAGGAAAGCTATTGCGCAAAGTTGGTCGATCTAAAAATTGGTGGTTGATGAGTAGTAGACTTACAATGTGCTATATTTATGAGGTATTTTGAATAATTCTGCTTAAAAATTGTATCATCGATGACAACTCTATGAAATTTGTCAGTCTACTAACTTGCCCCATTGAAATGAAATCAGAATCAAAACCAGGTACATTGTAACGGTGATGAAGAAATGATAGACAAGTCCAGATTATCACAAAGGAAAGAAAAAAGAAAGGGCTACATCCACACAAATCGGACGCTAATCACCCGAAAATAGATACAAAGAAGGGCCGCTGATGATCACTTAACCTCCTCTTTCCACGGCGGAGGTAATATATCACCAATGATCTCATTGCCATCAACAAAGACACAGTCTTCTGAATCCAGTGACTGACACCAGATTGCGGAATTACCACCCTAACTTGCATCACAGAACAAGATGAAGTTAGATATTTACACTTAAACAGCAAGTAAAGTGATTGGTCTGTCAGTTATACAGCTAGAAGAGATAGCCAGGAAAGTAGTTTTGAGTAAACTAAGCGGTATCATTGAAGATGTTACCTATCCCCTACGATGACACGACATATGCTTCTGCGACAAATGCTCCGACGACAGTTACTCCGAAAAATGCGACATTTGCTCCGCGACAAATGCTCTGGCGATATTTGCTCTGCCGACAAATGCTCCAGCGACATTTGCTTCGCAGACAAATGCTCCGGCGATATTTGCTTTGGCGAAAATTGCTCCAATTAATAATTGCTCCTACGACAATTGCTCTGGCGTCAAATGCTCCGGCGATAATTGCTCCTAATGTGCGACAATTGCTCCGGGGACATTTGCTGCGCCGACAATTGCTCAGGCGTCAAATGCTCCGGCAACATTTGCTCAGGCGATAATTGCTCCTACGACAATTGCTCCGGGGGCATTTGCTCCGGCGACAATTGCTCCTACCGCAAATGCTCCGACGTCATATAGGCCTATGCAAAAGTCGGAAGGTACGTCTGTACCTTCAGACAGGTATGACATTTGTTCCAGTGACAATTGCTCCTACAACATTTGCTCCGACATCACATGATGCAAAACTCTGAAGGTAAAGACAGAGTACGACATTTGCTCTGGCGACATTTACTCCAGCGACAATTGCCCCTACGAAAACTTCTTGTACCACCTTTGCTATACAAAGGTAAGACATTTGCTCCGGCGACGAATGCTCCAGAGACATTTGCTCAGACGGCAATTCGTTCCAACGGTTCGATAGTTGATCTGGTATATTATATCAGACGAAATTTGTTTAGAAGATAATACACATGGACATTCATCATATCGTTAATTAATTCATACACCTGTACATCTCAAAAGCGCCACAAAGAGGCATTTTTCAAGGATGAAAAATGCCCTCCTCGCAATTTCTCCAGCAGAAAAAAAAATCTTCCTGGACTTCTCCTAAGAATTGTACATGTTTTTGTTTCTTTGTTTGTTTTATTCATAGTTATTGCATATTGACTCTTTTTGAATTACTTTTGAAAGATCAAATGGAGAATCCTTAATAAAGATAACGAACGAATGAAACGAAATAACAAAAATACACAATTAACCAAGGAAACCCATATTTTCTTCTTCTCACAATATCAGTAACTCAAATTAGCTTTCACATACTGATCCAAGTCTCCTGAAAGTGACACAATAGATTGAAGGTCAATGTTTCAAGAAAAATGTCAGATCGTATTTTCTTGATATTGATAATTGGTATTGCAGGAATGTAATCTTCGTATTTTGTATACTCCTTTACTCATAATCATGTATATTGCATTGTTATAAGCTGCGTAACGTGATATTTCAATCTTGTCACATTTCCCCCATTATTGTTCGTCGTTGGATATTCCATGGACCTAAATACACATCATCACATTCATCGTATCGTTAATTAATTCATACACCTGTACATCTCAAAAGCGCCACAAAGACATTTTTAGCATGCTTCACTGCTTTGATCCCATGATCGTCACTGCCAGCAAGCCGGGAGAAGAACAAGACAGAGATTCAAGAAATCTAAAACTATTATGCGCAGAAGAAAATAACTCACAAAAATCAAGTAAAGTGAATGTGCAGTTGTGGTGTATGTTAGGAAATCATACCTCAAACAATTTCGATTGGGAGAAGCAGGCAGTGTTTAAAGGAAAGCTAACATTTTGGCAGAATGATTGTCATTTGTGATCTCAATATTTCACTTTTCACCAGCTTATTCCAGAGCAAAAAGGGACAGTAATGGAAGAGAACAGATATATCTTGCTATTAGGCAAGGTCTCATGCGTGTGTGAAGATGTGCGAATCAGCAATTACCCATCTTTTGACACTAAATTTGTAATGATCTCAGGTTTGCTGCTCCTCATAATCTGTATATTCAATGACATTTCCGTCTGAAGAAAGGCACATCAGCAAAACAAGACTGGAATGAGGGAAATGATTCTTTTGTTAGTGACGATACATAATTTCACAATCGTTATTGTCAAGACACCTGAATGTACTCATTAAGATGCACATCATCGGGTGTCGGTGATGATCATTACATCAAAGAAACACTGCCGTGAATTGTCCATAGGGATGTTATATTAGGTCCTTGGATATTCAAACTGTGTGCTTGTCAAGCTTTTGTTTCAGGACATTATTCGTAACTGTTTGGAAAAGACTATACAATATATAGCGCACGTATATCAAATTATTGTAGATAATCCCCCTCCTTGACACACACCCACACCCTCACCCCCCCCCCCCCCCCCACACACACACACACAACAAATTTGTTTTGCACGATGACGTAGCGCAACGCATAACACGTAATTCACATCAACTCAAACTTGAGCCTCCTAGATGTAATACTGAATTTTACAAGCAATCATTTATATGCTCAGCAATATCCGATTAGAATAATCTGCCCATAGAGACACACTGTTCCCCTAATTTAGAGTTGTTTAAAAGTAAATTATGATATACCGGTAGTTTTTCATACTAGGAGGACCCTTCTCAATACTCGAGTAGTCAATACCCACACAGGATAAATTATACCAGAGGTTTAATTTGTGTAATAAATGTTATTGTTCATTTTTCCCCAATTAATTTCACAATTCAACTTTAAAAAATCTTCCCAGTAATAAATGACCAACTGCAAGAATTCCTTTTTTTCCTACAAGAAAACAATAATACTACTTGAAGTTGTTATATTGACATCAATTATGTCAACTGTTGCAAAGTCCATTTTATCCATTTCTGTTTCTATTAATTATGATTTGTTTAACCATGTACTTGTATGCCATTTTTATAAAACGGTTTATTATGAAATATGAGTATGTATATTATATGATTTCATGCAATATCTGAAGTTTCCATTGTACACTGGATTGTTGTAAGCATATATCTTTCAATTCTAGAACCTATTCTCATTGTATCAACTGAATTTATTCGGGGTACCAATTTAAATGTAATTTTGACGTATGTTTTTTCCCCTTCGTTTAACCTAGGAATCGTTTTAATATTTCATTTTTTTAACTACCATACTAGTATCATCATGCTATGTCCTTCGATTTGTATTTAAATGTTTTGAAATGTATTGTTAGTAACTGTTATTCTGCACTGTTTTTGTCCCCGCCGAACGAGTTCGAGCAGGGGACTATTAAACGGGCTCCGTACGTGTGTGTGTCCGTGTATCTGTCTGTCTGTCTGTCCATGTGTGCGTCCGTGTGTGATCAAAATGTTCAATTTGCTACTTCTCTGTCATTTATGAGCCAATTTTGATTCTGTTTGCTTTACTGTAAAACGAGAAATGTTTGCGTGCATTTTAATTGCGCGAATTTCGCGAGCGCCAAGATTCGCGAAATTAAAATGCACACGAAATTTCTATTGTACACTTTGCTACAAAATGCTACTCCTTCGCCATTTCAAACCCGATTTTGATTCCGTTTTCTTTATGTGATGGCACTAGTCGAGGGCTTCAAAACTTCTACACAGAATTTTGCCCTTTGACTTCTTTGACCTTTGACCTTGATTTTTTGACCTACAGGTATTAAGTACATTTTGCTACAAAATGCTACTCCTTCGCCATTTCTAACCCGATTTCGATTCCGTTTGCTTTATGTGATGGCACTAGGTGACGGCTTCAAAACTTCTATGACACAGAATTTTGACCTTTGACTTCTTTGACCTTTGACCTTGATTTTTGACCTATTGTACATTGGCTACAACATGCTACTCCACCATTTCTAACCCGATTTCGATTCCGTTTGCTTTATGTGATGGCACTAGGTGAGGGCTTCAAAACTTCTGCTCAGAATTTTGACCTTTGACTTCTTTGACCTTTGACCTTGATTTTTGACCTATATTGTACATTTTGCTACAAAATGCTTCTCCTTCGCCATTTCTAACCCGATTTTGATTCCGTTTGCTTTATGTGATGGCACTAGGTGAGGGCTTCAAAACGTCTACAGAGAATTTTGACCTTTGACTTCTTTGACCTTTGACCTTGATTTTTGACCTGTATTGTACATTTTGCTACAAAATTCTACTCCTTTTTTCACCATTTCTAACCCGATTTCGATTCCGTTTGCTTTATGTGATGGCACTAGGTGAGGGCTTCAAAATTTCAACACAGAATTTTGAACTTTGACTTCTTTGACCTTTGACCTTGATTTTTTACCTATATTGTACATTGGCTACAAAATTCTACTCCCATTTCTAACCCGATTTCGATTCCATTTGCTTTATGTGATGCCACTAGGTGAGGGCTTCAAAACATCTACACAGAATTTTAACCTTTGACCTTTGACCTTGATTTTTGACCTATATTGTACATTGCCTACAAAATGGTACTCCTTCGCCATTTCTAACCCGATTTCGATTCCGTTTGCTTTATGTGATGGCACTAGGTGAGGGCTTCAAAACTTCTACACAGAATTTTGAACTTTGACTTCTTTGACCTATGACCTTGATTTTTGACCTATATTGTACATTGGCTACAAAATTCTACTCCACCATTTCTAACCCGATTTCGATTCCGTTTCCTTTATGTGATGGCACTAGGTGAGGGCTTCAAAACTTGTACACAGAATTTTGACCTTTGACCTTTGACCTTTGACCTTGATTTTTGACCTATATTGTACATTGGCTACAAAATGGTACTCCTTCGCCATTTCTAACCCGATTTCGATTCCGTTTGCTGTATGTGATGGCACTGGGTGAGGGCTTCAAAACTTCTACACAGAATTTTGACCTTTGACTTCTTTGACCTTTGACCTTGATTTTTTTACCTACAACGTTTATATTGTACATTTTGCTACAAAACGCTACTTCCGGTTGGGACATATATTACGCACCGCATAATTTCTACTTTTCCTTGTTGTGTTTTAAAGTGCCCCGATGAAAACCAGCTAAATGCTGACTTTGGCTACCCTTTTAAAGATGTGAAATAAATAAATGAAACTAGAGATTGTAATTTGTCATCACTGACAAATTAAGGTGATCCGATTTTTTTTTTTATCAATGATTCGAGTCCTGATCGCAATACGCATGACCATACAGGTTTCAGCTGTGTTTAGAGACATTGGCCGTGTGATGTTTGGATTCTCATTTAGAAAAGGGAATCATGTCTGCCATCTTTGGTACTATTCTGTATACACTAGATAACGAAGATACAGCAACAAATACATATGACCTTTGACCCACCTTTACACTCCCAAGATGGCATCTGAGGAAAAAGTGGTTATTTTGTGAAGATTCTCGCGACATCGTCTATACGTGTGCAAAATATGGGAAAGATAGGGCAGGCATTCACCTTGACCGAAAGATCGGTCTGTATCTGTCCGTCGGGGAATGTTCCGCGGAGACTGCGTCTGGCTTCACGGATCCCCTCCGTATACAGACCGAAGTCAATGATTGCGGCTCCTGTGTGGAGCAGTCGCGCACAGATCAAACGTTACGATAAACCAAATTTCAGACAGCTTTTTTACATTCAAACAAGTATGAAATGACATGACACATTATGCAGCAATATTTGGGATAAATTTCTCACATTGTGCAATCGAAATACTCACATAACCTCGGTTATAATGCAGAAATTTTATCGATATCGCAACATCGCCGTTCGCGAGCAGTAAGACGCCATTTTGAATCTGTAACAATTGCTAAGCCAATCACATGCGAGGTACGTGTTTTAGTAAAACAAACACGTAGAAACTACCTCGCATGTGATTGGCTAATAGATTCATAGTGTACGTTTCTGCAGTTTGAATGTGACGACACGACAGGCTGTGTTTTACGTTGAAAATTCTCCTAAAATGTTGGATTATTCATTAATCTGGTGAGTGTAACGTATTCTTAAAAAAATAAATTCACCATACAAGCTTAAATTTGCCGACCTAGGGCCATGAATTAGACGCAATCGAGAAGGGTGAGGTACCTCACCCAATTTTCCATAGAGACAGTGGTTAAGAACATCCACACAGCAATGGGTACTGCAACCTTCCGTCTGTCTACGGAGGACAGCGTTAATGGCAAAATATAAAAGAGTCCTCCGGACAGACGGATCTTTCTGTCTAGCATTCACCAAGATACAAGACGAAACATTTATGACATTTGACCCTAATTTACATACCCAAGATGGTGTCCGACCAAGTAGTTGTAATTTTATGAAATAATGTACGTGACATGAACTAAATACGTGCAAAATATGGAGGTGATAGGGGCTGTTTTTCTTGAGTTATTGCAAAGAAAGTTGCAGAAAGAAAGAAATATCTGAATACATCAAAGATAAGCTTTAAATTCAACCAAGATTTTTCACGTGATTTCGACATCGTATGAAAAAACAAAGGGCATAAAACGATAGCACAAAGTCTCAGCTACAACATATTAAAATCTGGGAGAAATTCACCGAAGGGTAAGTGAGCTAGTTGTCGATAAAGACAATCATGTCAATTTTCACATCTAGAAAAATTCCCTCCCATAGAGATAACACGTCATAACGAAGATACAGGAAGAAGTACATATGACCTTTGACCCCATTTTGCACAGACAAGATGGCCTATGAGCCAAAAATGGTAGTTTTGTGAAATGATCCTTGTAACATGGTCTTTACGTGTGCAAAATATGGGAAAGATAGGACATGTATTCACCAAGATACAGGATGAAACATTTATGACCTTTGACCCTAATTTACATCTGATCAAGTAGTTGTTATTTTGTGAAATAATGTACGTGACATGAACTAAGCATGTGCAAAATATGGTGGTGATAGGATATGTTTTTCTTGAGTTATTACAAAGAAAGTTACAGAAAGAAAGAAATATTTCAATACATTGAAGATAAGCTTGAATTTCAACCAAGTTTTTGGAAGTGATGCCGACTCCGTATGAAAAAACAAAGGGCACACTAACGATAGCCCAAAGTCTCAGCTACACATACTAAAATATGGGAGAAATTCACCGAAACATAAGTGAGCTAGTGCTCGATAAAGATAGTCATGTCAGTTTTCATTTCCAGAAAAACTGCACCCCCATAGAGATAACACGTAAACTGGTCAAATTTGACAAGATTACTTTCAATCCATTTTTACAAGGTGATACCATCATCCAATTAAGATATTGTTATTACAACTTTGAAAGTACATTTAATAAGCTACAACATACTGAAATCTGGGGGTAAATCGGCAAAGGATAAGGGAGATACGCTCAAGTGAACTTGAAATTTGATGACGTCATTTTCAAATTTTAGTTTTTTTATTTTATTGTGAAATTTGATACCTTTTAATCATTTTGCCAGCATCAGCAACCCATGAGATGACATGTACAACTCATGAGCTTTCAGAATACGTAAAGAAAATGGGGGGTCATTGTCCATCCCGACGAGTAAAA
Organism: Diadema antillarum; assembly: GCF_040938485.1. Lineage (NCBI taxonomy): Eukaryota > Metazoa > Echinodermata > Echinoidea > Diadematoida > Diadematidae > Diadema > Diadema antillarum. Next base: position 134,938 of record NW_027271620.1, read on the forward strand.
TCAGATTTAAAATTGGCGGTTTTTTGGCATAGTTGAACTGTATATCGGCATTGACGCGCGCGCGGAATTTCAACTTTGACGGGCCATTATGACGTCATATTGAGTCGGATTCACTTGAAACTTGGTATAAATATTCCTTGACATTTCGGACATCCGATCCCATTGAAAAAACGGGGAATTTGTATGACATATGTGCTGTGCGTGCGCATATGTGCGCGCGCGTACGCGTCCGTCCAATTTTTTCAATTTTTCAAAAAATACTCCAAATGGTCTGAAACGTGTGCAAAAAAGTTTTGAGCTCGATTGGAGTATGCAAATATTTAAACGCGCACGTACGCGCACGTTTTAAGGGTAGAGATGAATTTTGAGAATATGAGTAGAATGCACATAACTTGAAATATATGTGACGTAAATTTCATTAAAAAATTGCATTCCTTTAATGAGATATGATTGAGAATGTGTTTTCATATAATGACGTCATAGTGACGTCACGGTCAACTGATCACAATGATGCATTAGATTTGTTGTCTTTAGGACATGATGCATACATGGTATAATTTTGAAATTGATAGGCAGAGGACTTTCTGAGCTAACCTCTGCACAACTTTTGGGGAGAAATAAAGAAACAAACAAAGAAGAAGAATAAAGAATCAGTACAGATACAGAAGGTGATCCGAGAGGATACTCGGATCACCTAATAAATAAAACAATTACACAGGGTAAAATACTGCATGTGGTATGGCCTAAGTCTGTTAGGTATGTAGTTATTTTGTAGTGATTTCTAGAAAGAAAGCATGCTGGATTTATACTTCCGAGTCTGAAGTGGAGTAAAAAGTTGTGATGAAATAATTTTTTTTTTTTTTTTTTTTTTATTGATCAGAATCAGGAGAGCAATTACAGAATCAAAACGATAACGTTTTTAGGTAACACAGAACTGTAATACGAATAGAAGAAACACAGAAGAATTTTTAAACCACCTCGAATGGTCAATGCAGTTCTTACAAAAAATAATCGTGAATCGTGCAAAAGACCTGTAAAATTCAAAACAAACAAACTATCTTTGCAAAACTTTCTACAAAACTTCCACAAAATGTACAAGCTCTCGAGGAATCAGAAAAGTTGGCACTCCCCAAAGTATTGTCTTTTGTAACAACATAACATCGTAGCATTAAGCTGCTGGAATACCGAAATTTCAAAGGTCCACATAGTATAAATATCGTATAAAAAGAGTTTCACTCAATCTCTTCCATCTGATTTTGTGCCCGAAAAGAGAAAGCACGTCAAGCCCGTAGGGAAACGACACCAGATTAAAATATTGTTCTTTCTATCGCTTTCTCATATACAAATAAGCCTTGACAAATTTTGTTGACATTTCTCTTATTATAGAAAGGTATTTTATGCACAAAATGGAAAAAGTGACAAAAATAATGATTTGACCCGAGTTTTTCCATTGAACATAAGTTTCTTGCATGCCACCAAGTTTAAGTTCTTTCCTTTCTTTAAGTTAACCTTGCGTGTTTGTGAAACAAATAACTACTACAAAAGATTTTAATTACCCGTTTAAAAACAAAGATTTTTGTTACTTTCCTTAGCCCTAATCAATACGGCTTCTGATGAGAAGGAAAAATTTCAATGTACTAAAAGAGATCACCTAATAACCTCATTGAGCTAACCCTAAAAAACAACAACCCTTTGTGATATCTCTCTTTCATGCTAAGAACAGGAGTACATTGAGAAAAAAAATAGCCAGCGACAAGGGTATTTGTTTAAAGCGTACACGCAATCCAAAACATCCCTAATGGGCTTTTTGTTTGTTTGTTTGTTTTAATACTGGTTAGTTTTTTAGCTTACCTGAGCCGAAGTCTCAAGTGAGCTACTGTAAAACATGATATATTCGCGGCACGAAATTTTCGCGAATTGGAGCCGACGGCCTTTTTCGTGGCAAGAAATTTTCGCGATTTGCTTCTTGCGTTCAATGTATATAGTGTAGATAAGAAATTTCGCGTGCATTTTAATTTCGCGAATCTTGGCGCTCGCGGAATTCGCGAAATTAAAATTTTCATCTTCTTGAGAACCCCATGACCGACTTTCACCATACTTGGCAGACGTAAGCATCCCTAGGGGGATAGGATCTCAATTTGTACAAATGGGCACCATGGCCCACCTGGGGGGCCCCAGGGGGGCCCAAACACCCTAAAATTAAGGAATCTTTAAAAATCTTCTTCTTTAGAACCAGAAGTCATAGGGCTTAGTTGATACTATGAGTAAGTACATTGATGACTGTAGTTTCAAGTTTGTTCATGGGGGAATCAGGGGTGCCCCCCTTGGGAAGGGGGGTGGGGAAGGGTCCAAATGGGGCCTAAATTGTACATTTTCATCTTCACTTTGAGATCGCCATGTCTGATTTTTACCAAACTTGGTAGATAGCATCCCTAGGGGGATAGGATCTCAATTTGTTCAAATGGGCACCATGGCTCACCTGGGGGAGGGGGGGGGGGCAGGGGCCCCAAACCTCCTAAAATTAAGGAATTCTTAAAAATCTTCTCCAGAACCAGAAGTGATAGAGCTTAGATAATACTGTGAGTTAGTACATTGATGATTGTAGTTTCAAGTTTGTTCATGGCGTTGGCGGAATCAGGGATGCCCCCCCCCCCCCCCCCCCCCTTGGGAACCAGGAGAGGGGATGGGGAGAAGTCCTACAGTTGTAAGGGAGCCTGAATTGTACATGTTCATCTTCTTCTTGAAAACCTCATGATGAATTTTGGCCAAACTTAGCAGGTAGCATCCCTAGGGGGATGGAATCGTAATTCCTTCAAATGGGCTCCATGTCCCGCTTGGGGGCCCCTAATGGGTCCACCCCCCCCCCCCCCCCCATTAAGGAATATTTAAAATCTTCTACCCCAGAACCAGAAATGATAAAGCAAAGTTAATACCATGAGTTTGTACATTGATGACTTTAGTTCCAAGTGTGTTCATGGCAGATCCAGGGCTGCCTGCTGGGGGGGGGGATCCATATGCAGACCTAAGTTTCCAATGTTCTCAGGTAAGAGTGTGCAAGAATGCATGGAAGGTGAAATTGCGATACTCAGGTGAGCGCGTGACCCCCAGGTCTCTTGTGTATTCATGTATGGGTGCAGAGCGGCGCCAAGGTGCCCCCTATGATTTTGCTTTAAAAAAAAAGAAAGAGAAAGAAGAAAAAACTAAAGAAACAAAAAGAAAAGGGAAAGGAGAAGAGAAAGAGCGAGGATCAAAAAAAAAAAAGATTGCCCCCTGATTATAAACCTATCGTGGGTCTAGAATTTATTTTATTTCCTAGTGCGAAAAAGAATACGTGGATAATAGATTTGTTGTTGGGTTTCTTGGGGGGGGGGGGGTGTTAAAACATGGCCAGAAGAAATCTACGATTTTATTTCGGTAGTTAATCATCATGATACCCCACTTATTACTTTGATAACACTATAATTGATTTAGCAATGTTACAGTTCGTTGAATTATGTTAATGGTAATGTTTCATAGATAGGTATTTTCTGATTTTGCTATTCATGTATTTGTTCTTTTGTCAATAAATGTAAAAGTCATATTAGTTTGTTATTTTGAATATTGTGAAAGTCATATTATTTCGTTATTTCCTCAATTGTGAAAGTCATATACTATTTGTCGAAAATTTATTGTAATCCTTTTTGTTTGAATCAGATCCCCCCCCCCCCCCAGGATTTTTCTTCGGGGGGAACGAATGTGCCCCCAGAAGGTTCAGAAATAATTAATAAATCAATTAATTAACTCTTTATGTGCCACGTTCGCACATCCGGCTCAGTCGACGGCGTGCCAACTTCGCATATTCTGCTCAACAAACAAAGCCGCCAAAACCGATCAATAAATCGCTAATCCCGTGGTACAATCAAAGTGTTTCTCGCGCTTTTGTTCCTCTCACATACGGCTTGCATTCTATGTGGTGATTAATTATCAAGCGGTGTTCCCAACTAGATTTGCGTGTACATTCTAAGTTTCTGTCACTATTTTATGTGCAAATGTCATGCCTTTATAGTAATATAGCAACTGGTAAATCAAAAGAAAAATTGGAAATAGAATTGTTATACATTGTATATAAATGGAAGCAAAGTTTGGCATTCCTCTAACTTTGCTCACTATTATGTCCAGCTTAACAGAAATTTGTAGAAGTTATACAAATTGGAAAAACAGAATTCTTTCTCAAAGCATGACTACCTTCGTGTCTCAGAATAACGTGGCACACAGGGGGTTTCCACCATGGCACATAAAGAGTTAAAGGCAAAATTAAACAATATGGCACTTTTCTTGTCTAAAACTTGTCAAAAATATAACTGAAAATTGAGAAATTTCCGCCCCTGCTGGACGGGGCGCTTAAAATTAATGTATTTCAATTTTAATTTAATTTTTATTCCAGCGCTGACGGTGTTGTGTTTGATGTTCTTAACTTTCATTTGTCGCTAGAGCAACTGTCGCCGGAGCATTTGTCTTCGAGCAAATGTCGGAGGAGCAAATGTCGTACCTGTCTGTACCTTCAGACTTTTGCATCAAATGTCATCGGAGCAAATGTCGCCGGAGCAAACGTCGCTGGAGCAAATGTCGCCGGAACATTTGTCGTAGGAGCAAACGTCGGAAGAGCAAAGGTCGTACCTTTGAGTATCTTCAGACCTTTGCATCATATGACGTCGGAGCAAATGTCGTAGGAGTAATTGTCACCGGAGCAATTGTCGCCGGAGCAAATGTCGTACCTGTGTGTACTTTCAGACCTTTGCGTCATATGACGTTGGAGCAAATATCGCCGGAGCAATTGTCGCACCTTAGGAGCATTTGTCGTAGGAGCAGATGTCGCCGGAGCAAACGTCACTGGAGCAAATGTCACCGGAGCATTTGTCGTAGGAGCAAACGTCGCTGGAGCAAATGTCACTGGAGCAAATATCGCCGGAGCATTTGTCGCCGGAGCAAATGTCGCCGGAGCATTTGTCAGCAGAGCAAATTTCGGCAGAGCGATTGTCGCGGAGCAAATATCGCAGAGCATTTGTCGCATTTTTCAGAGCAATTGTCGTCGGAGCATTATGTCACCGGAGCAAATGTCATGGAACCTCCCCTACATGGGCACATTGAGTTTAAGGCCGAGTAAAAAAAGAAAGTAGTTTCTCGTCCGGGTTTTTTGAGCAAGGCGATGGGGGAGGTCCTTACTATTTGATATCTTACTATTTTTTCGAGGATTGTCAAAATGAAAGTAATATGTGTTTCTCGTCCGGTAATTCTGAGAAAGGTAACGAGAGAGGGCTTTACTATTTTCTATATCCAGTTTATGAAATGAAATATCACTCTGGTAGCTGTGTTATGAGAGACCAGGTCCCAAGTGTATGTTTTGCCTGCACTCTGTGCATTTTCAAACAAATAGATATATGTACCATACTTGAAATGAAACTTCATGCATGCAGAAATACATTTGATTTTTCTTTCCACAACAGATGTCGAAGGGAAACTGGCCATCTTATACTGGTATTTAGTGCTGTAATGGCATTTCTGATACCAGTGTACTCGCAATAATTCTGATGTATTGTGCTATTAATTGAAACAGGTATAAAACATGTCTTTCAACAAATGTACGACTGAAATAAATTCCATGATATTCAAAACACTGCTTTATTTATCATTTGTGTTTGTGACTTTTTGTGTCCACACAGCTGGTATGTATATCTGCATTTCTTCACAGTATTGTAGCACATTAAACTGGAAACTGGCTTGTACAATTGCAGATGGATGTCAAAATGATACTGATATGGCATTATAGCATTAAACATTTAAAGATGTTTTTTCATGTTTTAAAAAGACATTTGATAATCACTCATCATTTGGATGATGAATGATTGTATACCAAAACTACATATGTAGTAAAACACGTACCTATGAAGGTAAGTCACATTCTCCCTTCATTTCTTCCATGGCCATCATTACAGTGCTACCAAGAAGCAGCAGTGATATAAACCACTTATCATTTGAGTGATGCCTAATTTTATACCAAATCTGCGTATATTGCTGTTTATGCATGACAAGTATACCAATTTAACTACACTGTGACTGTATTCATTCAGTCATATCAAGGGTATGGAAGAAACATGTTTTTTTTAACATAAAATAGTAACATTTATGCATCACTTGTTGAACCTATGAATCCAACCATTATCTCTGGAAATGCATAGCATTATTTTTGCCTTTCAACACAACACAAACTTACTGAGTTAGATCTTTTCTCATATGAAAACTTATTCGCTCAAGGATTTAAAATGCCGCAGACAGTACTGCCAGTTGTCAACCCTGTGAAACAACCACCTGATTTCCTTTTTACTGAAAGACATAATACGAACCAGTAACTGTTGAATACTATATTCACTATCTAAAGCCGTTCGCTGTGCACACGTGCGCTTGAGATCAGTTCTCTCCATCACTCCACGATTTTTTATTTTTCCAGCTCCAGAACGCATGCTATACTGGCTGGCTGGTCTCCTCTACTACAGTGAAACCCCGTTATAACGAGTTCGGTTATAACGAGGAACCGCTTATAACGAGGTGATCGCGTCGGTCCCGTTTTCCTTTGTGTGTAAATGGCAGAACGAATCGGTTGATAAAGAAAAACAGAAGCAATTTGATCGGATATAACGAGGTTCCATTTCTTGACTTGACTTTCAAACATGCGACAAATGAAACATTGGAAACCTAAATCTCGCTATCCATGTCTTTTCCCGTTTTGCAGAGAATCGTTCCTTCCATGTTTTCTTCTTAATCACGCGATAAGACACAGGAACACCTTCCGATGTCCCTACTAATAAACATAACATATTCGATTTTCTCTTTCGCGAGAAACGTGTGCGTGATAATATGAGGTCAGACCACAGCGCAACGAGAGAAAAAAATAGATAACGCATTCAAAAACTTTTCATGTAGCGACAATAAAATTGTGACCAAAAATGGACAATTGGAATGCGTGTGCAACTCATCATTATATCCTTTCAAATTTTAGTTCCGACTTCCCGTTCTTTTGCTGGTTTTGAGCTAATATGAGTTTGGATGATTAAAGCTGAAATAATAAAATCATCGCCCCTATCCCGCCGGGTGACAGTAGCGTTAAAATAGTTGAGTAATGCATGTTAACCTATACTTAATCGGTGTTCAGAAAAAGAAGCAAACGCATTTATTAGTTTGAATAGATCTGGATTTGTTCATTAGTAAATAACAAATGATAATTTAAATATGAGTGTGTGTGATCAAAGCAGAAATAATTAGTGAATTAATCATCGCGATCCTGCTGGGTGACAGTAGAGTAAAAATAGTTGAATAACGCATGTTATGCTATTTAATCGGTGCTCGGAAAAAGAAACAAACGCATGTATTAGTTTGAATAGATCTGGATTTGTTCATTATCATTCAACGAATGATAATTTAGATATGAGTGTGTATGAGTAAAGCCGAAATAATTAATGAAATCATTGTGATCTCGCCGGGTGCAGTAGCGTAAAAATGGTTGAATAACGCATGTTAACCTACTTAATCGGTGCTCGGAAATAGAAACAAACGCATTCAACAGTTCAAGAACGGATGTACAAAACATGAAGAGATTTTCGGAAGAAAATAAAGAACGCATTTTTAATCCCTTCGAGCGCAACGATCATATATTGTATAAAATGACAGCCAAATGATTCATGAAATTATCGAATTCCCGCTGGGCATCAACAGCGTAAAATACCTCGCAAGTTAGCGGTAAACAACGCACGTTTATATGTTACTCTGAAATCATCGCGATCTCGCCAGGTGACAGTAGCGTAAAAAAAGTTGAATGACTCATGTTAACCTAAATCAGAAAAAGAAACAAACGCATTTATTAGTTTGAATAGATCTGGTACAGATTTGCATAAACAGGATGACAACCTCCACATTCAATCATGTCGCATATTTTCAAGGACGGTCGTACAAAACGCGAAGAGATTTTCGGAAGAAAATAAAGAACGCATTTTTAATCCATTTGGGCGCAACAATCATACATTGTACATATGTACAAGATTACAGCCGAAATGATTCATGCAATCATCGCATTCCCGCTGGGCACCAACAGCGTAAAAATACCTAGCAAGTTACGGTACAAACAAGGCCTGTATGTTACTGTATATATTTGCCCCCATATTTGCGCTGTGTCACAAATGTACACACTAGTAGTTATGTACATGTATGATGTACTGCATGCATGGTTGTTTTAATGTGTATGTACACAGGTGGACCAGATTAATGGAGAACATTTTATGTGGTATAGATATAGTACATACAGGCTGACCAGATTAGTGGAGAATTTTCTAGGTGGTATACAATGTAGCTATACAGTACATGCATGTAACAGGAAATACATTATAGCTCACTCAATCTAGAATGATTTCACCCGTTCCAGAATGTTCTGGGAAGTGCTTACATGTTTGGCTGAGTGAGGCACTGTCCCTGTAGCCCAATGTGATTGGTAGTTAATTTTGGCAATGATGTTATGCAGTGAGTCATCCAGGTTTCCTGGAACTAGGATTTGCTAGTATGTTCAGGTATGTGGCCCCAGGTTGGAGAGAGTTACAGAATGTGCTAGAAGGGGGTGAATGGATAGTATATACATTGTAAGCCAGAGAAATTCTGCAGTAGGCAGAGTACCCAACACCTCTGCTCTGAGAGTTACGTCACTTCTGGCTCTGAAGCGACTTGTTATAGTCAGTCCTGTGTTACCTGCTGACCTGTTATGTTTGTGGAGATAAGGCCTGGGAGACATTTTGCCTGCAGATAATTAATTTGCCTACATTGGAGATAGACTCCATTTTTGTGTCAATGGACATTGCTACGGAAAAGCTGTGACGGGCTGGATTCCTAGCTGAACATTATTGAGCAAATCATCATTCACCGCATCGACTGGACGTGGTCGTCATAACGTTGGATTCTGCACGTCTCGCTGTGAACGTTATACCATGGACCTATAACGTGGACATTTACCGTGGATTTATACCGTGGAGTATTATAACCTGTGCCTTTGGATTTATGTCGGAGGTATCATTCATCGGTGCATCGCGGATTATTCGTCTGTGCATCGAACATCGTATCTGGACATTACCAGGGAACTTTAGGGACTTTGTGATCTAAGATTTGGATGCATGTCAGTGATTCCACTACCGATTTGTAATTGTTTTTATTGATCATTATTGTACTGATGTGCGACCGATTACGAGTCTGTACCCACAATATCACTGTTAATAAACCGCCCGAACATTAGTTGATTGTTTCTTTTGTGCGATCATTCTCAGAGTGATTTTTGGTCGTAACAGCTGGTGTTTAGAAAAAGCTTAATTTTAACAAACAAGAATGACAATAAAGAATTAACTTTTCATTTCAGCCTCTATTTCTTCGTCTAATTTACAAATAATCTCCCTTTATTCTCTCAATAATAACGCTCAATAATTATGTAATAGCAACGCAAAGGATAATATTATGTTTAAGTTTCATTGATGGGTATATGACGTCATGCTTATGTTTTTCTTTGTTTTTGATGAGTACGGTTATAACGAGGTACCTGTTATAACGAGGTAATATCGCCAGTCCCACAGACCTCGTTATAATGGGGTTTGTGGTTACATTGCGCAATCAATCTAGCAGCACATGAAGCGGGCAATAGCACGAGAGAAATGTACAGAAGGTGCTCAACGTCCTGTCTACATCACGACGTACCGAGTGCGCTGTACATCACAGCCCAGGCCCACCTGCGATCCAACCACAGGTCAACTGCTTTGTGGGTCATTCCGTCATTCCTTCTTGCCGAGCTCGCAGTGTGAAATGCATGCGTTATTACATACGCACTACAGAAGATATAGCTGTACTACAGCTAAGTACTATATTTAAGTAGAGGACGCAAGGCATAGTTAGAAATGAGACATCACGATTGGTAGGTGAATTGTCGATTTTTTTTTTTCGGCGGCCGAAAAAATAGTAAATATAAAAAAAGTCGATGCGGCAACTGAAAATCGATGTGGGCGGGGAGCGGGCTGGGACGAGAATTATGAATTTCTTGGTATTTTTAGCGCCATTTTGAAAATAGTAAATAGTAAAAAAATCGATGCGGCGGCCAAAATCGATGTGCGCGAGGACCAGAAACTGGTTTCTTTTTTTACTTGGCCTAATAAGTCAGGTCGTATCATAGAACTGTATTATACGTACTAGAGTGCGGACTCGTCATACGCGCGCACGTTAAGGCTCTGTGATCGCATGGAGCCCGATCCGCCATTACTAAGAGTGGCAAAACTTCAGTACAGTGCGAATCGCTTGTGTATTAGCAATGTACCGTTGCGTTGACAACCGGTGTTGACAACGCCGGATTTGCTCCTTTGCAAGACGTACACGCGATGAAAATCAACGATTTGAGTGATAATTCGATAACCTCATTCACAAAACCACGCGTTACGCAATATAATTGCTATTTTTGATGTAAATTAAAGCTAAATAATTATCTCCTCAGAAGTGTATCAATTTTCATACGCTAAGCGCTGATTGTTCTTTGCGGACATTCAAGTGCAGCTACGCAGCTAATAAGCTCTGATTGAGCAAGTGGTGAACGCAACTTGGAGATAATTTGTAACCCCGGGGGCGGGAATCAGTGGCATAACTAGGATTTTTGCAGTAGGGGGCACTGGGGGCCTCGCAATTTTGTAGGGGGCACCCTGAACTGCTGCAGTGATTATTTTTTATTCAGCATATTTTTTTTTTCCAGGGGGTGGGGGTGGGAGGCACATGGTGGCATACATTTTTTTGGTTTGTTTTTTTGTGGGGGGGGGGGGGGCAGGTCGGCCATACCTTCAGCCCTGGGAACACTGCCATTACAAGTCCTGTATAGACAATGCGTGTAAAAGGGGTTGTTTTTCACGGACGGGCGATGTACGCGCGTATACAGGGTAGCAAAATCGTTGAAATCAAAGGAAAAGGCCATACTCTTACAGAAGTAGCTAATATGTTTCTTGAAAAAAGGTAGCTTCAGAGTGAATTTGGTGTATTTTGAGATCAAAGGATCATTACTTGTACACACAAACACACACACACGCACATACTTAACAAACATAAATACACACACATACACATCCATAACACATCCATAACAAACACAAGTAGGCCTACAGACGCACACATACACATCCATAACAAACACAAATATACACACACACACACACACACTTACTGAAGGCCCCCACCTCAACCTTAATAGGAATACAATACCCGGATTTGAATGGGACATAGTGAATATGCATGCACACACAAACACACACACACACACACACACACACACACACACACAAAGTCCTGAACATATCACACAAACAAATGAATGCATGTACTACAGAGCGTAATATATTCTATGCATTTAATCTTGTCATGGGATATTATAGGAATAACGCATTCCGCGGAGTTGTTTAGCGAGTATGCAGTGCACGAGAGGTTTCTTCTGAGCATGCGCACTCCACATAAGCCAGAGGCGAGTGGGGAGTGTGCATGCGAAGAAGAAACCTCGAGTACACTGCATATCGCTGAACAACGACGGGAAAATGCGTTATTCCTTTTATAAGATGACTACGTAATTTCAAACGCGAGGTGAATATGCCTTGTATGAGAAAGAAATAATGAAATAAATCAAATATCAAAGATTTTGAAATTGTACTTACCGTTGGAAAATGGTCCAGAGTAGGCTTTCTCCGAGATTATCCCAGCTTGTGCTGAATCTTTATACTGTAAAAGTGGAAATTTTCGCGGTGTTGAAATTTTCGCAGTGTTGAAATTTTCGCGCATTTCGTGCAACGAGAAGCTAGCGCGAAAACAAAAGCACGCGAATATTTTTGGATGCCATATGTTCCAGTACTTGATGTCTTGATTCCGTGGAATTAAAAACACGTGAAAGTGTACTGACACGGCCAAGCGCGAAAAATTAGTCGCGCGAAAATATCCACTTTTACAGTACCGTGCATTAGACAATTTGGGTGCGCGAAAATCCCACGGGCGTGCAGGGATAGACACTTTTCGCGAATGATCACGTGGTACGCTTTGACCAATCAGCAAGCTGGAAATTACTTAGCCATCTTATAATTCTCAAATTATTGACATACATCATAAATGGCTGTTAGAAAATCTGTAATACAAAATACAGAATCATCTACGCACTGGCAATGTCATCTGCATGCACAATTTTGGCAGATGCAGTGCGCGTGCATAATGCACTTGCCACTCTCACTTGCCACTCTATAGTAATGGCGGCGAGGTCTCCATGCGATCACAGCGATTTAAATGAGTACGCCCTCTAGCGATATGTAAATGCAGCTCTATGGGTCGTATCCATTTATCAAGGATTAGAACAAGTGGATTTCAAGGGTCCTTTCTTCCTTTTGCCATGACACTGTACAATGAAGAGTTTAACAGGTAATGAGAGCCTAGTAACCAGCTCCAATTTTTTTTTTTTACTTGGTTTTAGCATTATGCTAATTATGATTTATGTCTTTTTTTTTTCTTTTTCTTTGGTGTCAGTGCCCTCTTTGGCATAGGAATATGGTGGTATGGAATGTATTTTAAATCATACTGTGTATCCTGCCAAACTAAAGATAATCAGTTTTTTGTTTTTTGTTTTTTGTTTTTGACTTTTTAGGCTTTAGAAGAATCTTAATTTTTTTTTTCATTTTAATGCAAATCTGTGAGTGAATTTTGTTGTAAATGTGATGTTGGTGCCCTGTCTCCACTCCTTTACCTCTTTTAACACTTCTTCTTCATGTTTCTTCTCTTTTTCTCTACATAGTCTCTCTTATCTTCTTTTCTCCTTACAAGTGGTCTTTGTGTGCCTGTTGTGTACATGAGGCAAGGGCTGGATTTTGGACCTTATTATGGTAGTTTACAATTTATGTGCATGTTTTTTACTCAGTCCATTTTCCTTGTTTTTTACTGAATGACTTTTTTTTCAGTTGTGTACCTTGGTATCGGGCCACTTGTTATCTGGACATCTTTATCATCTGGCTGAAAAATACAGTGTGCTTTGTGTGGGCTTTTTTAAAATTCATTCCTACATCAAATCTATTTAAAACAAATAGGCCCTACAGAGTGAATGAATCTCTCGTTTATCTCATGTTATGTCTATTTTTAAAGAAGAAAATTAGTTACAATTACAAAACGATTGCAACAAATTTATTACAGTACAATGTATAACAGAATATGTACACCCTCTTCAACTTGACTGTGTTTTTCAGCATACATGTAACTCCCACTTTCAGACAAATCGCTTGTTCAGATTTTTGTGGGTCCCAACGTGGCTGGATACCCGAGGTTGGACTGTATTGTAATTATCATTATGATGCAATGCTGCGGAGCCGTATTATATCGAGGTCACTGGGACAGTAAAGATTGTCTTGTTGCTTTACATAATCTTTTTGTGCCAGTGTAAAAGAACAGGGAAATCGATAGGGAGGTGGAGTCAGAGGAATTAATTGCCCTTGTGTTAGGCCTTGGTATACTGTCCTACCTCTTTATAACGAGGTTCCACTGTACCTTGAACATTAAATTTTATTTAAATGTTTCATATGGGTATGTGAACAAATCGGCTTGCCTTGCCTTCCTAATTACTTTTGTTTCTTTTCTTTTTCCTCTTCCTTTTCCGCCTTATCCTTTTTTCTCTCTTTCCTTCACTCCCTTTCGGTGTTAAAGCTGTCAATAACATGTATTTGTCTTGGAAAATTTGTGTCATGCACTGTATTTGATATGTGAGTGAATTAGTGCAATTATATCTTTTATGTAGAGATTTTATGGTTTATATTTTTTCTGTATTTTTAGCTCACCTGAGCCAAAGGCTCAAGTGAGCTATTGCGATCGCCCTGCGTCCGGCGTGTGGCGTCCGGCGTGCGTCGTGCGTAACTTTTTACATTTTCATCTTCTTCTTGAAAACCCGAAGACCGATTTTCAACAAACTTGGCAGGTACCATCCCTAGGGGGTTAGGAACTCAATTTGTTAAAATGGGCACCATGCCCCACCCAGGGGGCCCCCAGGGGGGCCCAAACCACCCAAACTTAAGGAATCTGTAAAAATCTTCTTCTCTAGAACCAGAAGTGATAGAGCTAAGTTAATACTATGAGTTAGTACATTGATGACTGTAGTTTCAAGTTTGTTCATGGCAGAATCAGGGGTGACCCCCCTTGGGACCCAGGGGAGGGGGGGGGTGGGGAGGGGTCCTAATGGGGCCTAAATTGTACATTTTCATCTTCTTCTTGAGAACCCCATGACCCATTTTCACCAAACTTGGCAGGTAGCATCCCTAGGGGGTTAGGATCTCAATTTGTTCAAATGGGCACCAAGCCACACCCAGGGGAGCCCAAATGCCCCAAAATGAAGGAATCTTTAAAAATCTTCTCTAGAATCAGAAGTTATAGAGCTAAGATAATACTATGAGTGAGTACATTAATGACTGTAGTTTCAAGGTTGTTCATAGCAGATCCAGGGGTGCCCCTCTTGGGGGTGGGGGGAGGGGGGGGGGTGGGAAGGTCCAAATGGGGTCTGAATTGTACATTTTCATCTTCTTCCTGAAAACCTCATGATTGATTTTGGTCAAACTTGGCAGGTAGCATCCCTAGGGGGTCAGGATCTCAATTTATCAAAATGGGCACCATGTCCCACCAGAGGGCCCCAGGGGCCCCCAATCCCCCCAAATTAAGGAATCTTTAAAAATTTGGGCCTTTATTGTACATTTTCATCTTCTACTTGAGAATGCCTGGTCAAATTTTGGTAAAACTGTGAATAATTTAGAATAGTGACTGCGTGGAAGGTGAACTTGCGATACTCAGGTGAGCGCTAGACCCGCGGGTCTATTGTTTGTTTGTTTGTTTCTTTGTTTGTTTGGTTTTTTTTTGGTGGTGGTGGTGATACTGTTCCGGAACTGCCAGAATGTAAACATTTATGCCATTATATTTTATTTTGTGTATGACAATAGATTTGAATCTGAATCAGAATACCATTCATCATAGCAACATTTCTAGGTTTTGTCTACACCATTTTTCTCTGCACAGATTTCCAAATTACGACATAAATTCCTTGATCAAGTGCGGATCTTTGTCAGAGGTGGAGGAGGAGGGCAAGGCCTGCCGAAGTATGGGGGAACTGGAGGTCAGGGGGGTGATGTCTACATTAAAGCTGCAGCTGGTGTGACATTGAATCGTGTGAAAGCTTCCAGAGAGCAGCAGCGTTACGTGGGTGGTACTGGCAGTAACAGTAAGTGAGTACAAGATGTCTATTTTGAGTACCGGTATTTTTTTACAGTACACTGGCAAAGACACCTGCACATCCATAAAACTTGCGATATGGGAATTTCATAGTGTAACAAAGGTATTAAGTCATGTAACAAGAGAAAAGAAGAAAGTCTTGTTACTTCGTATTCGCTATTCAAAAGTTGTTCCTATCAGCTCTCACCTGCTCTCAGCAGCAGTGTGCTAACTGGTGTTTTTGTCTTTGGAGTTATGTGTGTTTGCTCATGTTGTGTGTCTGTAGAGTTTGTGTGTGTGTGTGTGTGTGTGTGTGTGTGTGTTGTGCAATTGCATTAGCATAAACTCGTACATTACATGCAGCCAGTGAACGAAGTTTGCCACCGTACCATTGCACAAGGATTCCAAGTAATTCTGCTGAGTTGTCAGCTGTTCTCTCTGATTTCTCTGTGACTTCATCCTTTCCTGTACATTTTGAAGTGGACTTGTTCTTTGAAGTGTGTTGCATTTAAATGTCGCATTAGTAGTTCATCCACATTCTTAAACTCATATCATCTGTGCAGACCACGTATCTTGCAGGGATCTAAGGGCAAAGATGTCTATGTCACAGTTCCTGTCGGAGTTTGTGTCACAGATGACAAAAACAATTTACTAGGTAAGAATTTTTTTTCTTTTCTAATTAATGAATCTTGCGTTGAGTTGTGTTCATATTTCAGCTGATTGACAAATTGCCCTACATAACATAAATAAGCATGCAAGTAATCAGTGTTTAGTAGTAGCTACAATGAAAATCAAGAGCATACATACCCGGCCAGGATTCAAATAGTACGACCTCCTGATCACCAGACAGGCATCTTATCCACTGACCACCAAGCTTCTGCCCTACAGCCAATGCTGGTTGTAATCCTTACAGCATGCAGCAGGTACTGCGTATTTATTGAACGTAATGATATTCTTGCATCAAGATGTTTAGAATGCAAGTGGTTGACAAATTGCCTTATATCAACATAAATATGCACCATATAACCAGTGTGTAGTAGTAACCACTGTGATAAAAATCAGTGAATACATACATAGGCATGATTCTAACCTATGACCTCCTGATCGCTGGGCAGATGTCTTATCCTCTAGACCACTGAGCTTTGGCCTCACAGCCAGTGCCGGTTCTAATCCTTATATCATGCCAGGGATACTGCACATTTATTCAAATCGATAAAATTCTATGCATTGAGGTTTTTATTCCATTTGATTGACACATTGCAATACATCAATGTAAATAAGTACAGGTACCAAATTAATCAGTGTGTAGCAGTAGCCATGATAAAAATCATGAGCATACATACTCAGGTAGGATCTGAATCTACGACCTCCTGACCACTAGACCACCGAGCTTCCACCCAGTGCTTTCGCCTGACAGCCAGTGCTGGTTTTAAGTCTTACAGCATCTATTCAAATCAATGAATGCAATTCTTGCATCAAGTTTTCATTGCAGCTGAATGACAGATTGCCCTACATTGATGCAGGAATTCATTATATGCAATATGGTAAGGATACTCATTTATTTTTATGTTATTCATGTAGCATTTACTGAAACACAGGATATACTGTAAGACTATTCCTTATGGTTGTGCTCAGTGATAATCTGTTTATTACTCATTCTGCCATTTTCAATGGATGACCTTCTGCTGAATTGCATCCAAATTTCACCTGGAAAAGTGTTAGAGCATAATAGTTACAAACCTCAATTAGTGTTTAATACATCTTTGATATATTTTTCAGTTATGTATTCATATTCATTTGGAGTTTCTAATAACTCATTGAACTGTTGGTGCATTCAAACCTGGCTATGTGACCGGCAGCTGTATACGCCTAGTGAAAAATCCCCATGAGAGCACAGCCATGTTAAAGACCCTGTGCATAGTGGCCACCTGTCCAATGCAGCCAGCAGTCACTAATTTTGTGTCTCATTTTAACCTGTGTTGTAGAGCAGCCACAGACCAATACAGAGACGTAACTGAGTCCATTAATCAGCATGTTTTTCTGCCTTACCATCATGCCTGTCATTCATTGTGAACAGTTTGATGATTACCACCACTGTATTTACCCGCCATTCAGGCATAGTAATGCTCATGTGAAAAGCTTCATTGTTTTAGTATACAAATATTGCATAGATGACAAAGAGTTAGTGGAGGTGCAGCACACTCGAGGGTATTTACAAGTATGCTGAAGCACCCATAAACGTGTGGATACTTAGAGTGAGCTGCATCTCCACTAACGTCACAAACTTTAACCAGGCCCGGCGATACGGTGCAATTAACTCCGCGAAAAGGGGCGTAAGCTTTTGAATTCATAGCGGTCATCAAAGCACTGTGCGGAAGCAAAAGACAAACAAATCTTGAAAGTTCACCTCGTATCTCCCTTATTTTACCACCAAATCCCTTGAAACTTCACATATAAACACTAAACAAAAAAGAAGTTCCCCCTAAAACAAATCGCTGTAATGTCTGAATCAGGAACCTTTTAGGAAATCTATACACAGGGGCAAGTACCTCTATTAATCTCTGATACTGTAATGACAATCATGTACTTCACCAGGTTCACGTGTCTGTCATCGACATCGGTGTTTATTAGACGTGTACTCACATCGTGACTTTTACATGACGATCTCCATAGGCAATCTCCCCATAGGCAATCTCCCTATAGGTGATCTCCCCATAGGCAATAACATTACACATCTGCCACAAGGTGGCGCTATGGCACATTCATGACTAACTGTACAGAGTCACAACATCATTACATCCCCCTTTTCATACAAAAGCAACTTACATTAACCCAACACCTATACTATAATGTTAGCAATGTAATTGTGTATCTGGTCAAATAACCTTATTTATGAGTCAATGTATTTTGTTTTAAATAAAAGTTCCAGTTCAATGCGATACATTGTTGCATGTTGAGAGTTTCATTCCGTTGCAGTCTTTCATCCGAATATCTTAAGCTGTCTCATTTCCATAGCTTTCTTAACTGCTATCTGTTCCTGATAACTTCACAAAGTTATTGTTACAAATAAAATAACAAATAATATAAACAGATGAGTAACAGGGTGGACTATCTGTTACTCTATTAGCTGCACTAGAGGATTATTATGCCTCTGTGATAGTACAGTTATCCTACTGGTACATCCTCTTATAACTTTGGCAAAACAACAACTATTATAAAAACAACAATCATAAAACAAATTAGACTATCCAACACTCTTAACTGTACAAAGGGGATTATTCTGCCCCTATACACTTAGTTACTATATGTACAGATTTAGCCTGTTTGGATGTCTACGCTGCCTCAGTGGATAACGACGTTCGCGTTGAATCACTGGTTCGTCGTCGCCTGAACTTTCCTGAGATGATGCGATGTTAGTTGGCACCTCAGTTGAGCCGTCGCTGTCCTCGAGGTCATCATAGTATCGACTTTGTCGTCGTCCTTGTCTCTTTTGGAGATTGCGTCTATTTCGTCGATAACATACTCCTCCTTCTCCCTCTATGATGTAAGAGCGGGGTGATTCATCTTTCTTGATGACAACAGCTAGTTGCCACACTTTGCCGTCCTGATACGCCACGCTGTCACCAGCTTTGAGCACAGACAGGTCTTTTGCGCCCTTGTTGTAGAACTGCTTTTGACGTCTTTGCATCTCTAATCTCCTTTCCATGATGTCATCTCAGCTGGCAGGGTTAGGCTGCAAGAGTTTGCTGGTTGTAGGAAGAGTTGTGTTCGTCCTTCTGCCCATCAGCATCTGTGCAGGCGATGGAAGGCCATCTCCTGGCATATGCCAGAAGAGCTAGATGAACATCTTCACCGTCCTCTGCCGAATTCTTCAAGAGATTCTTGGCTATCTGCACAGCCTTTTCCGATTTCCCATTGGACTGTGGGTATCTGGGTGAAGAAGTCTTGTGTGTCACTCCATATTTGACACAGAATTGCTGAAATTCTGCACTGGCATATTGTGGTCCATTATCCGTCATCATCTCATCCGGAATGCCATGTCGTGCGAACTGCTGCTTACATATGGCAATGACTGCTCTGCTGGTAGTACTTGTCAGCTTGTTGATTTCAAAGTAGTTTGAATAGCAGTCTACCAAGATCAAGTAAGTAGACCCATCAAACTCGAACACATCACTCCCAACTTTCTGCCATGGCCTTTCTGGTAAGTCATGACCATGCATTGGCTCTTTCGAGTTGCTGGCTCTATGTCTGCTGCAAATTTTACACCTTTCAACCATCTCTGCAATTTCAACATTCATGCCTGGCCAGGAGAGCACATCTCTTGCCAATCTCTTGGTCTTTTCCACTCCTTGGTGACTCTGGTGGAGTTTCTCTAGCATCAGTCTCCTCATTTGGCTAGGGATTATCACTTTCTGCATCTTGAAGAGCAGGTCACCTTCAGTAGTTATCTCATCTCTGTACTGCCAGTACTGTCTAATGTCTTCATCCACTTCCTGCTTACTCTCAGGCTAGCCTTCCTCAACTGTTGCTTTTAGCTTCCTGAGAACTGGATCAGCTAGAGTTTCTTTCTGCATCTCTTCAGGTCTAGCATGCAGACTGTCATTTCTTGGCTCTCCTCATCTTCTTCACTCTCTGGGATGAAGTCTCTGCTGAGAGCATCAGCAATGTACATTTCCTTACCTCTCTTGTAGCTCAAGGTACAGTCATACTTCTGCAGCTTCAGTAGCATTCTCTGTAGCCGTTATGGCGTATCTGCTAGAGGCTTCTTCATGATTGTCTCCAACGGTTTATGATCAGACTCGATCACGAACTTTCTCATGAAGACATACTGGTGGAACTTCATTACTCCGTACACCACTGCTGCCAATTCCTTCTCTATTTGCGCATACCTTTTTTCACAGTCTTTGAAGGCTTTTGATGTATACGCAACTGGTTTTTCATTCTGCAGAAGGACTGCGCTGACACCATTCTGTGATGCATCCACACTCACAACTACGGGTTGATTCACATCATGAAATTGAAGAATGGGAGCTTCAGTTGCCAGCTGCTGTAGCTTCTCAAAGGCTGTAGTGTGCTCTTGGTGCCACTGCCAGTCGTTCTCTTTTACCAAGAGTTTCCTCAGGGGTGCCGTCACTTCAGACAAGTTGGGAAGAAACTTGCCAAGATAGTTGATCATGCCTAAATATCTTTGAAGCTCTTTCTTGTTGGTAGGCTGCTTTATACTCTTGACTGCTTCAACTCTCATATCAGGTTTCAGTCCATCAGCAGTCAGCAAGTGACCGATGTACTTCACTTCGTTTACAGCGATCTTGCACTTACTCTCATTCAACCTGACATTGTTCTCTTGCAGTCTCCTGAACACTGCTTCAAGGCGTTCATCGTGTTCTTCCTTGGTTGTTCCCCATATCAGGATATCATCCATCACCACATCAACGCCTTCTAGGTCTTCCAGCATCTGTGACATTGTCCGTTGGAAGATCTCTGGTGCCGAGTTAATTCCGAAAGGCATTCTGATGTACTTGTACCTGCCAAAAAGAGTATTGAAGGTACACAAATCTGAGCTTGCCTCATCAAGGCGAAGTTGCCAGTACCCACAATTCGCGTCGAGAGTGCTGAACACTTTAGCGTTGGGGATACACGCTACAACCTCCTCAATGGTTCGCATGGGGTAATGTTCCCTCTCTATAGCTTGGTTCAGTTCCTTTGGGTCAAGGCAAATCCTCACTCTATCACTGTTCTTTTTTGCTACTGTGACCATACTGTTCACCCAAGCTCTTGGTTTCGTCATCCTTTCAATGACGTTCAGGTCCTCCATTCTCTTAAGTTCCTCTCTGACCTTCTCTCTCAGAGCTACTGGAAGTCTGCGAGGAGCATGGACTTTGGGCACTGTATCTCGTTGCTTAATCTGATGTGTTCCTGGCATACACCCAAGTCCCAGGAAGAGGTGAGCATATTTGTCCTTGACTGCGCATGGCTCCTCACGCACAGCATAAGTTCTTTTCACCAATCCGAGCTGCTTACAGGATGGCAGACCAAGTATCGATTGCGCCTTCTGTTCCACAACCTAGCACTCTAAATCGAAGAACCTCTCCTTGTGCTCACAAATAAGAAGAGTCTTGCCTACAGGCTTCATCCTGTGTTCTGAATAGACCACCAGTCTTGAATTTGACTTCTGCATCGGGGACTGCAATTTCTTTTGCACAACCTCTGGTATGATGTTGCATTGCAAACCAGTGTCAAACTTGAATCGCACCTTCCTCGAGTTCACTTTCAATTCGATGAACCAGTCGTCGGAATCATCTGTTGACTTTATGATGTCTACAAAGAATTCCTCATCCTCTGCTTCGTCCTCGTCAATCGTATGCACAGACTTTTTGTCACGTCTGCCCTTTCCTGCTGATTTCTCTTTTACAGCGTTGCAAACACTTTTTGACATTTCTTTTTCTGACATTTGTTGCACTTTTTTCCATATGCAGGGCACTTACTTTTGTCCAAAACGTGCAATTTCCCACAGAACTTGCACTTCTACTTTGGTCGAGCACCACTCATAGCTTTGGCTTTCTGCACTGCATGGACATCCTGAGAATGTGTCTTGCCAAAAACTGTCATCCTTTCTTTGGACAGCTCAGTGGCCCTGCATAATGTGGATTGACTTTTCCAGCCTCAAATCCAACTCACGAAGCAGTCTTGCTCGTACAGAATCATCCTGAATTCCACCAATAATTCTGTCTCTCAGTAGGGAATTATGCAGGTCTTTGAAGTTGCAACTGCTCGCCAGTAACTTCAGATCAGTCATTTACTGCTCCAGTGTTTCTCCAGCAGCCTGTTGGCAGCTGAAAATTTTATACCTGTCAACAGTCTCGTTCTTTGGGGGGTTGCAATGCCTCTCAAATGCGTCTAGCACTGCCTTCAAGGTCACAACAGGTACAGCCGGTGTTGTTGAGTCAGGTGAAGGAGGTGAGGTAGACTCCGGCTTCGAGGTCTTGTAGAGCTCTCTACCTTTTGATCCCACTAAGTAGAGAAAAATTTTCACCTTCTTCACTTCATCGTCAGTCACTGAAAGTTCTGTATAGAGCTCAAACTCTTCCCTCCACAGTTTCCATGCTTGTGGAAGATTTCTTGCCTCCAAATCCAACAGCGATGGAGGTTTCAATTGCTCCATAGCGGCTATATTGAGTCACAGCCACTATACATGCTGTGAACGAATGCAAGCTTTCTCGGCGGGTATTTCCAGTCACTCGACGATCGTGGAGCCGTTCCCCTCAGACTGGGCACGCAAAATTCATGACATTAGGCATCGCAATTCAGACAATCCACAGTCACTTTCACTCCTGACACCATCTATTAATCTCTGATACTGTAATGACAATCATCTACTTCACCAGGTTCACGTGTATGTCATCGACATCGGTGTTTATTAGACGTGTACTCACATCATGACTTTTACATGACAATCTCCATAGGCAATCTCCCCATAGGCAATCTCCCCATAAGCAATAACATTACACACCTGCCACAAGGTGGCGCTATGTCACTTTCATGACTAACTGTACAGAGTCACAACTTCATTACAGTACCCATGGACCTAATATACGTACATGGACTGTTCACGGCAGTCTTTCTTTGATGTAGTGATCGTCACCGACACCTGATTATGTACATCTTAATGAGTGCATTCAGGTGTCTGGACAATAACGATTGTGTGATCATGTATCGTCACTATTTAAACAAAAGGATCGTTTACCTCATTTCAGTCTTGTTTCGCTGATGTGCCTTTTTCAGACGGAAATTTCTTTGAATCATTCTGCCAAAATGTTAGCTTTCTTTTAAAACTGCCTGCTTCTCCAAATCGAAATTGTTTAAGGTATGATTTCTTAACATACACCACAACTGCACATTCACTTTACTTGATTTTTGTGAGTTATTTTCTTCTGCGCATATAGTTTTAGATTTCTAGAATCTCTGTCTTGTTCTTCTCCCAGCTTGGTGGCAGTGACGATCATGGGATCAAAGCAGTGAAGCATGCTAAAAATGTCTTTGTGGAGCTTTTGAGATGAAAGGGTGCATGAATTGATTAACGATACGATGAATGTCCGTGTGTATTAAGTCCATGCAGTACCTGTACTTCCAAGTATCATATGGAATTCAGTGTACTAGTATATTGTAGGGTCACGCTTCAGTGAAGGCAAAAATGGTCACTTTTTGAAGTTCACAATTTGTAACTTTGATTCAATGATATCAGAACAAATTTCAATTTTCCAGCTTAAGAGGACATGCAACGCACAATTTATGTGCTTGCTGTCATACCATGTGAATTGTGGGCAAAATTTCACGGTTGAGTGATCTCGGGGTAAAGATTGCCGAAATGGCAGTTTGGACATATTTTCCATGCTGTATTTGTTCCAACAGATGGAATTCATGTTTTGAAAAGCTAAGATCTACTTTTGCACACAATCTTTCATCACTGTTGAATAATGCGTTGCCATGGTAAAAACCGATTTTGAATGAAAATCATAAAAAAATACTGTGGATTCAGTTAGCTCCCTCAGTCTTCGAGCATTTTGCTTGAAATTTGGCACGTGTAACCGCTGTAGTACATAGATGTGCAAACTTAATCTTTCGTCATTGTTGAACTATACATTGCCATGATAACAGCATTTTTCACTTAAAAGTATACAAAAATATTGTGGATTCAGCTTACTTCCTCAGTCTTTTAACATTTAGCTTGAAATTTGGCGCATGTGACCACTATGGTACGAAGATGTGCAAACTTCATCTTTCGCCATGGTTGAACAATGCGTTGCCATGATAACTCATGGGTGTCGGTCTCATGGGATGACCCCCAATATGGGCCTTTGTACTACAGAGAACTAGAAAGAAATAAAATCTGTTCTCTCTGTATAATGCAAAAAGGACACTTTGACAGTGTCGTGAACCTGTCAGACAGTGCTTTGTCAGAATTAGAATGGTGGATATACAATGTCAGTTCTCAGTTCAGTCCCCTTCAGATTGCAAAGGCTCAAGAGATGGAACCCTGCATAGATGCAAGTGATAAAGGATGGGATGCCAGTGATCAAGTCACAAAATTGATTGTCACAAGTCAATCATTGAAACAACACAGACTTAAATTGGCCTTTAGAGAACATAACAATTATGTGGAAATCTTAGCAGTGAGCATGGGATTCAAATTTTATTGCTCTAACAAGTGAAGTGTTCATGTCTTGTCAGAGTTTAGGCGAACCCATAGGAATTGTGCTGGCCATCTCTGAACTTGGATGATTCCCACAATTAAGCTAAGCTGCAGGTAAATGTGGAGCATGGTGCTTTGCAACCATGAACAATGCTCATGCAATCACCCAGCAAAACTTCCAGTAGAGTTTGTTGAGAAGTTTTGAGAGACAGCCAAGGGGTATGTGAGACACTTTGAGCCTGAGACATCAGTGGAAATCTGTTTTTTCTATCCAATGCTCAGGTGACTTAAACCAAGTTGGAGACGAAATTCTTGTGGCTTCTGGAGGAGATGGTGGGAATAAGTCCAATAGATGGTGTGGCACCAAGGGCCAAAGAAGTAACATCAAACTTGTCCTCAAGCTAATTGCTGATGTAGGATTTGTAGGGTAAGTTTTTCTTTTCAACTATTACCTTGTTTATCTCATCCATATACAGGGTGTATAAAAAAAAGGTAATCCAATTTTGGAGGGCTACAATTTTATAATTGTCCTCTATGGAGAGCACAATGTTGGTTGTGAGGAAAGGGGAACTCTTTCCCTTTCCATTGATAGCTAATTATGTTGACAAATCTCATGCATGACTGAGCACATGAAATTCAAAGACAACAATGACAAATTGCACTTTTTCCAAGTTTGCGTGTTATTGTGAAGGAACAATGCATGTCTCACTGCATGGATGAGATCTGTCAATGAAAATGGCCAAATAGGCCAGTCTGTATGAATGCAGGTTTATGTTTAGGATTTGTGTTTAGGGTTTCTCCTACATGGTCCATATATAACCTTTAACATGGCCACCTGTCCGATAACTTGGTCGCTCACACAGAGGTCAACCCACACAGTCCATTTTCTCTGTTTATATTCAAAACACAGTTCGCAGCGACAAACCATGTCTTGAATATGAAGAGAGAAAAATGGATAATGGTTTACCCTTTATGGGAAGGACCAAGTTACCGACAACAAGATCATGTTGAAGGTTATGAACCATAAAAGGTTAGAAGAAACCCTAAACACGAATCTGCAGTTGTGCAGGCTGGCCTGATGATTTGACCACTTTCATTGACAGATCTCATCCATGCAGTGAGACATGCATTGTTCCTTCACAATAACACGCAAACTTGGAAAAAGTGCATTCATGCATGACATTTTTCAACATAATTAGCAGGCATGAGATTTCTCCGCGGATACGCGGATTTCCGTGGATTTTGAAATTCTGGGGAGAAAATACACAGTCGGGAAAATTTCCGTGATTTTCCTCTTTTTCTTTCTTTTTTTTTTTGCAGCCACCATATCTCGCCGTGTGTGAATGGTGATTCGAGTGCATTTGTCAGCGGGCAGCTGTGCGATGTTGCATGTTTCAACTGCGTATTACGTGTATCATTACTATTACAGAGCTTCGGCATGCATGCGCTGCCGCAGCATTCAGCGCGATGCGTTGACCGAAAGATTGGTCTGTATCTGTCCGTCGCGGGGAATGTTCCACGGAGACTGCGTTTCGCTTCATGGATCTCCTCTGTATACGGAGCTAAGACGGCGTTATAACTTACGACAAAATATAAAAGAGTCCTCCGGACAGACGGATCTTTCTGTCTACGCGATGCGCTGCTTTTGTATCCCTCTGATTACGTTGGCGTGACCTACATTTGTCATCGTGATTTTGTGGACCGGTGAGAATATTTCTTTCTTCAACGAGAAAATGAAGACCTTCGATAAGGATGACCCTCGTGTAGCGGATATTGACACAGATGTCTCCAATACAGTAACTTCAAGTAGCAGTGGTTGGAATATGAAGTTGATCTCCCAGAACCAGTTTCGTCTTCTAACCACGTTAGGCCAGCGATTCAATCGACTTCCTCGGCACCTGGAACTTGTGATACATCATCCGCCGCAAGGATTCGCTTTACATTCTGGACTTCATCCAACAATACGTCATTTGCTTGGTCTACATTAGCTGTTTATGGACTTAACCGGGTCTACAAATTGTTGTACCTCCTGTAAGGTATTATAGGCAGTCTAAGTTAGCTGTAGACAGAAAGATCCCTCTGTCCGGAGGACTCTTTTATATTTTGCCATTAACGCTGTCCTACGGAGGGGATCCGTGAAGCCAGACGCAGTCTCCGCGGAGCATTCCCCGACGGACAGATACAGACCGATCTTTCGGTCAAAGTTAGCTGTTGCATGGACGTAGAGACGGTCAACAATGCTGAGCTGCATGTATGATTTATTTTCAGCTGTCTTTAATATATACATACATGATGCTCTACTAGACTACATGGACCAAGATCAGCAATACTAGTAGTAGTACTTTGCCTGGTCTGCGCACTGTAAACTGTTAATGGACTAAGGTAAAGACAGCCAACAATGGCAATGCTAAGCTGTGATTTATTTTCATTTTTATACCCCCGCCAAACGAAGTTTGAAGGGGGTATATAGGAATCAGCGGATGGTCGGGCGGTCGGGCGGTCGGTCGGGCGGTCGGGCGGTCGGTCCGTTGCAAATCTTGCGTCGCGAACAACTTCCTCAGTTTTCAACCGATTCCCATAAAACTTGGCACAGATGTGTGCCTTAGATGTGCAAGACGTATTTTTTGACAGTACCCAAAAGTACGTTGCCATGGTAACGGCATATTATTGGCAAAAATGGGTACAAACCTTGCGTCGCGAACTCCTCCCACAGTTTTTGATCAATTTTTATGAAATTAGGTACAGATGTTCATCTGAATATGTTAATGTGCAAGACACATATTTCCGCAGTGGCAAAAAGTGCGTTGCCATGGTAACAGCATGTTATTGGTAAAATATAGGGCAAAATGCTTCATGGCAAAACTGCTTCATCAGTGTTCTTCCAATTCTCATGGAATTCATATTGAATGTTTGTCTTAGGATGTAGGTCAGCATGACACATTTCTTGACAGTGACAAAAAGTATGTTGCCATGGTAACAGCTCACATATTATGAGCCAAAATGATGGAAAATTTTGTGTTGCAAACTACTTCCTCAGTTTTTGCCCAATTTCCATGAAACTTGGTACAGATGTGTGCCTTTGGTTGTAGATGTGCAAGACGCATTTTTCGTCAGTACCCGAAAGTACGTTGCCATGGTAACGGCATATTAATGGCAGAAGATCTAGGAAAGATCTTGCGGATTTAACTACTTCCTCAGTTTTTTGACCAAAGCTTAAGAAATGTGGCACACACCTTGATCTTGGTGGGAAGATGTGGAAGACATATTTTTCGGACGTGTCGGAAGCTGCGTTGCCATGGTAACGGCATATTAATGGCGGAAGATCAAGGAAAGATCTTGTGGATTGAACTACTTCCTCAGTTTTTGACAAAAGCTTATGAAATGTGGCACACACAATAGTCTTGGTGGGAAGATGTGCAAGACATATTTTTCGGACGTGTCGGAAGCTGCGTTGCCATGGTAACGGCATTTAAATGGCAGAAGATCAAGGAAAGATCATTCCTTGGGTAAGACTGGGTAAAGACTTGGGTAAGTCCTCACCGTGGGAGGGGGGACACCCCCCTCCCACACCCTCCCCCCGCTCGGTCGCTACGCTCCCTCGCAAACTCTCTCCTCTTTTTTCAACTTTTCTCTGTCTCATGCCTGAATTAGGTATCAATGGAAAGAGGAAGAGTCCCCCTTTCCTCACAACTAACATCGCATTTTCCATAGCTGACAATTACAAAATTGTAGCCCTCCAAAGTTGGATTACCTTTTTTTGATACGCACTGTATATTGCTTCGGCTTCTGTTGCAACGTAGGTAATGTAGTTATGATGTCTGTTTTTCTCATACGTGTTTTGTTGCCATATTTTTTATCAAATTAATACATGTTTGGGTTTTTCATTTTGAATATAACAGTATGGTAGAAGGTACATGGTGACATGACATAGTGCTCAACACCATATTCTAGATCTATCTAAAATAAAAAAAACAATTGGGCATTTTATAAAACAAGTCAATAAAGTCAGTATTCCATGCAGTTGAAACATTTGTAGTACAGTTCCTTGATTTATTTAATGATATGAAGCATTAGAGTTTTTCTTTTATGTCAAACAATGTTGTCACATGTCATAATTGATAATGTTTCTGTTACAGATGTGCGGGAATATTCTTGAATCAATACATCTCCACACACACATTTCAAAATTATCAGTTATGTTCAGACGGTGATCCTTAACTTCGAGGATAGGCTCGTAGTTGAATTTGGGGTGCCAAGTGTTGCATGGTCTCTTTGTTAATTTCGTGGCAAAAAGGACCATGCCACATTTGGCGCCCCATACTTAACTGCAAGCTTATCTTCAAAGTTAGTTTATCCTCAGTTGATACCCCCATCTCACTAGATGGCAATTCCCCTACAATCTTAGAAAATCGACAGAGCTCTTGTATTGTGGCTTGATCGTTTCAAATCTTCTCCATCGTATCTTGAGCATTTTAGAAGCGTTAACCCTAATTTACCGGGGGGGCAATAATGGCCCCCCCCCCCCCCTCGACGAATTCCGCGACCATTCCGGCAAGCAAAATTTTTTGACCACGCAACTTTTGAGACCAAATTTGTTGCGTCCGGGCATACCGTTCCGAAGCCACACCCCTTCAAAAAATTTTCGTCAACCCCAAAATTGCTCAAAAACGTGATTTTGTGTACAAAGTCAATACAAATTGTGTTTTATCACTTAATTCATATAAAGATAGATAATTTTAATTTTAGTGGCTGAAATCAATTTGTTAAAATTTGTCAAAAAATGTGTATGACAAATTCTACTGAAAAAAACAACAAAAACAAAAGTTCGAAAAAATAGAAATACATTAAAAAATTGATAAAACAAAAAAGATAAATTGATTTCGATACTGATTTTTATTTTACGCTCAAATGTTCGGAATGTCACTAGGAATATTTACACCAAAAATCAGCATTCCATAAGCTTTTATAAGCCAATTACAGATGAAAATGAGGTTTTTTGCATATATTTGCATAATTGATTAATTTAAAATGGAAAATGCAAATTTTTTGCAAATTTAACTTAACCGTCTTGTAGATTACATCCGGCTCTATGTTCATGCAAAATTTTGCGGCAATTGCGCAATCGACGGCCGAGATCTGAAGGGGGGGCCATAATGCCCCCCCCGGAATTCAAGCTCGCTAAATGGCCCAGGTAAGTTAGGGTTAAGGGTCACCGCCATCACTATGGTTGCCACCGAGTTTTGAACATACATGTCTAAAACTTCCAGAGCGAGAGTGCAGTGGTTTTAAAGCATATCACAATCGCCTCACAAGCATAATAAAAGCGGCATATTCGTAGCTCTAATGTGGTAGCAACGCGTAGAGTGTAACTTTAGCGCATTGGAAGCGGCTCCCATTGCCTGTGAAAATTTTGCATCTTGTTGGCCTGGAAAAGTGGCAACAAAGTGGCAGCATTGTCCTATTATCATTGTACTTTCGCCTTCAGTGTGGGTTGAGCATAGAGAAGCCATAATGTAATTGCCTTGCAGGTCAAAAATGGAGATGAAGGGTGATTGCACCACGATTTGTGAATTTTTCACAGATCGCCATGGTTGTCATAATCTCCTTCCTAGTGAAATGGGGGATAAGGATCATTATATTCCACATACTAAGAATGTTGCAATAGGATTGGTCCAGAGATGATCAGGTGATGATGCGTAGTTTTGCCCATCACATCACCTGAGAAGAAAAGTTCGTTACACTCTATGTTGATAGTCCTTTTTGTTTCGCTGATCTCCACACAGTCCACACAGTCCTAACGCAAGATGAGTACGCGCGAAATAAAAGTGCGTTGCACTGTGGACTATCATGTGACCTAGGTCACTTGATAGTACACAGTGCAATGCACTTTCCCTTCCGTGCCGCGCAGTGCGCGCAGCAAATTCATTGTTTTGTCATCTACGCGCATACGTAGCCTAAGCCCAAAGGATACCTAAAGACGGCTAAAACGGTTTCAGATGTGGAATAAAATGGGAATTTTTAGGACCCTAGATGTGGAATATAAAGCAAATAATCAACTTTTAGTTTCAGGCAATGAGACAAACTATCACTTCCTCGGCGATCTGAATGTGTACGCTATCTTTCCTCAGCTGCGCTTCGGAAAGATAGCTACATCCAGATCGCCTCGGAAGTGATAGTTTGTCCCATCACCTTCACCAACGTTGATTATTTGCTTACTATCTGTATTAGTAACTAATGTCTATTGCCCTGTAGACTTGATTCAATTACCACATTCTTTTTAGATATTATAAAATTTGACACTGAAGTGAGGCCATTTATCCTGACAGAAATGAACTAACTAATATCAAACTTGTGTATCATTAGGTTTCCTAATGCAGGGAAGTCCACACTACTCAAAGGTATTTCAAGAACACAGCCCAAGATTGCTGACTATCCATGTGAGTGATCCACTTGCTTTTATGATACAATGCAGCATACTAGCAACTGCAAAGTCTTGGGCTTGATAGTGGAATAATTTTTCAGTTTATCCATGAAATTGCCAGAGAGGAGGGTGAAATATTTTTGGTGGTGATTGGGTGGTTGGGTGGTTGTATTGCTAATTGAAGTATATCATCAGTCATTACATTTTTTTTTTGGGGGGGGTGGGGTTTACGTTTTTCACCATGTCATTTTGTTTAGATAATAAAAAAAAAAGTTTTAAAGCAAACTTTATGTTGTTCCATTCATTCTGGTTTTAAAAAAGTTTTAATGCTTTTACTTATGCCTATCAACAAACATGTAAGTTTACTTCATTGAAAGTTGATACAGTACTCTCCGCGTAATCGGGTATCGCTTTAACGGGTACGCCATTTAATTGGGTAGTAATGTCAAAATCACTGCCAAAGCACATTAAAATTACTTGATAATCGGGTTGCCTCTCCGCATAAATGGGTAAATAATTTTCTTTTAATCAAATTTCTACCCACATTTTATCGCAGATATAACACTTTAAGAAATCATGAATGTCAAATTTTTCACGGCTAATCGCATTCTCTGCTTAATTTGCAAAGAAGACCGATCATTTGAGGAGTGATTAAACATGAAAACACATGTACCAGTACCGACTTGCATACTTGCCAACTCTACCGCTTTGGGCGGTAGACTACCGCTTTTTAGAGGTTTTGACCGGCTACCGATTTTCTCTTCTGATCTACTGATTTTGTAGCAAACCTACCATAAAATGAAATGGAAGTCATATTTCCCCTTCACTGTGCGTTGATTCCCTAAAATAAGCTAGTAATTAGAATACTAATAATAATTTCAAGGAACTCGTTCCTCAAAAACGCCGTATTCAGCCTTCTAATATGCACACATGTATGCACACTGCAGTGGCGGACTAGTCTCTCTATATAGTCTAGTCTATCTACGTGCGTGCAAGACTTACTGTACACGTGTACGTGTAGCTAGAACCACGCATAATAGTAATGTTTTGGTAACTCACGTGTGCATGGTGCGGCCGATGTGGCATACTGCGTGGCATGATCCCAGCCAGCCGTGTACGTACGTGATTGTATTAAACGTACATGTGAATTTTCACAGACGACCAACTTGACTTGTTGTCATCTGAACTATGTGATTTTCAGTGTGCCACTGACTTGCCAGAAGTAAAGGATGACCGCATAGACAAGTTCTGGCATGAGCTTAGCCTACTCAGGAATGTGGAGGATAATTCCCTAAGGTTCCCTAAGCTGTCAAAACTAGCGAAGTACCTTCTTCTCATTCCTCGTTCAAATGCCAGATGCGAGACCATTTTCAATATGGTCAACAAAACGGCAACGAGCATGAGATCGCAACTTGGTAAGGGTAAAGAAGGACACTCAAGAGATGGTGTGTATGCAACAACGACAGGAATCCGCAACACTCTCTGTGCAATCTTGGCAGCTAAGATCAATATATTCTGCAAGAGTGAATGCTACGAATGGAAACCCTCCCAAACACTGCAGAAGAGAGCAAAATCTGCCATGTACAGGAATCTCACAGCCAGGTCATCTGCTAATTAATTTAGATTTGGTGAGGGCAACATTATGTCTTATTCATCAAACTAGCTCCACAATAGAAAGTACACTATAAGGGGATCAATTATTTGCAAATATGTTTGATTACTTTTTCACATATGCTTAGCCTACAAAAATTATTTACCAATATGTCTGATTTTATTTTTATAAGCATATATAGTCTACAAAATAGTTCATAGATTTACATGGATTATATATTTTTTATCAATACCAAGAACCCTTTAAAAAGGTTAAAAAGCATGCACCAAATCTCATATTTTGATATTGAAAAACAAAAAAAGTCCACACCATGGGAAGGGGGGACACCCCCCTCCCACACCCTCCCCCCCCCCCCACCCCAATTATGCGGAGAGTACTGTACTCATGGAGAGGGTATTTAAGGCAGCTAGTAATGGTTTTTATGCCTCCCCACGAAGTGGTGCCGGAGGCATGATGTTTTCGGTTTGTCCGTCTGTCCGTCCGTCCGCATTTATTTACGCGATAACTTGAGTAATATTGACTGGAATTTTACCAAACTTGGTCCAAGTATAAAGTATGATGAGGCAATTACTTCAGTAGATTTTGGGTGAAATTAACTAAAGGTCAAGGTCAAATAATGAAATTGTAGATCTGTTTACGAGATACCTCAAGACTGGATCAAGCAAATTTCACCAAACTTTGTCCGAGGATGATGTATTTATTTATTTATTTATTTATTTATTTATTTATTTATTTCTAATCTTTTGTCAGGGTAGTCCATTCACCAGTAAATAGTGGTCTTCCATGGAGCCCTGAATAATATTGATGAACATATGTACATGAAATAGCAAAACGTATATACAGAAGATGACATAATACAGTGTAGATACATACCAGCATACTGTACATTGCAAAGTAACATAAAAAGTACATGCCACAGCAAGAGTTCACCAGAATGCCGAAATAACAATTAAAAACGCTATTATACAGGAATGATAAAGCCCAGAATGAATTTCGTGTGTTACTTACAAATAGCAACTTTGCTTAAACAATCTCTTAAATGAATATATGGAAGAAGCTGATCTAATTGAATGATCTAGCCTGTTCCATTCAAGTACAGAGGATACGATTGGGCTGCACTTGTGACAATCAGAGCGAAATCTTGGCACACATAGATTTCCACTGTCTATTAGCCTTGTATGATGTTCATGTACATCACTAGGCTTAACTAAGTGCACCTGAAGGTACGAAGGTGCTAAGTTATGGACGCATTTATATATCATCATAACGCGGCTGAGATCAAAACGTTTGTCTAGTGTCATCCATTTAAGACTTTTGAATAAATCAGCCGACGGTGTGTCATATGTTTTGTCCAAAATTATTCTTGCTGCCCTCTTTTGAATTTTTTCTAGCTTAGTTGTATGGTATTGAAATCTGTTTGACCAAACAACAGAACAGTAATCAAATTGTGGTAACACTAGACTATTATAAAGTAATTTTAGGGATTGTTGGGGCAAAAAGGCCTTCGCTCTCTTTATCATGCAGACACATGTATGATGGGACAATTACTTGATTAATTTTTGAGTGAAATTGGACAGAGGTCAAAGGTCAAAGATCAAGGTCGAATGCTAAAATTTATCTGTTTACGTGATAACTCAAAACTGGACGAAGCAACTTTCACCAAATTTGGTCCAAGGATGAAGTAAGATGGGGCAATTAGTTGAGTAGTTTTTTGGTGAAATTGGCAAAAGGTCAAGGTCAAATGCTAAAAATGTTGCTATTTCCCCCATATCTATGCAATGCCCAAAGGTATTTTTCTTGAAACTTAGTGTAGACATGTACTAGTGCGTAATGGTTCTCCAGAGAGAGTTTCATGTTATAGGGTAAAAGGTCAAAAGGTCAAAAGTCAGGTGAAAATGTTACAATTTCACTTTTCTCGCAAATGGTTCAATATATCCATGGAACTTGGTACATACGCATGCATTGACTGGCAGGGATTAGCTAGGAAATTTAGGGGTCATGGGTCAAGAGTCAGGGTCAAAGGTCAAGGTCAACTCCTTTAAAATTATACTTTTTCTTCATACCTTGAAAATTATTCAATGCATAAACTTATATAAGGGTTGGTTAAAAGTCAAGTAAAAATCCTCAGTTCCCCAAATGCTTGTGCGTGTACCTGCACTCTTAGACAATTAAAGCAAACCTAGTTCAAGGAAAGTGAACATTCAAGACATTTCTGACAAACCTGTCATTTCAATGTTTGCCAGTTATGTGAAACTGTCGTCACACATTGTAAAGTCATTTTACTATACACCTATTGGGCGAATCATGCATTATGGCAGAGGCATACCAGTCGCCATAGCGATATTTCTAGTTTTAAGGATACAATGTGATTGTTTTTTAAAGGGCCCCTGAAATCCAAATGAATGTTGATTTGTGTTGATTTATGATACTCTCAACATCACTTTTGCAGTGAAATGAATATCTAGAAACATTCCATTTTTTTTTATAGTAATATAAGCGAATACTACATTTGAAAAAAGGCAATTAATTCTGTGATACATGCAGTTTTCATATAGAAAGAAAACTGATATTGATAGAAGAAACTCCAATCTTTCTCTCAAAGCTATTTTTCTGGGAAGCATAACACAAGTGAACATAAATTTAGGCCATGAATGCAGGCACTCTTGTCTATTTTGGGAACGTGGTAGACCAGGTTCCCATATATATAAGTTGACTGAATGGAAACCTGACTGTCTTATCAGTTGACTCAACAGGAACCTGATATACCAGGTTTCTGCAAGGAACAGGTTGAGATGTATCGATATGGGCAACCACTATCTGAGGACTCCAAGTGTATCACTTAACTCATCTCAAGTGACGAGTTTCTTATCTCGTTCACTGTTCATCTTTCGAAAAGCAATAATCCTTTGAAATTCTATCGCATGTGCAGAGTCAATCAATTTCCAATCAAAATTGCATATGAAGATTTTATTCTCCTAGATATAGTATGTGGTAAATTTTGATGACATGTTTCAAAACAGACTTTCATTGTATTCTTTATATCTCGTTCCAGTCACTACAATAAGGCCACAAGTTGGAATAGTGGAGTTTGATGACAAGCGGCAGGTAAGATACAGTATAATGTAGACTTAATGCATTGGTACATATCTCATTTACATGTGAGTTGATGTCAACAAGATCTCTGGTCAGTTTTAGGTAAAGGGAACAATTTCCTTTAATATGTACCAAGCCTGCGGAAGGCTTGAATGCAATGTCCTAATATCCTCACCTGAAATACTGGAAAGCTTGTTTAAAGTCTTCTATTGGATGAAATTGATAGTTGACTGAAGATACTAATCACCTCCCGTAGTCATTAAATCTAACTGTAGATGTGTCTAATCCTTCTCCCCCCCCCCCCCCAAAAAAAAAAAAAAAAAGTTCACAGAGAGCTCTGGAAATGTGGCAAGTTGAAACTAGAGTAATGTTTTGATCAAACGCCCTTTTCGTATTATTCTCTCGTCCAGCATCCTTTTGTAGCTCTCCAGAGCTATGGATTCCAGTGAGTTTTAGCAGTATCTCTGATGCGATATCCACACATTTTTTACTTGTTTTTCCCCGTTAACTCTTCATGTGCCATGTTTGCACCCCGACTCGGTCGACGGTGCGCCAACTTCGCATATTCTGCTCAAACACACATACCCCCCCAAACCAATTGATAAATCACAAAATATGGCAGTACAATGATTTCAAGCGTTTCTTGCGATTCCGCTCCTCTCACATAATAGCTTGCATTTTATGTGGTGATTGACTAGTAAGCGGGGTTCCTGACTGGATTTGCATGTAAATTCTAAGTTTCTGTCACTGTTTTGTGTGCAAAAGTCATGCCTGAACAACAATGTAGCTACTGGTCATTTGAAAGAAAACAGTCATATATTTGTCTTACAATTTACATCACAGCAAACCGTGGCATTTTCACTGCAGCTTTGCTCACTGCATGTCAAGCTGAACAGAAATCTATAAAATTTATATAGATTTGAAAAACAAAATGTTTTCCAAAGGCATGACTACGTTGGTGTCTCAGAATAATGTGGCACACAGGGGGTTTCCACCATGACAAATAAAGAGTTAATTCCCATGGTTGAATGTCAACTACACTTGGTAGGAATCACTCTTAACCTTTAGTTGCGTGCTTATTCACTTACTGTAACTTTATAAATTGTTAACTCAATTGTTTTATAATCCATCTAAACTTGACCTAGTTGGAAGGGACAAAGGCAACGTGGGTGAAGCAATGTGCCTCAGTCCAATAAGCCAGTTCTTATTTATTCCATGTGCACATTTGTACAAATGACCTTTCTTCTTCTTCTTCTCCTTCTTCTTCTTCTTTTTCTCTCTCTCTTTCTCTCACTCTGGTGGTTAGCACCTTTCATTTGTTTTCAAAGAGACATATTAATGCTTAGGGTTGTGCAACCAATAAATATAATTATGGAATTCATGTTCAAACAAAGAATAAACTTATGTAGACCAGGTCACCAGAATGGTCCATCAATTGGGAAAGCGTTGATTTCAGTGTTTGCATTGATTGCAAAATGGAGGAGAGAAAGGTTACATTTTATGCAGGAGAGAATGAAAAAGAGATTGATTTTGCATTGGTTGGCAAAGAAAACACTAAGAAAGTACCTGAGGGAAGTGAAAAAAGTATCAGGGGAGTTGCAACATAGGTTGATGATCACTAATTTGGATGATAAGAAATTCAAGAAGTTTTTTGAGAAAGGGAACAGTAAAGAGAAGAGGGTGTGGAAACTAAAGGAAAAGAAAAATTGAAGGAACTTGTAAGCATTGATGCACCAGCTTTGTGAAAATCTTTTAATGAAGAGGTATTAAAGGCATGTGATGATTCGGAAGTATGTAAAAAGGGAAAAGAGATCAAGGAGGAATGTGGTGGTAGAATGAGGAAGTGAGGGATGCGATATCAAGGAAGAAAGAGCCCTCAAAAGATTTATGCAATAATAGGACCAACCAAATGAAAAACTTCACGTATGAGAGCAACTAGAATCATGCAAAGAGGTGGTTTGCAAAATCAGTATTAAAGGAAAGAGGCTGAGGTGGAGCTCAGTAAGTTGGATCAGGACCTAGAGTGTTAAGACTTACAAAGTTAATGAAAAAGGGTGGAAGAGATACAGGAGGAAGGTGCATGAGAGAGTGATGTGATGTTGAATTCTAGTGACAAAGACAGAGGAAGAGTTTGGAGAGAATTATGAATGAGGAGAATGGGGCTGGGCAGGGATATCAAATGACAGTGCAGGGATATCAAATGGCGGGGCAGTTTTCTACATTAAGCCAAAGACTGTTTAGCTCACATGAGGCGAAGGCTCAAGTGAGAGGAGGCTTGGTATGTTTAGTGTGCCAGAAAACTTGTCATTACTTGTTGTTTTAAAAAAAAGAAAAAGATACAAAACTGTCCTGGGAAGTGTATTTCATTGGGACTGATGAAATCAGTTTGCTTTTACCTGATTTTGTCATATTGGATCTATTTATATTGATTTTCCTCTGTATAGAGCCGATGAACCACTCAGTGTGTGTGTGTGTGTGTATGACCAATTGATGCTCTAGCACATTTCAAACATCATTATCAGCAAGGGGGGGGGGGGGGACTTGTGTTATTTATCTTCAATGTTTCAGTTTTTTTCCCTCGTACATGTGTATATAAATGTATATCCGATGTGTCCCATGAGGAGGGAAACTCATGCATTGATTCATCTTGCCAAGGAACTGTAGTTCTTTACTGGAGAGGATTTACGTTGTTCAAAATTCGTTTCTGGTACAAATATATGTGACGGAAGAGGAAAATAACTGGTGATCTTCATGATGGAGGGTATGGTTTTTCTTCAGTCTCGAGAGACAATGGAGATGTCTCATCTATAAATCAATGTTTTCTTTTCTATTGGGTCGCACTGCACATTAAACCTTGCCATTTTTTAGCTTTGTATATTGCCATGTTGTTGTACATGTATGTACTTCTCGATCTCGGCTGGCTGGCCCTGAGATTTGATTATTCTTGGGACTCTGCACAGTGGTTGGATGATTTTTTATAATTACATGTTCACGTGTTGTGGGTCTCTTTGCTGGTCAGCTGGGATCGAGAAGTCCATTCATAATGGGCCCCACTCACAAGCTCTGCTTCTTGGGACTCATATCCATTTGCTTCTGTTAGTACTGTATGTGTGAGTTCCCTGGGAAGGTTAGTTCAGTAGGCCTATATATCCTTGGTTTCTGTAAGAAGATTGACAAAGTATGGGTCCTTGGTTCAGTAGGAAAGATAGTACAGTATGTTTCCATGGTTCCCTAGAAAGATCAGGACAGTAGGTTTATGTGTCCTTGATTCCCTAGAAAGGTTACTGTTCATGCGATATATTTAGTGAATCTCAATTTCCAGGAATCAGGACTTCCAGATGATTTCGTGAGTGGATAGATTCGCGATTGTGAGCCAGTACAAAATCAACACATAGCTCTTGACCAATGAGATCGCAGGATTCTCGCTACCCATTTTATAATATATTTTGGGTCTCATTGTATACTCCGGCATGTATGCCAGAGGATACCTTGGATTCAGCAGCGTTACGCCGCTGCGTCACATTCTTGTGTGCACTCTAGCGGCCACAAACCTTAACTGATTTCTTTGAAATTTTGTATGGAGGTTCATATTGGTAATATCCCCCAGTGTTCCGTTTTTTGTAGGGTCAATGGTCATATTGGTAGATGGTTTGTGTGCTCTCTATAGGCTACAGTATCGAAGTACCGAGTACTGGAGGAGTATCTCCCCAAAATGATGTAGGCTTAACAACAGGATAATCAAAGTCATTATAATTTGAATACAGTACTTCTGATACATAAAATTGCATTATCAGCCTGGAAAAAAAGAAGAAGTTACATCTACTTTGCAATAAACTTTACTCAGATTAGCTATTTAAAATTACTATTCTGTTGCATACCAAGTCAATACTTACAGACTGAGTTTTGCACCTGTATTTGGGAATGTGCATTGACTGTATAGTATTAATAGTGTATTTTCACTGAAGCAACATATGGGTACATAAACATTCCTCCAGACTCATAAGTTAGATAGTTGTAGGTGTGTGCTCTGGTAGCATACCATGGCATCGTGGCAGTATGTCAAATGAGAAACTGGCAGCTTGCTTTTATGTGTCTTTGGTGATATGTACACAATACACATGTACTCACACACCTAACTTTTGTTGCATTCTTTTCCTTCAGATAAGTGTAGCAGACCTTCCTGGGTTGATAGAGGGCTCACATGTCAACAGCGGTATGGGTCACAAGTTTCTCCGCCACATAGAGCGCACCAAACTTCTCCTCTTTGTGGTTGATATCCATGGATTCTGCCTTTCACCCAAGCATGCCTTTCGTAGTGCATATGAAACTGTGGTGCTACTGAACATGGTAAATTATGGATTCTGCAGAGAAATGTCAATATCGTTTATATTGGAATATTTCAGCATCTTGTTAAAATGCAGCATTTTATTTTGCACTGAGGATTTGTACATATGTGCAAGAGATCAGTGTCCTGTTCTTATAGAGCTCTTGATATGTCAAAATATGTTGTATCATTGTCTGTGTCATTGTTATTTCTTGTGCTTGTGACATCACATACTGTTCTTTTGGGCTCACATTGATATAAAAACAAGGCAAATTTAAGAAAAAAACAACTTTCTATGAATTCCTGTAATAGAAACAAATAGTGAAATATTTGTTTCACGCAAGGTGTTATTAAGGCTCCAATTATTTTTCTCATATTAGGAACTTGAATTGTACAAGCCTGAGCTCATGCAAAAACCAGCAATCCTTGCTTTGAACAAGATGGACATGGAAGAGGCTGATGACAAAATGCAGAACTTCATGGACTGTTTTCATAAGCGTGAGTGTGTGAACTGCATAGTTCTAATATTGCCACAAAAAAAAAGATCTGATGGCAGTGATGATAATATTCATTACTGCTATTTAGCTATTGCGATCATTTATTGTCCATCATGCGTCCAGCGTGTGTAAGCTTTTTACATTTTCATCTTCTCAAATACCCCACGATGGATTTTCACTAAACTTGGGATATTGCATTCCTAGGGATATATGATCATAATTTCTTCAAATGGGCACCATGCTCCCCCTTGGGGCCAACAGGGGGCCCAACCACCCCCCCCCCCCAAAAAAAAAAGTGGAATCTTAACAAATCTCCTTCTGTAGAACAAAAAATGATAGAGCTAGAGCTAAATCAATACTATGAGTTACTACATTGATGAATGTAGTTTCAAGAATCTTCATGGCAGATCCAGGGGTGTCCCCTTGGAGCCTGGGGGGAGGGTATAACTTGACTAACCTGACTTAAGTCGGGTAGTATTCCCGAGATCCATGGATGATGTCCCTCCAGCGCTCTTTGTTCTCCATTAAACTCGCAATGTCCTTTGTGTCATGCACACCAGTGTCATTTCTGAGTGTGTCTACATATGTGCATCGAGGCCGTCCACGTCTCGCTCTCCCATGTAGCAGTTCTTATAGTAAGACTGAGTGTAGTGTCAGCTCAGAGTGTCATGGGCGTGTCCAGCGAGCATTGGCCTCCCTGAGCTACTTTGGAGCTAACTTTTGGAAAGGTCCCATACAGTTCTCAGTTAGTGATCCTCATTATATACTGGTTGATGTTTAGAGCCATCCTGAGCATCCTTGTATAACAGGCATCTAAGATTTTAGTGAGTCTTCTTGTTTGTTATAGTCCAAGTTTCAGACCCATAGAGAAGTGCTAGCTCGATTGTTGTGGTGAAGAGACAAACTTTAAAGTGAGTGTACAGTACTGGTTGAGGTGGGGATTCAGGTTTATAACATTCCTAACTGAGATAATGAGAAACCTCTTATGAAATATGAAAGAGCATGTAATTTTAAGAAGGATTCAACGTTTATTTGATGAAAATTGGTTTTCAAATGGCTGAGATATCAAAAAAGTGATAATAACAAGGCAATCGCCAAATTGTGTCTCGCCCATTTGCGTACAAGGAATTAATATTTTTTATAACTCCCAGAAGTTAATTGACCTGCTTATGACCTTTGACCTTGTGGTGACCTTCAACACCCTAAGGGACATTTACCATCCAAGTTTGGTCACAAACGGACATAGGGATCAAAAGTTATGAGCCACAATCAAAACGCGCCCTAGAAACATAACATTGGGCCCTTAAAGTTTGCTGACCCCTGTCTGTGACCTTTGACCTTGTGACGACCTTCACCTCCCCAAGGGACATCTTTCATCCAAGTTTGGTCACAAACGGACAAAAGGATCAAAAGTTATGAGCCATAAACGAAATGCGCCCTAAAAACTTAACATTGGGCCCTAAAAGTTCATTGACCCCTGTCTGTAACCTTTGACCTCGTGGTTACCTTCAACTTCCCAAGAGACATCTACCATCACCCAAGTTTGATTGCCATTGTAGCAACATGTGCTGAGTTACGTGTGATAAGAGTCTTGCAAGTAAACTTTAACGTATGACCTCAAATGACCATTGACCTTATCATGTGACCTCTTACGGCACCATAACATGAAGGTACCCCCAGTGCATCCATCACCCAAGTTTGATTGCCATTGTAGCAACATGTGTCGAGTTACATGTGATAAGAGAGTCTTGCAAGTAAACTTTAACGTATGACCTAAAATGACCTTTGACCTTATCCTGTGACCTCCAACGGCACCATAACATGAAGGTACCCCCAGTGCATCTATGACCCAAGTTAGGTTGTAATCCAAGCAACTTATGTGAAGTTATTTGTCAAAAGAGAGTCTTGCAGGTAAACTTTAACATAGAAAAGAGAGTCTTGCACATACCCTTTAATATATGACCTCAGAATGACCTTTGACATCATCACATGACCTCTGACAACACCATAACATGAAGATACCCCTAGTGCTTCTATCACCCAAGTGTGGCTGCCATTGCTGTAACAGTTGCCAAATTATGCATCATAAGAGAGTCTTGCAGGTAAACTTTAACATTTGTGACGGACGACGGACGTACGCCATTTGGATCCCTTAGTCTCGTCTTCACCTCCGGTGGGCGAGACAATAAAAGGCGACAGGCCACGCCTTTTATTAGGATCTCTTTGTTTCACCTTATTTTTGGATATCTCAGCCATTTCAAAACCGATTTTCATCAAATAAACTTTTGATGCCCCTTAGACTTGCATGCTCTTTGACATCTCATAGAGTGGTTTCTGAATATATCGCAAAACGTTAAAAGCTAAATCCTCACCTCAACCAGAACTGTACAGTCCCTTTTAAGGTCCTTCTGCAAGTCTGATTTCCAGACAGCTTTTGAGCTGTGACATGCTGCCCATGGTTTTCTCTTTCTTATGTCTATGTCCTCAGAGTTTCTGATTTTGGCTCCTAGATACATGAAGTCATTCACTAGCTCTATTGGCTGCCCGCCCATACTTGTGATCCCTTCCTCATAGATATTCTCGACCAGATATTTTGACTTTTGTTCATTCATCGTTAGTCCTACTCTGGCAGATACTGCCTCTACTTCCCTCATGAGCTCCACGCATCCTGCACAGTGTTTGTCAACAGGGCAATGTCGTCTGCGAACTCTGTGTCATTTATTTTCTTGGCCTTTACTCTCCTGCTCCGCGCTGGTGTCAAAGTAAATCCAAGATCTGGCTTCTGCTCTAATGCTAGGCACATACATTAATCTTCTGCAATTATGAAGAGGTAGGGAGCCTGTGTGTCGCCTTGAAGTACTCCATCAAAAATCTCGAAGTACTCTGTTTTACCATCAGTTGTGATGACTGTAGCTCTAGGGTTGGTATAGAGCAGGAAGATCAGGTCAACAATCTTCTTTGGGATGCCGTAGGCCAGAAGGATTCTCTTGAGCATACCCTTGTCGATGGAGTCAAAGGCTTTCCTGAAGTCAATGAAGACCATGACAGCAGAGAGGTTCTTAGCTCTGGCTCCTTCTAGAATTCTTCTGAGTGTTAGGATTTGGCTAATTGTGGACCTGCCCTTCCTGAATCCATTTTGGTTGGCCCGCAGCTTTGTATCCACTTCTGGCTGGATACGATTGAGTATCATTCTGTTTTAAGAGGGATTGCAAGTTCAAATGAGATTTCAAACTGTTTCAATTTTTCGAAAGATAAACTCTCTACATCTAGTATAAAACATTTGTCTTCCACTATATATGCGTAATTATGAAGAAATAGTAGCAGTTTCAGAAAGTGCTTCCTCGCTAAAATCGGAAAACGACTCTCAATCTAATTCATGATGATGATATGCAGAGATGTCATATTGGGAAACAGCACCGCTGGCTCACATCGACCAAGTTAAATGTGTATGCACTATCCATGCCAATCACACATGAAAGATGTTAGTGGGAGGATTATGTTTTGGCAAATTAAAACAGTTTTAATGAGATATGTTCCCATTTCTACAGTACGTTTAGGAAATTATAGTCTTCAAAAGGGACCACAATACAAGTTTCATGAAATTATTTGATGTTAAATTAGGAAAAAGGAAGAAAATTTCAGACGTGTTTTGGCTTACTTTTTTCCCAATTGACAGTGCAACCTGACGAGCGTGGCCGGGTTCGTGTCATGCGGAATGCCAAGCTGCATGTGACCAAACATTCTTTGGTATGCTCAAACACTTCATAATCTGTGGCCATGAAGAGGAGATGGGTTTCTCTTGTTGACTTAAGTTAAAAACTATTTTCAGTTACGAGTGCAACAATCAATGAATTAAAGCACCAACAATCCCCATCGCCGAGCCCGGTTCTACTTTTAGTGTTGTAGTGCTGCGGTACACCCTGGTAACAGCTTCATGCTTAACTGTAGCTGAGCCTGATGAGGCTCAGCTACAGTGTAGGATCTTGTAGGATAATGTATACATAATTTTCTCAAGCGCTTGCTCGCGAAGAAAGTAATATCGACATAAGATATGGTCCAGACGTTGACAACGTCTAATAGCATAGGCTTACATGTAAACATGCTATGAAGCGAGCAACTCGGGACCATCTGCAAATTATGTACGAATACAAACAAACAATAACAAAAACTATACCGCCATAATTGAACCCCCCCCCCCTC
Source organism: Diadema antillarum (assembly GCF_040938485.1). Classification (NCBI taxonomy): domain Eukaryota; kingdom Metazoa; phylum Echinodermata; class Echinoidea; order Diadematoida; family Diadematidae; genus Diadema; species Diadema antillarum. Next base: position 179,572 of record NW_027271620.1, read on the forward strand.
CATTTCCTGCATCATTCCTGAAACGATGATGACTCTGATATATCTATGGGCATACCCAGGGATGATCAGGGGCGTTAAATCTATCTCGGGGGGGGCAAAGGGGCATTTGCCCCGCCCCTACGGAGATGTTGGGGGCAGACAAATCATTTGTCCTCCAAGCAATTCCCGAGATGAGGACAAATCTCGAACTTTCTTTATGGAAAATTGGATAAGTACCGCCAGAATTATGCACCGGATCGCTGAATTGCAATCATGAATATGCAAAAGATTCGCTACTGGGTCCCTTTCGATAGACTTTGTACACTTTTGAGATTGACTTTTTACTTCCTTGTATATCTATCAGAGAGTGTGCAGCGGATCTTTCACTTACAATTAAAGCTCCCTCATATGCAGAGGCGTCGATGGAGGGGGAGGGGGATGGTTCCCCCATAAAAGTATTGGGGACAAACAGATCATTTTGCTCCCCCTCGTAACTCCCGAGATGTGGAAATGTTCTATACTTTTTGTCCCCGCCGAACGAGTTCGAGCAGGGGACTATGAAACGGGCTCCGTACGTGTGTGTGTCCGTGTGTCCGTCCGTCCGTGTGTCCGTCCGTCCGTCCGTGTGTGCGTCTGTGTGTGATCAAAATGTTCAAAATGCTACTCCTTCGCCATTTCTAACCCGATTTTGATTCTGTTTGCTTTATATGATAGCACTACATGGGAGCTTTGAAACTTCTATACAGAATTTCAGTTGTGACCTTTGACCTTGACCTTTGACCTATATTGTACATTTTGCTTCAAAATGCTACTCCTTCGCCATTTCTAACCCGATTTTGATTCCGTTTGCTTTATATGATGGCACTAGGTGAGGGCTTCAAAACTTGTACACAGAATTTTGACCTTTGACTTCTTTGACCTTTGACCTTGATTTTTGACCTATATTGTACATTGCCTACAAAATGCTACTCCTTCGCCATTTCTAACCCGATTTTGATTCCGTTTGCTTTATGTGATGGCACAAGGTGAGGGCTTAAAAACGTCTGCACAGAATTTTGCCCTTTGACTTCTTTGACCTTGATTTTTGACCTATATTGTACATTTTGCTACAAAATGCTACTCCTTCGCCATTTGTAACCCGATTCCAATTCCGTTTGCTTTAAGTGATGGCACTAGGTGAGGGCTTCAAAACTTCTACACAGAATTTTGACCTTTGACTTCTTTGACCTTTGACCTTGATTTTTGACCTGTATTTTACATATTGCTATCAAATGCTACTCCTTCGCCATTTCTAACCCGATTTCGATTCCGTTTGCTTTATGTGATGGCACTAGGTGAGGGCTTCAAAACGTCTACACAGAATTTTGACCTTTGACTTCTTTGACCTTTGACCTTGATTTTTTTACCTATATTGTACATTGGCTACAAAATGCTACTCCTTCGCCATTTCTAACCCGATTTCGATTCCGTTTGCTTTATGTGATGGCACTAGGTGAGGGCTTCAAAACTTCTACATAGAATTTTGACCTTTGACTTCTTTGACCTTTGACCTTCATCTTTTTACCTATATTGTACATTTTGCTACTAAATGCTACTTCCTGCGGGGACATATATTACGCACCGCGTAATTTCTACTTTTCCTTGTATGATCTTAAAAATGTTGCAGAATTCTGTGCACTCTACATATCCTCAGTCTCCAACCCCAAAATGTTGTTTGTTGTCATGGGCTAATCTTTGACAAATCACTCAAGTATTTGGTAGCAATTTGTTAGAAACACGTTAGAGGATGTCATCTACCTCATCGGGGAAAAGTATGATTGTGTTTTGGTTAACCCATATTCTTAAAGTGTGAATAGGGACAGCATGCTCTGCTGATTGTCATACTGATACAATCCAGGACTTTTTGTCTCTTAACATAGGCTTCTGTAAATCAGATGAAAACTAGAAATGTTAACCTTTACTTAGGGAATCATAGCTCCTTGTGATTATGGTTATTTTATTTTTATTTTTTATGCCTCTGCCAACGAAGTGGCCGGAGGCATTATGTTTTCGGGTCGTCCGTCCATCCGTCCGTCCCGTTTTGTTTTTGTTGATATCTCAAGAACCGTGTGGTGGTTTTACATCAAACTTGGTATGAGGATATATCCTGGGGGGATAATACTTTGTTCGGATTTTATGGTCACGGGGTCAAAGGTCAAAGGTCACAGGTTATTTTGTGAAAAAAAGGTTGAAAATTCATGTTTTTCTCCATATCTCACAAATTGTTTAAGGTATCTTCATGGAACTTAGTATATATGCTTGTTCCAATGGGCAGTGATTATCTAGGGAAGTTGGCGTCATGGTTCAAAGGTCAGGGGGTCAAAGGTCAAGGTCAACTCCTCAAAATATCACTACTTTCCTTATATTTATGCAATGCCTGAAGGTTTTTGTTGTTGTTTTTTAACTTGATGTATGCATGTATTACCCAATATATATTCAGTGGGAAGTTTCTTGCCAAAAGGTCAAAGGTCAAGTGAAAGTGCTGAATTGCACTTTTTCCTCCATATCTCAAAAGTAACTCAAGGTATCATCATGAAACTTACATATTTATGCATGTTCAACCTAACAGTGATTCTCTTTGGAACTGTGAGGTCAAAGGTCAAAGGCCAGGTTTAGATAATGCTATTTTCCCATTTGATACTGAAATTATACTTTTTCTCAGTACCTTGAAGATTACTCAATGCATAAACTTATAAAAGGGTCAAAAGTCAAGTAAAAATCATCAGTTCCCCAAATACCTGCACTCTGACATTTTAACCATTCATCCAATTGAACCTAGTTCTAGGAAAGTGAACATTCAGCACATTTGTGGCAAACCTGTCATTTTAATATTTTGCCAATTATGTGAAACTGTCATCACACATTGTCAAGACATTGTACTATATACCTATTAGGAGAACCATGCATTATGGTGGAGGCATATCAGTCGCCGTAGCGATATATCTAGTTATTTTTATTTTACTTTTTTTTTTGGGGGGGGGGGAGGGGACTGGTATGTGGGGATCATTTTGTAATAATTTTTGAGATGTTACAAGCATGTTGATGTCACTCTGATTTACATGTCTGCCTGTGATTTGCAGGTGTGCTTCAGTGAACATGGCACCTGACAACTGCATGCTGTCACCGCACATGATGGAGGTGACATTGAGCTGAGATATTGTTTGGGGGGGGGGGAGGGGGTAAGGAGAAGAGAGGTTGAGGAGTGTCTCCCACAATTCTCATCTGAGTCAGGGATGAGTGGTTTATGGAACATATATTGTCATCATACAGTGCTGTGGTGACACCTGTCTCCCATCATTCTCCCAGAGAAAAAAAAAGGAATCTTTGCAGTATGATAAACAAAGTTTTGAACTTGTAAGTCTGTGTGGAAGTGAAACATTGTACAAGGAAGAGCAAGTGAAAATCAAAGTCAGACAAGTAGGGTTTTTTTAATGAGAAAACATGCTTGCCCTAATTGGGCAAGCAAAAAGGTTTGAAGCCACCCTTTTTTCACTTTTTCATCCCTATAAACCCACAAAATCAACCATACAGATGTCCAAAGATAATGAATGTTTCTTGATGCAATGCACTAAAATATCACTTCAGCAATTTCCCAACACTTAGGCTACATGGGTGTACAACTTACATGAAGAAACCCCAATGCAATATAACGCCAAGGAGCTCTCGATCAAACCAAGTTTGTTACTCCAAATCAATGTGTGCTGTTCATTCAAATGATTGTTTTTCATTAAGCCCTTGACTTAGTAGTGATTTTCTTTATCATTTTCTTATTATTGGACTTGCTTTTCGGGCAAGTAGAATTCATGTTTGGGCAAGTGTTCTGCAAGAATTTGAAAATCTGCTTGCCCGACTGGACAAGTGGTAAAAAAAAAAGTTATGTAACCTAGCACCCTGCATGTTAAGTCCATGTGTGGTGATGATGTTCCATCAAACTCCGGTACTCCTTGTGACTCACATTACATCACACTCTGGCAACTGAATTGCTCAGCACCTATGTAAATTGTAAGAAGCAGAATTGATGAAGCTGATAATCTAATGTCTGTTTGTATGTCTGTCTGCCATTTCTAACCCGATTTTGATTCCGTTTGCTTTATGTGATGGCACTAGGTGAGGGCTTCAAAACTTCTACACAGAATTTTGACCTTTGACTTCTTTGACCTTTGACCTTGATTTTTGACCTGTATTTTACATTTTGCTACCAAATGCTACTCCTTCGCCATTTCTAACCCGATTTCGATTCCATTTGCTTTATGTGATGGCACTAGGTGAGGGCTTCAAAACGTCTACACAGAATTTTGACCTTTGACTTCTTTGACCTTTGACCTTGATTTTTTTACCTATATTGTACATTGGCTACAAAATGCTACTCCTTCGCCATTTCTAACCCGATTTCGATTCCGTTTGCTTTATGTGATGGCACTAGGTGAGGGCTTCAAAACTTCTACATAGAATTTTGACCTTTGACTTCTTTGACCTTTGACCTTCATCTTTTTACCTATATTGTACATTTTGCTACTAAATGCTACTTCCGGCGGGGACATATATTACGCACCGCGTAATTTCTACTTTTCCTTGTATGATCTTAAAAATGTTGCAGAATTCTGTGCACTCTACATATCCTCTCCAACCCCAAAATGTTGTTTGTTATCATGGGCTAATCTTTGACAAATCACTCAAGTATTTGGTAGCAATTTGTTAGAAACACGTTAGAGGATGTCATCTACCTCATCGGGGAAAAGTATGATTGTGTTTTGGTTAACCCATATTCTTAAAGTGTGAATAGGGACAGCATGCTCTGCTGATTGTCATACTGATACAATCCAGGACTTTTTGTCTCTTAACATAGGCTTCTGTAAATCAGATGAAAACTAGAAATGTTAACCTTTACTTAGGGAATCATAGCTCCTTGTGATTATGGTTATTTTATTTTTATTTTTTATGCCTCTGCCAACGAAGTGGCCGGAGGCATTATGTTTTCGGGTCGTCCGTCCATCCGTCCGTCCCGTTTTGTTTTTGTTGATATCTCAAGAACCGTGTGGTGGTTTTACATCAAACTTGGTATGAGGATATATCCTGGGGGGATAATACTTTGTTCGGATTTTATGGTCACGGGGTCAAAGGTCAAAGGTCACAGGTTATTTTGTGAAAAAAAGGTTGAAAATTCATGTTTTTCTCCATATCTCACAAATTGTTCAAGGTATCTTCATGGAACTTAGTATATATGCTTGTTCCAATGGGCAGTGATTATCTAGGGAAGTTGGCGTCATGGTTCAAAGGTCAAGGTCAACTCCTCAAAATATCACTACTTTCCTTATATTTATGCAATGCCTGAAGGTTTTTGTTGTTGTTTTTTAACTTGATGTATGCATGTATTACCCAATATATATTCAGTGGGAAGTTTCTTGCCAAAAGGTCAAAGGTCAAAGGTCAAGTGAAAGTGCTGAATTGCACTTTTTCCTCCATATCTCAAAAGTAACTCAAGGTATCATCATGAAACTTACATATTTATGCATGTTCAACCTAACAGTGATTCTCTGTGGAACTGTGAGGTCAAAGGTCAAAGGCCAGGTTTAGATAATGCTATTTTCCCATTTGATACTGAAATTATACTTTTTCTCAGTACCTTGAAGATTACTCAATGCATAAACTTATAAAAGGGTCAAAAGTCAAGTAAAAATCATCAGTTCCCCAAATACCTGCACTCTGACATTTTAACCATTCATCCAATTGAACCTAGTTCTAGGAAAGTGAACATTCAGCACATTTGTGGCAAACCTGTCATTTTAATATTTTGCCAATTATGTGAAACTGTCATCACACATTGTCAAGACATTGTACTATATACCTATTAGGAGAACCATGCATTATGGCGGAGGCATATCAGTCGCCGTAGCGATATATCTAGTTATTTTTATTTTACTTTTTTTTTGGGGGGGGGGGGGAAGGGGACTGGTATGTGGGGATCATTTTGTAATAATTTTTGAGATGTTACAAGCATGTTGATGTCACTCTGATTTACATGTCTGCCTGTGATTTGCAGGTGCGCTTCAGTGAACATGGCACCTGACAACTGCATGCTGTCACCGCACATGATGGAGGTGACATTGAGCTGAGATATTGTTTAGGGGGGGGGGGGGGAGGGGGTAAGGAGAAGAGAGGTTGAGGAGTGTCTCCCACAATTCTCATCTGAGTCAGGGATGAGTGGTTTATGGAACATATATTGTCATCATACAGTGCTGTGGTGACACCTGTCTCCCATCATTCTCCCGGAGAAAAAAAGGAATCTTTGCAGTATGATAAACAAAGTTTTGAACTTGTAAGTCTGTGTGGAAGTGAAACATTGTACAAGGAAGAGCAAGTGAAAATCAAAGTCAGACAAGTAGGGTTTTTTTAATGAGAAAACATGCTTGCCCTAATTGGGCAAGCAAAAAAGGTTTGAAGCCACCCTTTTTTCACTTTTTCATCCCTATAAACCCACAAAATCAACCATACAGATGTCCAAAGACAATGAATGTTTCTTGATGCAATGCACTAAAATATCACTTCAGCAATTTCCCAACACTTAGGCTACATGGGTGTACAACTTACATGAAGAAACCCCAATGCAATATAACGCCAAGGAGCTCTCGATCAAACCAAGTTTGTTACTCCAAATCAATGTGTGCTGTTCATTCAAATGATTGTTTTTCATTAAGCCCTTGACTTAGTAGTGATTTTCTTTATCATTTTCTTATTATTGGACTTGCTTTTCGGGCAAGTAGAATTCATGTTTGGGCAAGTGTTCTGCAAGAATTTGAAAATCTGCTTGCCCGACTGGACAAGTGGTAAAAAAAAAAGTTATGTAACCTAGCACCCTGCATGTTAAGTCCATGTGTGGTGATGATGTTCCATCAAACTCCGGTACTCCTTGTGACTCACATTACATCACACTCTGGCAACTGAATTGCTCAGCACCTATGTAAATTGTAAGAAGCAGAATTGATGAAGCTGATAATCTAATGTCTGTTTGTATGTCTGTCTGCCATTTCTAACCCGATTTTGATTCCGTTTGCTTTATGTGATGGCACTAGGTGAGGGCTTCAAAACTTCTACACAGAATTTTGACCTTTGACTTCTTTGACCTTTGACCTTGATTTTTGACCTGTATTTTACATTTTGCTACCAAATGCTACTCCTTCGCCATTTCTAACCCGATTTCGATTCCGTTTGCTTTATGTGATGGCACTAGGTGAGGGCTTCAAAACGTCTACACAGAATTTTGACCTTTGACTTCTTTGACCTTTGACCTTGATTTTTTTACCTATATTGTACATTGGCTACAAAATGCTACTCCTTCGCCATTTCTAACCCGATTTCGATTCCGTTTGCTTTATGTGATGGCACTAGGTGAGGGCTTCAAAACTTCTACATAGAATTTTGACCTTTGACTTCTTTGACCTTTGACCTTCATCTTTTTACCTATATTGTACATTTTGCTACTAAATGCTACTTCCGGCGGGGACATATATTACGCACCGCGTAATTTCTACTTTTCCTTGTTTGATAGAAAACTGTCTAAATATTTCACCCAAAGATGGCTGAATTTCAATTCTTAAAATACAAAATCTCCCTTGCGTAAGAGGGGGATAGGCCTAACCCCTCCCATACCCTCCCCGTTCAGTCATTTTTACTTAATACATTTTAGATTGACAGATTTCAAAATGTTTCATCTAAAGTGTGCACCAGGTCTGTTACTTCAATTAACAGAGGGTTCACCCCCCCCCCCCCCTAAAAAAATAGTATACACTTCTGGGATTGAAAAGTCCCCAGATTACATCATAAATGTGTTTATAAGATATTTTTGTTGCTGCCAGTAATTGCCAGCAGTTGCGCCCGGTGCGCCCCCACCCTCCTTAATTTCCTAGCGAAAAAAGTACAGCTACAAACGGCAGTTTATGGACTGTAAAATATAAAAATTTTCAAGCTCGCTCGCTTCACTCGCTTACATTTAATCGTTATGTCATTCTCCTGATGTTGCTGTCAGCGATTGCCAGCAGTTGCGCCCGGTGCGCCCCCACCCTCCTTAATTTCCTAAGCGAAAAAAGTACAGCTATAAACAGCAGTTTATGAACTGTAGAATATCAAAATTTTCAAGCTCGCTCGCTTCCCTCGCTCGCATTTAATCATCATGCCATTCTCCTGATGTTGCTGCTGGGTAATTGCCAGCAGTTGCGCCCGGTGCGCCCCCCCCCCCCCACCCCTTAATTTTCAAAGCGAAAAATATAGCTACAAGCGGCCGTTTTTGGACTGTAAAATGTCAAAATTTTCAAGCTCGCTTGCATTTAATCGTTATGTCATTCTCCTGATGTTGCTGCCAGTAATTGCCAGCAGTTGCGCCCGGTGCGCCCCCTTAATTTCCTTAGCGAAAAAAATAGCTACAAACGGCCGTTTTTGGATTGTACAATGTCAAATTTCATGACCACGTTTATGATCTTCAGTGTAAGAATTAATACAAGAAGTTTCTCTAAATGATACCATTTTATAAGCAAAATTGTTCAATAATAATCTACATAAAATGTACTGCTACCGTAAACATGTTGGACTGTTTCAAGTCGATAAAACACGCAAAAAAATGCATCAAATTGCACCATTTACAACATCAATATGCAAAAAGTTCTCACTGTGGGAGGGGGAAACCCCCCTCCCACACCCTCCCCCCTCGCTCGCATCGCTCCCTCACATCTAACCGCTCCCCCTAAGATCAAATCCTGGCTACGCCGGTGATAGGCCCCACTATTTAGTAGGCCTTCACAGTGATGTCGCACAGATGGAGCAAGAGCTAAATACCACGATGTAGTAATTCAATTATCTATGAATATTTTTTTATGCCTCGGCCAACGAAGTGGCCGGAGGCATTATGTTTTCGGGTCGTCCGTACGTCCGTCCGTATGTCCGTACGTACGTCCGTCCCGTTTTGTTTTTGTCAATATCTCAACCGTGTGGTGGTTTTACATCAAACTTAGTATGAGGGTATATCCTGGGGGGATAATACTTTGTTTGGACTGTAGGGTCACAGGGTCAAAGGTCACAGGTTATTTTGTGAAAAAAAAAGGTTGAAAATTCATGTTTTTCTCCATATCTCGCAAATGGTTCAAGTTATCTTCATGGAACTTAGTATATATGCTTGTTCCAATGGGCAGTGATTATCTAGGGAAGTTGGGGGTCATGGTTCAAAGGTCAGGGGGTCAAGGTCAACTCCTCAAAATATCACTACTTTCCTTATATTTATGCAATGCCTGAAGGTTTTTGTTGTTTTTTTTTTACTTGATGTATGCATGTATTACCCAATATATATTCTGTAGGAAGTTTCTTGCCAAAAGGTCAAAGGTCAAGTGAAAGTGCTGAATTGCACTTTTTCCTCCATATCTCAAAAGCAACTCAAGGTATCATCATGAAAGTTACATATTTATGCATGTTCAACCTAACCTTGATTCTCTTTGGAACTGTGAGGTCGAAGGTCAAAGGCCAGGTTTAGATAATGCTATTTTCCCATTTGATACTGAAATTATACTTTTTCTCAATACCTTGAAAATTACTCAATGCATAAACTTATAAAATGGTCAAAAGTCAAGTAAAAATCATCAGTTCCCCAAATACCTGCACTCTGACATTTTAATCATTCATCCAATTGAACCTAATTCAAGGAAAGTGAACATTCAGCACATTTGTGGCAAACCTGTCATTTTAGTATTTTGCCAATTGTGTGAAACTGTCATCACACATTGTCAAGACATTGTAATATAGACCTATTAGGAGAACCGTGCATTATGGCGGAGGCATATCAGTCGCCGTAGCGATATATTTAGTTTCTTACTTTTTTTTATAAGAAAAAATCCCAAATTTCACCAAAAGTGTGCACCAGATCGCTGAATTTCAGGTCTGAAAATGCCAAATTTTCCTTGTATGGGAGGGGGATACCCCCCTCCCACACCCTCTCCCCGCTAGGCCGCTCCGCTCCCTCGCACAGATATTCAAACCCCAAGTCCCTCCCCTAACCCCCATCATTAAAACGGAACGATGCCCCTGGGATGATTGCTCTACTGACTTAAATCAAGAAAATTGAAGAATACAATTAATAGCTACAGGAAAATATCTACACGTTATTACATACAAAAAATGGATATTCATATTAGCATTTTATTGAATCTTTATAATCGAAGGGCATTATTCAGGGCTGCGCTACATTTTTGAAAGGGGGGGTGTCTAAATCGCCTGTCAGTCAAGATGAAAGAACATCAAAAGACAAGAGAAACAACAACAAAAAAGTCTTCATACTTTTAAGGTCTGATTTTCCGCCAGAAGTCGGCTGACAAGCAAAAAACACAAACAAATAAAATAAAATCAAGAATAAAAAGTCTTCATATTTTTGCTGCCACTTCCCTCCCACTTTGCATGGAAAAGAGTGGGACATTTGATCCCTGTAAAGTGTGTGTGTGTGGGGGGGGGGGCAAGCTCCCCCCCCCCCCCCCCCCCCCCCCCCCCCCCCCCCCCCGGGCTGCGCCGGTCCGGCTATGGGCTTGTAATCATGGTGATGGTGGCTATCGCTGATCATCCCCCCAACTCCTCAGTACGGATTTACGCCGTTGGTATGTAGGCCTATACACCGATAGTAGCTGTCTCTTCTCGTTGCGCTTCTAATCTAACATTTGAATTGTAGAAGCATGGCTGGTCCAGGATAGTAGAGACGAATCTTCTTGTATCACTTGAGCACTACGATTCTAAATAGTATGATCCACTACATATCACAGCAGTCAGTAGATTTTCAGCTAAAAATGCCCTGAAAAGAGCATTTCAACCTGAATGAATCCCCTCTAGTGGAAGATCTTGGCCTTTGAGTGTTGTAGTGCTGCGGTATGCCCTGGTAACAGCTTCATGCTCAACTGCAGCTGAGCCTGCAGCTGAGCCTGATGAGACTGACTCTTCATCAAGAACGTAGGTTCCAATTTCAGAGAAGCATATATTTCAAAAGATAAAAAACAAGGGTATGTAGGCCTATACACCGATGGTAGCTGTCTCTTCTCGGCTGGCTTCTAGTCTACCGTTTGAATTATAGAAACATGGCCCGACAATAAATAAGGAGAACACAAAGACAAGGAAGAAATACCACCTATTACACATAATATACCTCTTATTCATGAGTAGTGAACATGCAAAGCCCTTCCCACACCATCAATATGCGGAACCCAAACTATAAATTCAATGGAAGTCTAATTATTTGTTAAGTCAAAGCCAAAACAAGAGTTCCCCTTATAAAAGGGAAGGAAATTAAACCAATCCCCTAATAAAGGAACAAACATCCATTGCATTGATACCATAAAATTTGAAAATACACCATCTTGCCAAATCTTTTCAAACAAATTTTCCATGTCATTAAGTCATATCTACAGTTCGTCACCAGTTGGAGCTACTCCACCAGATGGAGAGCCTGAAATGAGAGCCGACAATAAGAGACACCTCCTATGACCACACCCATTTTCACTTTCATAATACAATATATTTGTATGTACCTTAATTCAACTTAATTTACAATACAGCGAATCAACACGCAACATCTGCTACCCAGCTGGGGGATGACACAGGGATTAAGAGAAGAAAGAAAAAAAAACCCTAGTGACAGAAAGTGACGCCATTGACTGCAGGCGTGGCATGATAGGTAACAAAACCTGCAGTTTGGGCTACCCTATTTTCAAAAGAGAAAGAAAAAAAAATCCAACAAATATGTGGCGTGCCATAGCATCTTACAATGAGCATATAGTGTCCATGCAATTCAAATTCAATTTGAGAGAAAAAAGGGAAAAGAAGTTACACCCGGTACAAAAACATGACACCATGTCATTAAACACAGGATTACATAACACATGGTTTGATTCACAATCAATAATGAATTGCCATTTCCTCCACACCAATTAGAAGTGCAAAACATGCCACTTTAAGGTTGGAAACACCTATAATGTTCATGCAAACGAGACATGAAAACTCGTCACATTGAGGACGAGTTAGGTGATACGCTTGTGGTCATCAGATGACAGTCATCTGTGATCGACAAAGAAAAGAATGTGATATAGGCACCTTGAAGTTATATTGAGCGTACATGCGAAACCGTTTCTGTAACCACTCGGCCACGGGTCATCCACGGAAATGGTAAGAAAAAAACAACAACAATGTATAGATATAACAGGGGGAAAGTCAATGCCCACTCAACCAACGTGGCCGTGTGAACATCCATTGCATTGCTAGACGGAAAAGCGGCCTTGTAACGACTGAGGTCGCTATGCCATTTCTGGCAACTTGGGAAAAATACGTCCCGCAGACATAAAACCTATAATCGGCTGGTTTTGATACCTTGCCTTTAATCACAATTTTCAGTGTAATGACGTCATCAAATTACAAAACAATGACATCGTCTTGAAAGACAATTGTTCAAAGTACAACACCTCAGTCGTCGTCATTACATACTATGATCGGTTTGACAAAGTCAACCTGCAAAATTGTGCTGCAGTCGAAGCAATGTGGTCTCCAACACACAAAAAAGAGGGATATGGCGTGTGTGTGTGTGTGTCTGTGTGTGTATAGGTGCGTTTATATACGTACGTGATTTCTACATGGACGAATATGTAATACAAAATTGAAGAAAAAAAAGTAAAATAGCTAAGTATTTTGTTTCGTGATCTTGTGGGGTTCCAACCCGCAACCTTACGTCTCTGAGACGTCGCCTTTAGCCACTCGGCCATACGTCTCGACGAGAAAATATGGGGAACGTAAACTTATGTATGTGAAAGATACATGAGGAATCGTTTTGTCCACATTCCATTTTCATTTTCAGTTTTAAACTGCAAAATTGTCAATCTGATGAGGAGATTTCAAAGAATAAAATGCATGATTACTGCAGCTTATTGTCTCAGCTACAACATACTAAAATTTCAGAGGAAATGAAGCAAAATCAGCTGAGATAGAGGTGCTTAAACGTTGTCAAGTCAATGCATGGTTTAAAAAAAAATCACCTCCCATAGACATAACACGTAAACTTGTCCGATTTTGTGTCTTTACTTTTATCACAATTTAAAGTATGATGACGTCATCAAACTAGAAAACATCGATATGGATTTGAAAGACAGTTGCTTAATGTATAATATATTAATCGTACGTTGTCAGTTTGCTATTGACATGACGATCAATCACTTGAATGTGAGGCAGCTATTAGTACCTGTATGAAATTATTATAGGCATGGTTATCAAATTCCCTTAAAATTTCCTTATTATTGCTTTATTTTTACACACAGTTAAGCTATCTCTTTAAACTCGTCACAGTTTAATGAGAATCATGAACATCATACATTAGTACCATATTCAGTTCCATAGCTGATCGCGTTTGCTAATTAATTAAGATTTATTGTCTAGAATGTGCCATATGGCCAACCTGTATACACACGTGGACACACAAACACAATGCTAAATGTATGTATCAAACCTCTGTAACACAACTTTGAACTAACTGTATCGCTGTATCGCTGCACTTATCATACATACTTTTTATCATTATCTGAAACTCCACAAACAATCATCAATACAGAAGACTGACTTAAAGGAACAATTCAAATACCTTTTTTTACAATGTATAGCTTCTTACATGTATAAAATCAGCACAAAGTAACCACGACTACATTGTGTTACTGAATTGATATGAACAAATTTCATTCTGTTACAATATACCATGATCAGCTTGAAAAGCCCAGCCTGCAATATTTTGCAGCAGTCGAAGCAATGCAGTCTCCAACGATAAACAAAGGGATACTGTGTGAGTGTGTGCGTATAGGTGTGTTTACATGCGAACGTGACTTCTACATGGACGAAGGTGTAGTACTCCATTGAAGAAAAAAAGTGAAAAAAAAATTATTATTTTCTTTCGTGCTCTTGTGAGGTTCGAACCCGTACGTGTGCAACCTCACGTTTCTGTGACGACACCTCTAACCACTCGGCCATACGTCTCGACGAGAAAATTAGAGCAACGTAAACTTATGTACGTGAAAGATGAATCAGGAATCGTTTCGTCCGCATTCCATTCTCATTTTCAGTTTTAAATTGCAAAATTGTCAACCTGATGAGGAGATTTCAAAGAATAAAATGCATGATTACTGCAGCTTATTGTCACAGCTACAACATACTTAATTTTCAGAGGAAATGAAGCAAAATCATCTGAGATAAAGGTGCTTAAACGTTGTCAAGTCAATGTATGGTTTTTAAAAAAATCACCTCCCATAGACATAACACGTAAACTTGTCCGATTTTGCGTCTTTACCTTTAATCACAATTTAAAGTATGATGACGTCATCAAATTTCAAAACCATGACATGGACTTGAAAGGCAAATGTTCAAAGTAAAACATATCTGAATTTGGGGTGATATTAAGCTTAAACAATAGAGATACGAGTAAATGAATGTCAGAAAGAGTACCTCAAAAAAATTAATTCCACTTTTTTGATTTCAGATGATGATATGATGACGTCATGAGTTTTCCTGGCAATATTGGTACTTGAAACGTTATTTCCAATTCATATGCTTTTGTAATATGCAATAGAAATATAGGGTCAATGGACGATTTAAAGAGCTATGGCGACATAAACAAAAACATGTTTTTTCACTATATTTGCAGAAAGACGCGCGCGCGGAATTTCAACTTTGACGCCAGTGCATTCCTTTGTTATAGGTCAAAATCGATCGGAAATCAATGGATATTGTTACTCAAAGTATCAGAAATCCAAATCAGTCAAAACAATTGCATTTTCATGTTGGTTACGCCCTCTGCGCGGGAAATTGCGCGGACGGACGCGCACGCGAGAAAATGTTTGAAACGCTTAGAATTGTCTGAAACTTCGAGATTTCCCATTGGGAAGTCGTTTTGAGCCTTTTAAAGACATATTGACTGAAAATGTCATGTTATTCCGTAATGTCATTGTTGAGATATTGACGACACAAAATGTGGCAGAAAGAAAGAAGAATAAAAAAAAAGAGAAATTTTGGCAATCACAATAGGTGATACGCTGATAGCGTATCACCTAATAAGTTTTGAGGAGATGAAAACAAGAAGGAAAGGAAAAAATATGGAGAGAAAAAAAAGTACATTTAAGGTGCAAGAGCCACTGGTGGGGGGGGGAGAAAAGATCATCTCATATATTTGATATACTTGAAACGACGCCATTTATAACACATATAATGCCCTTGTATCATACAACATTAAGTCTCAATAGTTTCTCTACAGATGTGAATAATTCCAAACATTGAGGTTTATCACCTGACAATAAATTTGAGATCAATGCGATTCAAATAGTTAATCAATTGATTCCATTCTAAAAAGGCCGGGGGGGGGGGGGGGGGGGGGGGGGGGGGGGGTGGGGGTTGAATCAACCCCCCCTTGACATTTCTCGCGACTTCTCCGCCGCGCGAAATTTTTTGACCGCGCTGTTCGCTGACTTTGTACTTTCAAGTCTCGCGCATCTTTTGACACCATTTTCGCGAAAATCGTGCATACTGTTACGACGCTGCATAACATTTTATACATGCCTGTCAGACCGAAAATGGCTCAAAAATGTGATTTTGTGTATAGTCTATGCAAATGGAGTTTTCTCTTCTTATTCATAAAGATCTGATTATTTTCACTTTTATAGACTGAAACTAATTAATTTTAGCATGATTATGCTTGATATCGGTTCTGTCATAAATTTTGCGGAAAAAAAATGATAAAACAAAAGGTCAAAAAAACAAAGAAATACATAAGAAATTCATAAAACAATAAAATACATAAGAAATACCAAATTTTGATACCAAATTTTTTTTCAAGTGCATTGTTGGGACTGCTACAAAGAATGTTTTCACCAAAAATTAGGATTCTAGGAGCTTGAATTTCTGATTTAGAGCAAAATGTATGATTTTATGCATATATTGGTAAAATTGATTATTTTGACGAAAATTTACATTTCTTTTTATATAGCTTGGTAGATTATGCCACAGGTAATGCACGTGCCAAATTTCATGGCGATTGCGCGATCGACGGCCAAGATCTCGGGGGGGGGGGGGGGGGGGGATTGAATCAACCCCTCCCCGGCCACAGAACACCCAAAAAAGCGCGGCCTGGTTAGGGTTAAACTCAGGATAAAACAAAAGAACACGATCCATCAAGTGACAGTGCAAAACTTAGTACTCATGTAATCAAAGTCAGAATCGAAATTCTCCATACAAAGAGAAAGAATACAAAAAATTATGTGGAAAAAATTAACTGTATAAAAACTGGCAATCGTTATGCTATAATATACAAATTTAAGAATATACATCATCTTAAAGACCTAATAAAATGGTTGAGGCATTTTTTTCTCAATGATGTAATAATATTAAATGTTAAATTCTAAGTAATTCTATGGTTGTGCGGGGTTTTTTACTGTTCTGAATTTTGTTCTATATTTGTTAACATAATGGATCCAATTTCCTCGGTTTTGGAAAACTTTCTATACTTTCACCGCATGCGGCGCACTATCACTTCTAAATTGTGATGACGTCTAAGAACGGAGTCGTCGATATTGATGGTCCGACCAGTCTAGCCGTAGCCAGCGAGCTGGCAAGGCTATGCTAGCGCAGCGCAGCGACAGCCGGCCGGCGGCTGCACTGGCTAGCGCTGGCGGGGGAGCGAGCTAGCGAGCGCATAGCAGGTGCTGCGCTGCACTATTGTCATTGGCCAAGCATTTAGACAAAAGAATATTTAATGAATTGTATCGGATTTAATACTGCCAATAATACAGATTTCAACTGTGGTACGCTTGGATATCTATTATTTTCGGCAAACTCGTGAAATAGGCCCCACCACTGCGTGTAGGACTGTACTAAATAGTAATACTACGGCGACTCGCCTGTTTAAATACTCATGAATTCAGCCCCACCGTGTGGCGTTCATCGGTAGGTAAGCACGGCGATGGGGCTGCCTTCCACAGTCAATACTCGTGAATGCGGCGAAAATGACTTCATAATATGGCCCTCGACTAATTTAACGGCCAATTTAACCATAAATACAACCCTACCTAACCCTAAACCCTAGGAGGACCTACCATTGCTTGCTATAAACGCACGGGTACGGTGCACGCGCACTGCGGTGGGACCTATTTCACGATAGCCCCACCACCACTGCGTGTCTGTACTAATACTACGGCGACTCGCCTGCTGTATAGGCCTAGACCTACTCGTGAATCCAGCCCCACCGTGGCATTCATCGGTAGATAAGCACGGCGTTTGGGCTTCCTTCCACAGTATGATTCTTAGCATAAAACAAAAACTACTCGACCAAAACTGACGATCATTCTTGGTATCGTTTTTCTTAGAAAATGGCGCATCTAAATTACTGATAACAAACATTGCAGAAACTGACTATGGGAAACTGGTTAGGCCTTTTTTTTTTTTTTTTTTTTTGAGCCACGACCCACCCTGTAACAACATAATTATCCCCCTAACCGTTTCTGCTATTACTACTTACTAGTCTACTAGACCTAGTGCCGTAGTGGTAATAGTACTACTACTAGTAGTAGTACTAGTAGACTACTATAACTACTAGTAGACTGCTACTAGATCTACTACTAGACTACTACTAGACTAGACTACTACTAGTAGTTTAACTTGTGAGCGCCGGCCGACGGGCCAGGCCACGGCCGGGACGCTCCCGCTTGCTTGCTGTAAATGCGGCCGGAGTAGCCGCTCACTTTGTGAGTGAGCTGGGTCTGTTCTTCTAATCTACTTACTAGACAAACAGTTACAACTTACAATGTCAATCATGTAGAATACAGTATATCCTTTCTAACGTTAAAGATAATAAAAAGTTTTGGTACCTCAAAAGCTTCCCTGAATTTCCTTGTCTTGGTTTGTGTTTCGGGTTAAAGTACGTTGTCTGTGAGAATTACTCGCCCCAAAGTGCTCTCATGTCTTAGTAATCATGCAATAATGGTTTTGTACCAGAGCAGACGCTGACCAGCGTCGATAAATATTGTACGAAACCACTGACTGCGACCAGCAGCGTGCAGCCCATTCTACGCATAGCTAACTGCGACCAGCAGCCCCATACGCAGAGCGTAATGGGGCTTCGCATTGTAGCATTCAGGATCATGACAGATTTAGTATCGCGGGTAAATGTCAACTTAAAATCCAAAAATTTCTTCGATTTGAAGACTTACCAATTAAGTTGAAGTATTGAAAACAGGCTTCGAACAACGTTTGGTTCTGCCAATAGTCCCTTTCTGTTCGAATTGATGACTTAATGTGACTCGGTCGAGAGGACCTTGGGAGAGCTACATACACTGGATACTATGGCCAGCGCATGCGCACACAAACATCTTATCCGTTCATGGATTTGAAATTTGTGTGCGGGCTGCATATGATGTGTTCGCAGGCACTGGCTGTAGTATTCAGTGTACTGTATGTAGCTCTCCTAAGGTCCTGTCGACCGAGTCACATTCAGTCATCAATTCGAACAGAAAGGGACTATAGGCAGAACCAAACGTTGCCCGAAGCCTGTTTTCAATACTTCAACTTAATTGGTAAGTCTTCAAATTGAAGAATTTATGGGATTTGAAGTTGACATTTACCCTGCGATACTAAATCTGTCATGATCCTGAATGCTACAATGCGAAGCCCGATTACGCTATGCGTATGGGACTGCTGGTCGCTATGCGTATGGGGCTGCTGGTCGCAGTTAATTGCATGATTACTAAGACATGAGAGCACTTTGGGGCGAGTAAGTCTCACAGTGTTAGTTATATGAAAGGTACTTTAACCTGAAACACAAACTAAGGCAAGGAAATTCAAGGACACTTTTGAGGTACCAAAACTTTTTATTATCTTTAAACTACTAGTATATGGGGGCATACCAGACATACCACTCTGTATTTCCCAGGCGATCGTTTCCGTGAGGTCTATTCTTGGGCTTGGTGCCATGTTCATACGCTCTTGCACTGGCAGCAGGGGAGATGCAGCTGGTTCATATCGGTAAGGTGCAGCCCCACGATAACGTTCTGGTTCATCGGCTGCCTCTCCCTCCCCATCTTCCCCTTCAACTTCATGTGCCTCCTCTTCTTCTTTGCTATCGTCAGAGCTTCAGTCATCATCATCATCAATGTCGAAGTTTACCCATATAGGGGAAGACATTATGCTCGAGGTACCAGGTATCTGTGCAAGCTAACGTAGTGATAATGTACGTGGTACTAATGCGTACATGTCGACAGTCAGTGGGTCGACCGGGGTCGACCCACATCCCGCGGGGCCCGGCCCGGGCTAGCTATCGTGTACACGCATGTACCAAGCTAGTAATCTAAGTGCTTGTGCTGAGCGGCGTCTGCTAACTGAGCACAACTCCGTGCTTATACGTCATCAATCGGTTCAGGGGTGTTGGTCACGTGACTATCTTTTTCGCAAAAGCTGCAACGGGGTCCTCCAAAAATGTGATATTTGGGGGAGTTTCTAGAAGCGATAAAAACCGGAACGACACTGACAACATATTTACATTGATAATTATGACATATATTTTACATTTCTTTTGCATATTAAAACATTTTGCAAGCATTTTATTAGGTCTTTAACACTGTTAATCAAACTGATTTATCATTTCACTAAATCACTTTAATTCAGTGTACCTATAAAATACAAAATCTTAACCTGTTTTTTCCTAGTATTGTGTTTCTAATCCTGCACGTCTGCCACCTGCAATGGGTATTAATTTGGTGCTACTCCACCAGGCAGAGAACTGGAAAGGAAAGCCGATGCTTACGAATGCAACACAGCTACATGTATACATCCACTTTCCAAGATTCATAGTACAACATATATGCCATAGTTGTACTCTTCATTCTCAGTTCAATGAACTGACAGGCGATGTCATGCCACCCATTCAGATGATGAGCAAAGAAGAAGAAAAAATTTCCTATATGATGTCATAAATAATTGTCAGCACAAACATAACATACCTCATTGAGAGTATCATCTTAAGAAAAAAACGAACATAGAGGTATTTTGATTATTATGCATGACAGGTTTCTCAGCGAAAGAAGAAAATAAACGTCCTAGTGCTATTGACTCATGAGGATAGCAGAACAGTAAATCATCCATCACATACACGGCATGCCTTCTAGAGAATTAGCACCTCCTAACAACAAATGATACCTTTGCAAATCAGATACGGTTTGCGGGAAGTGAAAATAACACCCAGTAAAAAAGACAAACTAAACAAAACGAGACATATCAAAGCGCTACCCCACTCCATCGAACCCAATACAGTTCGACCTTGATTATCCGGCCATGTCGGGACCGGCGCTCATCGGAATAAGCGAATTGGCCGGGTATGGAAGACACAATGTTAATGTATATAGCTGCCATCCATGCTGCCGTCCCAATGCACTGGCAGCTAGGCAGGTAGCATACCCCGCAACGGTGGTGTAGTCTATGCTAGCCTGCGCAAAATTGTAGTCCCTTCTTCACAAAAATAAAGTATATCTTATGTGAAAATCATTCATGTTTTACCTCATTAGATATTGAGAAACCTATCACGCACATCTTATGAAATTAGTAAATCATGTGAGTTTTGTAGAAATTTTGATTGAGTTTAAAGTCACTGTTTTTTCTCAATTTTTGGATGAAAAAAAATGTCCTTCACTGCGTGAACGCGTCAAGATAATAGAGATTTCCGGATAAAAGGAGGCTGGATAATCGAGGTCGAACTGTATTACATAACATGTAAATTGAGTCAAACCTATTGAATTGTCTACTCCCTCACCCCAAATGGTGCAAAACGTGCCTCCTTTAAGTAAATGACCGAATAGGATTACCTGTTATGTTTGTACAAATTAGATTGGTTGCATTGGAAAAAAGAAAATAAACAAAGAAACAAACAAAAATGAGCAGACAGAAAGACCCAGTAATATACAGGTGCAGGAGCATGCCGCCATTCTGCCCTTGGGGGGGGGGGGGGGGGCAAGATCACCTCATCACATACATGATGTGGTAAAGCGATGCCATTGCATCACACGTAAAATTATACAAATCTAAATTACAAGAGTTTATGCACAGAAAACACAACTCCCTGACGTTCATTGTTAGTAATCTTTATCTCCAACATTAAAGGGTGTTGCAATTTGGTTGCAAGTACGTTCGTGTAAAGAGTAAAGAATTCGAGAAGGGAAAAGAGCTGATTGCAAGAGCACAGTCCCTTGACTCCATCCAATTCTGGGGATGAGACAGAACAATACCTCGTGAAATACATGCAATGATGCCAGGGATCATGTAAATATCACTGAAATTCAAACCAAACCAGATTTTCTAAGTAAAGGAAATTTTTGGCACGCTTCCTGAAAAGGTATCGCCTATATCAAACAATAGTACATGTTTATGCAGATCAAATTCATCGCGAAAAAAGAAGAGAAAGAAAAGAATTCTTTTTTTTTTTTATAGTGCTGAACAGTGATGTTAAATGAGATCATGCACGTGTATTGTTTAATCCTTTGTCAGAATTATCAACAAAGAAAATTGCAACATACATGACAACTTTCCATGTGTTTCACTACATAATATACAACTGGGTTGTGATATATATCCAATTCAGGGATTGTAGGAAAACATACCCATACGATCAGATCTGACATCACTTTATACTGCGGGAAGACAAAATCAAGGTTCGTCCTAACTGCTGAAACGGGTAAAGCTATGAACAAAGCATAATTATAATTCCGTACATTATTGCATGTGCCAAATTGTTCAAAAGCACTGACACAAAAACTGGTGCACTTCAAAAGCATGGCGTTTCCCGAGGGTTTGTATGAAGTGAAATTCATGCACAGTGCTCATTGCATTTCCGTGTAACAATTCTGCCTAGCAATTCTACATTCAAACAAATAGGGTTAATTTGAGGGAAAACATGCCGAGGGTTGGAGACCTGGCAATATGTACCGTCTTATCACCAATCAAAGTTACATAAAACTGATGAATTTAACGGATCCGTTGTTAAGAAAAAAAAAAAAAAAAAAAATAATCATTTGACAGTCTGTCAAGGGTCATTTATACGTCACATTCACATTTCTGTTGAACTTTGATTTCATTATTTACCATGTGTTTAGATAATACAAAACTTTCAATTCCAGTTGTTCAGATTAAAATTCTGTGTTACCACTTTTTACTCTATACAGGTAACAGAAATCAAATCACACGAAATCCTTTTAACTTTGAAAATAAGAAAGGGGGACAAAAATACTCTTGTCATATTCACATCACCTTTGACAGTATTGATTTGCGGTTGTTTGAAATACGCTATTGTTCCAATGTGCAACTACTACTGACAAAAATTGTCACTCCAAAATCGCAAAATAAACTTTCTGCTGAAACAGAATAAGGCTTGCATATACACAATAGAAGACTAGGTTATCTCCGCCAAATAGACAACTGAACATGGGTTGAAACACAAGAGACCAGTGTACATATTACGCACCTTGTTTCTCGGATTTCTTCTAAATGAATTGTTGACTTAAAAACTTTAGTCGCTCCTTCCCTTTTTCCATCAGTCTCCAGAGACTTACGAGGTTACATTAGGTGCAGACTCCTCGGGCCTTGAGGTTGCTGCTCTACCGCTAGCCTCATCACAAAGATTTTCCAAAAAATTTGTCTGCTCCGCGATAGGCAGCCACACCTTGTCCACGAAAAGCTTTGCCGGTTTGCTGTAGGAGAAGTATGCCATCTTGCCTTCCTTCCGTGCCGCAGTCAGCGCTGGCATCTGAGCAGGCCAAGACATACAGATCCAAAGTGGAAGATCCTGTGTAATGTACATGCCGATGCCTTTCAGATTTTTTTGCATTTTTGGATTTTTCCCTATCCAGGTAACGCACATAGCGAGCCTTGATCGGTCAAGGCTTATTCTTGGAAGACACGCTGTGAATGCGCTGATATTCAATTCCCTTTCACCTTGTTGCAGACATTTTTAGAGAGTTGATGAGAAATTCACGCATTACTTTTTGGGTGTCCTCCTCCCCTGGCGCGCCTTTCTCCGGGATGCCAAGAAAGATGAGATTCTCCCGCGTCACATACTGTAAAAGTGGAAATTTTCGGGGTGTTGAAATTTTTGCGCATTTTGTGCAACCAGAAACTAACGCGAAAAATATACTCCTGTGCGTGATGTCTTGATTCCGCGGAACTAAAAACATGTGAAACTCAACTTACCTGGCCAAGTGCGAAAAATTAGTTGCGCAAAAATATTCACTTTTACAGTAGGTAGAGAGTCTATCTATCTCTTCTTGAAGACTTGTTTCCTATTCTGTCAATTGCACCTCCAAAGTTTTTACTTTTTTTTACAGCTTCTCAGGTTCTTTCCCCTGGAACGTGATGGCTTCCTTAAGCTCTGTCAACTGTAAGTCCATTCACTTCACTTGCTTTTCCAATACCAGTTCCAGGACTGTGAAACGTTCCTGAATTTTATCCAGCTGCCTGTCCATCAGCTGCCGGATACTGGGAAGCAGGCTCGCGTCCGGGCTGGGCAGTGTTCAAGTATCTGGTCAAGCATTCCATTGTCTGGTCTTTGACGCTTCGCTGCCCTTTTTCTGCTATTTCTTGGGTTACTCATGTTCATAGAATACTTGGGTTGCGGGGTATCGGGAGAGAGCTCCAAAAGTGTGTGTTCACTCAATGAGCATCAGGCATGGACATTTATCAAGGGGACTTCTTGAAATATCCCCTTGGTACTGTAAAACGAGGAATGTTCACGTGCATTTTAATTTCGCAAATTTCGTGAGCGCCAAGATTCACGAAATTAGAATGCACGTGAAAGTTCTTGTTTACACTATGTGCATTGAATGCCAGTTGAAGTTCACGAAAATGTCAAGGCGCAAAAAAGGCCGTCGGCTCTAATTCGCGAAAATTTTTTGCTGCGAATATATATCATGTTTTACAGTAGATTTTCTCCAAATATGGCAGGTACAACTGTAGCACGCCTAGGGGTTTAGGATCTCACTTTGTTAAATTGGGCACCATGCTCCCCTTGGGGACCCTAGGGGGCCCAAGTCCCCCAGATTATGAAATATTTACAAATCTTCTTCTCTAGAACCAGAAATGCTAAAGGGAAATTCCATGGTACGTAGGACACAGATGCCGAAAATTCAAAATGATATTTGTTTCAAACACCATACATTTTCAGACAATGCTTGAGTTGAAGTTTTAAGAATCATTATGTTTTTCAATAAAAGCGGCCATTTTGATTTTCAAGATAGCTGCCAAAATATGCCTATAACTCAATGGTGAGAAAGAGTGTATTGTCACATAATTTACCCTCTGTATATCCACTTTACTAGTACTCTAAACAACAATCTTTTATATGTATGCAGTTACCAGACATGTCTTTTACCACATGATAGAAAGAAAAAGCTGGTTGCTTTAAAGAATTTTATAATAACTTTTAATTAGTTTGACAATGATGGATGTAACGTCAGTTACCAAAAGCAAGGAATTTTTAACTTTATTCATCAAAGAAAGTGAGCTGTATGATGTAACTTAAGATTTCTAATGTATGCCCATATGCCTTCCTTTCAATACCAGAAAATAAGGATATTTGGCATACTGGAAAGTCAGATGAACACATCAAAATGTGTAACGTCAGTTACCGAAACATCATATACCAGTATGTAACGTCAGTTACCATGACAGTAATCATAACTTAGGCAAATTTTTTAGACTTTAGGCCATTCAATACACCTGGGAAGTCAAAGGTTATCAACAAAGAGCAGCAATCCCTTTGATAGGGAGTGATGTCATCACCATGGTACACTGTATGTCCATGGATACATTTTTTGTGGTTCATTTTATCTTATTTATTTATTTATATATATTTTTTTTTTGGTGGAGGGGGCTTGAGCTTTTGATTTTCGGTTCAGCACAAGTTTAAGGTTAAATCATTTGGAAGTTTAGGTTTACCACATGCAATATATAATGCACTCAAATTACTATACAGTACATTCACAGTCCTACGGGATGATAAAGCTACCAAATTTGTATAGGCCTAATCAATGATGTGGTTGCATGGTAACCACCTTTTTCTATTAAAAAGCTTGTGTACAGCTGTATACCAACAGTTTCATAATCTTTAGTAATGACTACTTTTGCTAGCGTTTATCTTTTTTTTCTGGAAGCTTAGTGAAGTTTCTACCTCAAGGCAAATGCAGGAAGAGATATATTTCTTCACTTGCACTTAAATGTTTGGTGTAGTTCATATGGCACTTCTTGAAATGGTACATAAGCAGGCCTGACATAAGGCATGTACTGTCATTACTGTTTGAAACTAACACTGATGTTGCTCAACGTTTAACAATAATGTTGCTCAAAGTGAGAGGTGATTCTAGGGTAAAATAAAAAACTGTTCATATTTGTTGATTACTTTATTTCATTCATGCAGGGACATTTTTGTAATACATGATAATTATGAACAGGAAGATTCGTTTATATTGATCTTAGAATTCTTTCATTGCAAAGTCCTATTTCTTGGTATCTGGGATGTATTTGCAAGCCTTGATATACCAGTGAAAAGGAAAAGAAAAACAATTACATTCCTTCAAGCAAGGAATAAACAAATGCCCCTTTGACCAAAAAAGCATGCTTCTTCTTCACAGAAAAAAAATATTAAAAATGTAACACTATTCATTCAAATCATTATTGATAATGGAGATCAATTTGTTATTTGTGGCCCTAACAATGCCTTGAGGGAGAAGGAGTAAAATAAAGAAAAGAAGAAAGAATATATCACAGTGGATTTCACATGAATATTTTTATTTGTATGTGTGTTTTCCCCATGACCTGAAAGATATGGGGGGTTTTTTCACACACAAAAATATCTGTGTTTTGTGTAGTACTGCAGGGCATTATGGGTGGGGTACTCTAGATAGAAACTTTCCTGTTCATAAAGAAAAACATTAAAAAAACCCTTAGTTATGTCAATATTAATACTTGGAACTGCTGAATCTAAATGGCTCTGTGCAATCATAACTGTTGAATAAGCATTCAATCTTAAGACAAATGTCAAGAAATATCCTCTGGTGCATTTACATGATTTTTGCTCAACTGTGCTATGGCATGGGGGGGGGGTGGGAAGCTTGCCCTCTAAGGGCCCCACCCCATTTGTGTCTTAAGATTTTGTTTTAATTTGTTGCTAAATGCCTGGGATTGTTACTGGTATACTGCAGCAGTATAATAACCTGTTAAATAAGTTAGTTCTTTGTAAACCCCATAGCAAAAGTATGTGTAACGTCAGTTACTAACATGTTTCCTTTTCAGTTTTCATTAAACACAAAGAAAATGGACTAATGTTTCATTTCATTTGGGTATTTGTAATTGATGAACCAATGTATGATTCCATATCAAACAAATCACTCTGAAAGGTCAGAATTATAAAATATCACAAAACTATTCCTAATCATGATTTTCCATGTGTAAACCCTATGGCAAATGTAAGCGTAACGTCAGTTACGTAACGTCAGTTACCGTCACGCCTTCACTGAAATTGGCATGGTGCTAAAAGGAAATATCTGAAGTGCACATTATTTTGCACACCTGCTCCTAAGAACCTAGTAGGTATATTGCCATATAAAGCACATAAAGTTTAGAAGTCAGGGATATGAGATATTTCCATTTAAATCTACACCATAATTTCCCATGTCCTTTTTCCGTAACGTCAGTTACCGACACATTTTCACTTGTTATGTGATAAGAAATGCAGTTTGAGAGAAAACTTTCCACCCATTTCTTCATTCTCATGAACTCATTCATCAATGCTAATTACAAGCCCCAGGTGCTTTCATTCACAAAACTACAACATAAACAATTTCATGAAAATCCTTACGCGTAACGTCAGTTACCGTGGAATTGCCCTAAAGCGCAGTTAATACTACGACTTAGTACATTGATGACTGTAGTTTCAAGTTTGTTAATCTTCCCCCCCCCCCCACCCCAAAGTGGAGGGATGGGGGAGAGATCCATTTGCAGGCCTATTTTGTACATTTTCATCTTCTCCGTGAAAAGAATATAACGGATTTCACCAAACATGGCAGGTAGCATGCCTAGGGGGATAGGATTTCAATTTGCTCAAGTTGGCACCATGCTGTTCTTCATGGCCCCAGGGGCCCAAACCTCCCAACTTAAGGAATATTCAAAAATATTCTTATCCAGATTATGAAGTGGTAGAGTTTGTTTGTTTGTTTGTTTTTTGTTTGTTTTTTTAACTGTATAGTCAACTTTTTAAGTACAGTGTACTTGACAAGCGTAATTACCAGTGTGATGGAATGTGCAAATGGACACCATACCCCAGCTCTCAAAGCTGCCCCCCATTCCCTAATGCCCTCCCCCCCCCCTCAAGTTTTGCAATGTTCTGAGGTAAGAGTCTGCAAGAATTGCAATACTCAGGTTAGCGTATAACCCACACCTGGCAAGTACCTGAATATTTGTCTGGAAGTAGACAAAAATGCATTACATGACATGTCATAACTTGGCAGTGCCAAAAATTGCACGTTAATTTCCTATTCTAATTTGAATTGATTATCTGTATGAATACTGCCCTTTTTTGTCCACACACACATAGCTGTGTACAAACCTTTTATAGATTTCATTTTTGAAATTTTTTTCCATCCAATTTGATAGATTTTGTAGTTCTATTTCATCCCTGGGAATCTGGAGTTTGCCAATCCTAGTTTCAAATTCGTCTCTTGTCGATCATTTTCAAACAAAGTCTATTCAATTTACTATACGAGCTGAAATTTTCATGGTGGTTTTATTTTCACGAATTTCGTGAATTGCCTTTGAACCGCGAAAATAACAACATGCGAGAATAACAACGTGTAAATAAGTAAGTTCAGTTAGACCCTTGCAACTGCGAAATTAACAACACGCGAAAATGTCCTCCAAGTAGCAATTTGCGAAAATATCTGTACGCGAAAATTTCAGCTCGTACAGTAGTCGTCTGTCACACATTTTCGTCATTTACAGTTCAAATTCATCCATCTAATCACACTCGCTGCACACATAATTGCAAGAGTAATTTCGTCTTTTAGCGTTTGTTTTTTCTTTGGAATTCTGGGGTCATACGGCAAAGGTCAAGGGTCACAGGTCAGGTTAAAAAGAACGAGTTCACCTTCATAGACATGTGGATTGAGTGAATGCAGCTCTATCAGAAGAACACATCAGTTAAAGTTTTGGGAAAATCAGATTATCCATTCAAAAGTTGTGAATTTTTAAAGTTTCTTTGTAGTCACTGCTGGATGAGAAGACTTCTACATTTTGTAATGTCACATGTGTAGAATGATTACTCAGTAAGGAAAATACAGTAAACCTCGCTTGAAAGAAGACTGTACTGACATTTTCTAATAGTGTTATCATTTGTATAATTTGTAAAAATGAAAACGAGCAAGCCGTGGAACAATCCACACTAACTGGCGTACATCATACGTGCACAACTCTGACTTTGGCAAGACAACTACGCAAGTCAATATACTGATGAAATCTCACATGAAGTACTGTAAAAACTGTTATGTAGTCTAATTAGGTGATCCGAGTATCCTCTCGGATCACCTTCTGTATCTGTACGGATTCTTTGTTCTTCTTCTTCTTCTTCTTCTTCTTCTTCTTTCTCTATTTCTGGACAAAAGTTGTGTATCTACGTACTCACAAAGTACTCAGAGTATCAACTTCAAACTCATACCATATATGTATCATGTCCCAAAGACGACAAATCATATGTATCATTGTGATTGGTCGATCGTGACGTCACTATGACGTCATTATATGAAAACACATTCTCAATCATATCTCATTAATGGAATAGAGTTTTTCAATGAAATTTACGTCACATATATTTCAACTGATGCGCATTCTACTCATGTTCTCAAAATTCACATTTTCTCTTGAAAGCGCGTTGAAATATTTGTATGCTCAAATCAAGCTCAAATTTTTTTTGCACACGTTTCAGACCATTTGGAGCATTTTTTGAAAAATTGAAAAAATTGGACGGACGCATACGCGCGCGCACATATTCGCACACACAGCTCATATGCAATGGAAATTTCCCGTTTTTTTACACTTATCGGATGCCTAAAATGTCAAGGAATATTTCTACCAAGTTTCAAGTCAATCCGACTCAATATGACGTCATACGGGCCCGTCAAAGTTGAAATTCCGCGCGCGCGTCAATGGCGATATACAGTGCAACGATGCCCAAAAAACGCCAATTTTAAATCCGATTTTACTCGTCAGGATGGACAGTGACCCCCCATTTTCTTTACATATTCTGAAAGCTGATGAGTTGGACATGTTATTTCATGGGTTGACGATGCTGGCAAAATGATTAAAAGATATCAAATTTCTTAATAAAGTAAAAAAAGTAAATTTTCAAAATGACGTCATCAAATTTCAAGTGCACTCGAGCGTATCTCACTTATCCTTGGCCAATTTACACCCAGATTTCAGTATGTTGTAGCTTATTAAATGATCTTTCATTAATATATTTACAACATTTTGATTGGATGACGGCATCACCTCGTAAAAATGGATTGAAAGTAATATTGTCAAATTTGACCAGTTTACGTGTTATCTCTATGGGAGAGCAGTTTTTCTGGCAGTGAAAATTGACATGACTCTCTTTTTCGAGCACTAGCTCACTTATGCTTCGGTGAATTTCTCCCAGATTTTAATATGTTGTAGCTGAGACTTTGGGCTATCGTTAGTGTGCCCTCCATTTTTTCATACGATGTCGGCATCACGTCGAAAAACTTGGTCGAAAATGGCACGAGGCTTCGATGCAGCGTCATTTTGCTTAATACACAGGGCCTATGGAGAATGAAATAGGTCATTGCGTAGCGCATCCGACTCGTAATCCTAAGGTCCCTGGTTCGAGGCTCACCCCTGCCAATATTTTTTTTTTTTTTTTTAACACTTTTTTCTTCTTTTTCTTTAGTTAATCTTAATCTCACTTTCCTTACTTTATCTTTTTCTGATTTTTTTATGCTTCTCCTTCAAATTTCTATAAAATATCATTATTTTTTCTTTATTTTTCTTTGTTTCTACTACTTTCTGTGCAATAGATGAACAACAACAATGGCTATCAATCCCATATTTTGCACATGTTTAGTACATGTCACGTACATTATTTCATAAAATAACAACTACTTGATCGGACACCATCTTGGGTATGTAAATTAGGGTCAAAGGTCATAAATGTTTCATCCTGTATCTTGGTGAATACATGTCCTATCTTTCCCATATTTTGCACACGCAAAGACAATGTTACAAGAATCATTTCATAAAATAATCACTTTTTGCTTAGACGCCATCTTGGGTGTGCAAAATGAGGTCAAAGGTCAAATATACTTCATTCTGTATTTCCGTTAGTGTATACGGAATTCGGTACCAAAGATGGCAGGTCTCACTCCCTTTTCTAAATGAGAATCCAAACATCACACAGCCAATGTCCCGTCAACACAGATGAAACCTGTATGGTCATGAATATTTGGATCAGGACTCAAATCATTGATTTTCGAAGAGATCGGATCACCTAATTTGTCAGTGTTGACAAATTCCGGTTCTAGTTGCAATATGGATGTGAAATCAACATGTCAAACAATATTTATTAATGTCAAAAGGAATCTCTGCAAAAGCAATCTATTTATATGAAATATGTGGGGAGATTTTCAGATATGCAAAATAAAATTTGCATCGTTATCCATACGTGCTGACCGTAGAAAAACTGTATATTTAAGGAGCTAATGCATATTATGTATGAGTGGTAGGCTACTTTTTTACATATTGACAGTTTTCTAAGCTAACATGGCTGAGGGCTAAGTAAATTTCAAAATCTAAATCCTAATGGACTCTCTTCTCTTCAACAGCAAGTACGATTTATGCCTAGTTAGAAGAAACCAGCACCCAATACATATAGACTCTAGACTAGAACTAGGACTAGGACTAGTCAAGTGGCAGTCCTAGTAGGTCTAGTGGCACGCAGTGACAGCGATTGCTTGCTGAAGCCCCTTTTACACTTTCACGGATTGCTTCATGGATAACCATGGATCGTCATCCGTGGTGTTCCGGCATGCAAAATATCGATTTTCCTCGCAATGCTGGTGTGAATACGATTCCTACTGGGTGTCTACACGGACAAGTACAAAGTCTACACAGATAAGTACGGTGCCTATATGGACAGACAAGGAATGAACGTGGACCACAGCGGACAAGATACAGAGCTAACACAGACATCAAGGAAGAGCATGGATGCAACTGGGTCCCTTTGCGGTCCTTACACGGATATCCCCAAAATGTTGACAGATGATTTTTGGTTTGGCTTGTGATACTTGTATCATTCTCAGAGCTAAATATAACAAGCAAATATACCAGAAAATCTACAGCAGCCTACCTATGCTTCTGCTTGTCGACATCATAAGGCAAATATCTTTGTTGCAAACTCTCATTTTGCTGCAACATCATAGCACAAACAAAACAAAAGAAATAAAAAAAACAGCGAGGAGATACTTGAGGGTCACTGAAGCTCCAGGTGACCACTACACGAGTATGAGGGGTTGATTGCTGAACTGATATGGGGAAGACATGAGCAAATTTTGTGGACTTTGTGACTTTGTATTGGCAAAATACACAAATTTTTCATCCTGGATGGAGCCGATACTAATATGGACTTCCGGATGTCTGCACGGATTGTCCCGGAATGAGTACAGAGGCAACACGGAGTAGACAGTCCCAACATGGAAGCGTTTGTAGTAATTTTCATCCGTGATGTCCGGAATGAAAAATTAAGCCAGCTTAATTTTTTTCTGCGGACATGTTGGATGATTAAGGATAATGCCGGATCACTTCACGGAGTCAGCACGGTCATGCCGGAAACAATACGGATGATCCCGGATCGACAATCCGTGGTCATCCGTGGTGCAATCCATAAAATTGTAAAAGGGGCTTAAGAAATGGTAGTTCACCCAACAGGGAGTGCAAACGACCAGGCACCCACACCACTCAATAAGACAGGGTCAGGGATCCAAGTCTCTGTTCGTGAGGCCTACAGACGTGAGACCTAGCAGAATTGGATATCCTCTTGGCTTACACAGAGTATACAACATTTTAACAATCGAAGACTTTATGGGTAGGCCCTTCATTCTGGTTTCTCGATTTTTGAATTTTAACTCGGTATAGGAACGATGTTAATATTGATGAGTACACTCACCCATGTTGACAGCTGTATATATGCACAGCTAACTATATTGCCCAGTGCTCGCTGGGATCTCTGCATGCTCATTATTTGTTCTCACAGTTTGCAGGGATATGTTTGTTAGGGGTGATGTTCATTA
The DNA here is from genome assembly GCF_040938485.1 of Diadema antillarum. Lineage (NCBI taxonomy): Eukaryota > Metazoa > Echinodermata > Echinoidea > Diadematoida > Diadematidae > Diadema > Diadema antillarum. The sequence continues at coordinate 212,010 of NW_027271620.1, forward strand.
ATATATTCCAAAGCTTTGTTCATCCCAGAATGAAGATTGGTTATTCTCAAAGCACAACAATTTTGAATGCCTAGATTCCTAGTAGAAAGATGTTGGATATCTGAACATGAAATAGACCCTTTCATTGATCTGAATATTCATTTTGTTAATTCTTCAGTAGCAAGATTGGAAACCTGGGCCATTTCTAGAGACTTAGCAGTTGAATGCAACTTTTAAAAAATTAAATGCAAGTGTATCAAATCAGGCCTCGAAATAGGATTTTGGAGGGGCACAGCCATTTAGAAAAGGGCACTTTTTCCAAGAGGCCAGGGCACTTAGGTCAATCAGAGGGGCACCAAGGCCACATTGGAAAGGGCATGTTGGGTGTTTATACGTGATGTGAATGCCCCATAGAGCTGTATGCTATCGACCGTGCTGCTACACTCCAGCAGCGCACGCACGCATAAGATCTCTCCGCAGCAGACGACGTTAGGCAGTAGGCCATACGCAATACGATGTAGGTTCTGTAATACAGTACGTTCTCAACGCACACGCCGCGCTCGCTTTGGAGCACCTCAGGCGCCATTTTGTTTTGAGCATGCGGCGCGGGTCAGGTGCCGGCGGGCGGGCATGAATGCAGAGCGAGAGAGATGGCAATGCTCGCAGCCGTCTGACGGGCCTGGCATTTTTTAGCATGGCTTGCGACCACTTGCTCCAGTGCACTGCAATTCCTTTCAGTGTATGGTAATAAGAATTTGGGCAAAGAAATTTTGGCGATTAGGAGAGAAAATTTATAGATATTTTAACTCATTTGGCAGTGAAGATCATGTCAACAAAATCAACGAAATCAGATGACGGCAAAAGGAGTGAGATTTGTAAAGCAGTTTGCATCACCATCCAAATCTTACTCTGTAGAGGGAAAATTAATATAAATTTATAAGTCGACAGAATGTTGACATGGTTTGCTCAGTCCCAATTATGTCGACTTCGGCGAGATTGACTGTATAAAGAAAATTTTTTAAAATTCAATCTTTTTTTTTGAAGTACACATTCCCTGGACTTGTTACTGACATATGTTGAAGGTAATATCATTCCCCATACCTTCTGAAAGAAGCAAGTGAGGTGCACTTTTATCATGCATGAAAAGTGAAAATATGTTGAATCTTCTTTATATTTTCTTTATATCGTTCTACACATGTGACATCACAAGCTCTTGTAGTCTCCTCATCCAGTGATGGCGGCAATGAAACTTTAGAAACCCATAACTTTTGAATGGATTGTCCGATTTTCCTCAAACTTTCACTGATGTGTTTTACTTATATTGCTGCATTCACTCAGTCCAAATGTATGTATGTTAATGTGAACTTGTCCTTTAAAATGCTAAAATTCTACATTATGCTGGCAAAATATTTTTTCGAGCAACAGGTTTTTTTTTTTTTACTTATATCCCTCAGTCAGTGGGCCATAATGCATCATTCTAATATTAGTTGTATTTCCTCGTAAATCTGAATAAAGATGCAAGAATAATCATATTCTATAGTGTTTCTTTAAAATGCAGGCAGAATGGTCGGCATTATCAAACTTTAAGAATTGTGTCAAGATGGTGGGTTGGACCCATATGTTATGTTACCAATGTGTAGTTACAAACCTGGCAACTTTGATATTGAATTGCATCTTTCATTTATTTTATTGTTTTTTTTGTGCACACTTTGTGTCAATTCTTTCACTATACTTGAATAAATAAAATAAAAAAGTTGAAACCAACCCAAACTAAACCACACCAAACTGTGCAGGCAGGTGGCAAAAGATTGTTATTGACAAACCATAAGCTGCCTTGTTGGTAAAACTTACTTTCAAGTTTGTTCAGATTTTCATTACTCTGCTGCTTTCATTCAAATGGATAATTATTCATATGCTGTATCAAAAATAATCCCCCAAAAGTTCTTGTATAAATGTATTGTTTGAATTACCAAAGAATGATATGCATGCCAGTTAATACTTTTGTTGATTTGCAATATAGATCCACATCATTGCCTGGATGAGTCCATCACAGCATCACCTCACATGCAAGAAGAATTGAGATTGGCTTTAAAGCAACCAATTTCCTTTGAGGATATCATACCCATTTCTGCCAAGGAGCTAAGAGGACTTAACCATCTGCAACAGAGAATACGAGATGTAATTGACAGTCATTAGAAAAAGCGAATGACATGCTTGCATGACATTTTGATGTCGTCGTAGTAACTGGTAGTGCTGGAATTTTGCAACCATCACAGAGATTCTGTAATGTGATGCTTCATGGAACCTTGCTGTAAGAAGGAGAGAAGGAGATTAAAGCTTAGCTATAACAAGGAGATTGAAGCTTAGCCAATTTCTTCATTATACCTGATACAGTGTTATATATACCAGTAAGCACAATACACAAATACACACAAGTATGTTGTACTTGTTGGACTATAGATAACTGAGATGTCAGTGCTTCAAGGGATGGTATAGTTTTGGTTGAGATGGGGATTCAGGTGTTAACTTTTTGTGATACATTAGAAACCACTCATATGACAAATATACAATTATGAGAGGAATTTAAAGTTTATTTGATGAAAATCAGTTTTGAAAAGGCTGAGATATCTATAATGTAGTTTTTTTTTTTTTTTTTTTAAGCGGTCCTAATAAAAGGTGGGTCCCACCTTTTATTAGGACCACTTTGTTTTTTTATATCTCGGCCATTTCAAACCAGATTTTCATCAAATAAACTTTTAATTCCTCTAAGAATTGTATGCTCTTTGTTATTTCATGAGTGGTTTCTAACAAGGTAATTATCTTGCTGGAAGTTATAACCTGAATCCCCACTTCAACCAAATCTATACCATCCCTTTCAGCTGCAAGGTAATTATCTTGCTGGAAGTTATAACCTGAATCCCCACTTCAACCAAATCTATACCATCCCTTTCAGCTGGATTCTTGAGTATAAGTAACATTGTCAAATGTAAAAACAATGTAACAAATTTGCAAAACTTTTAAAACTGCACGCATACTTTCCATTTCTTTTTTGTGCTTTCCTTTTTAAAAATAGCTTATTTTATTTTTTCGTACGGAGTTGATGTGAGGGGACAGCAAACCCCCCCCCAAAAAAAAAAAAACATAAAAGTAAACAAGCATGAGAAAGAGAGAGGGACTATATTTCTCCTGCACCATTGAGTCAGGGAAGCTATTACTGACACTTTTAAATGATGGCTTTTGTTCCCTTTCCTGTTACTCGTGAATACAGTATTTCATCTCATAACCCATGGGTTGCTTCTAAGTAATGTTGATGCGAATCACTTATAATGCAGGGGATACAAATTGTGTGGTATAGGTGACCTCCAGGAGCAAGGGACATGGTTGAAAAAGCTGTATGGGACCAAACTGAATTTTAAACCTCTTTCCTCCCCCCCCCCCCCTTTTTTTTTTTACAGTGAATGGCCAGATTTTATTATGTGCAGATATCCAAGTTTGGCAGAGAATGCAAAGTTGCTCAAATGGGAGGGTAAACATTTTATTTCGATCACAACCAGATCCAAAAGTTCTCCAGCCAATCCTATTCAATTTGGTTTATTCTAGAGGCAAAGAATCTAACTTCTTGACTACAATGGCAGTTGTGACTCAATGGGAGACCTAATCTAAAGAGGGCCATCACAACAACTACAACTTTGACATTCTTCTTTTGGTCTGATGTCACCCACACATTTGGTCCATCTAATGATACATTGGTGATAGATTTGCGATACATAATCATGATTAGGGAAATGTGCCATATTGTCTGAGCAGTACTTCCAGAAATCAATAAGATTTCCAGTGATACAATGCATTAGAATACTGGTAGTATATATGTTGAAATACTGTCTTTACCTGACTACAACCCCGACGTAAATAGATACTGAAAATTAGGAAATGCAAACACAAATAATGGAGACACATATGAAATAATAAAATAGCATTAGAGAAATGTAGGGGTTGGCAATACGTGTCATCAGGAAACATTGAGAAAGACATGCAAAGTGATTTATGTGTGTATGACTACACTTTGTGAGATACTAGTTTTCAAAGCTAATTTGCACAATCAGACCGAAAAAAAATGAATAAAAATACAAATTCTTAGACATTGCACAATATGTGAAAAAAAAAAAATTGTGTACACTGTAGTAAGAAAAAAGAAGACGAAGAAAAGATAGATAAAAGGCAATGTAGTTCTACTTAAAGTGAAATCCATAGCACATTTACTCTCATATATTTGTTGGTTGATTTTATGCAGTTATCCACACTCATGATCCATGGGAAGCCTATCTCTATGTCTGGGGTATAAAAAGTCATTGTTCATGGTCTTGTTTGTGGTATCCCACATAGAAGCTCCGAGAGATGGCCTGAAAGCAGATTTCAACTTGTCAAATGACACTTCAGAGTATATTCATATCTTACCCATTTAAAGGGACTGTACAGTACTGGTTGAGGTGGGGATTCATGTTTTGAACATTCCTAAGTGAGATAATGAGAAACCTCTTATGAAATATGAAAGAGCATGTAATTTTAAGAAGGATTCAACGTTTATTTGATGAAAGTTGGTTTTCAAATGGCTGAGATATCAAAAAAAGTGATAATAATGAAAGGCAACAGGCCACGCCTTTTATGAGGATCTTTTTGTTTCACCTTGTTTTTGGCTATCTGAGCCATTTCAAAACCGATTTTCATCAAATAAACTTTTGATACTACATAGAATTGCATGCTCTTTGACATCTCATAAAGTGGTTTCTGAATATCTCGCAAAACGTTTAAAAGCTAAATCCTCACCTCAACCAGAACTGTACACACCCTTTAACTCTTTATGTACTACGTTCGCACGTCCGATTCAGTCGATGGCCTGCCAACTTCACATATTCTGCTCAAACGCAAGCAGTGTTCCCTCCTGGATTTGCATGTAAATTGTAAGTTTATGTCACTGTTTTGTGTGCAAAAGTCATGCCTTTACAGTAGTGTAGCCACTGGTCATGTGAAAGAAAAACAATCCTAGATTTGTCATACAATAATACATCAAAGCAACGCTTGGTATTTTCTCTTCAACTTTACCCACTTTGTCCAGCTCAACAGAAATCTATTAAAGTTACATTGACTTGAAAAAATAGAATGTTTTCACAAAGCATGACTACGTTAGTGTCTCAGAATAATGTGGCACACGGGGTTTTCACCATGGCACATGAAGAGTTAAAGATGTAGTATACCTTATTGGATAAGGATGAAAGCAGTTCATGGCATTGCCAGGGGCAGCCCCTGGATCCAATCCATGGGAAAAGAAAATTCACTCTTTCAACAATTTCGTCAAGATGGCTGGAGTCATCCATCTTAGAGGGTAGAGAATGCAAGTTGATTAATGAAAAGTTGCTGTGCGTGTTTTTCAATAGAAACGTGTGGCAGAGTTTTCAAGTGCTAAAACATCACAAGAATTCAATTTACAAATAACACACTGCTGATAATGCAAATGATGTACTGGCAAGAAAAGTAATATGTGAAAAAAATTTGACAAACTTATACAGCACATTTAGTAAAACACCCGCATTCCTGCAGTGAGCATGTTGTCATTGTACTTTGCAAAGGTGCAACTAAGGTGTACTTTGCAAAGGTGGTTTAATTATTGGCTGCTTTATGTACGTTGAACTTTTTGATTGTTCATATGAATTTTCATTCGGTCGGTTCATGGTATTAAATGATTGCCTTACAATGTACAACCTGTGTGACTTTGTCGTACATTGGATATGAATGGAAATAAGTATTGCTTGTTTCACCACGTTCTATCACTTACTGTATATGCCATATATTTCGCGAGTCTAAATTTTTGCTAATCGGGACTTCCTGACAATTTCATGAGTGGTTAAATTTGCGATCGTGAAGTCCTGTACTGAACAGAGAAATGTATACACATACGTCACATTCATATCGGCATTAGAGTCAATATTTTCACATGTTTTTACTTCACGAATAGCAGCTGACTCACGAAGTTCACGAAAATAAAAACCTCGCGAAATATTCGGCGTATATAGTTATTAAAGGACAAGTTCACCTTCATAAACATAAGGATTGAGAGAATGTAGCAATATTAGTAGAACACATCAGTGAAAGTTTGAGGAAAATCAGACAATCCGTTCAAAAGTTATGAATTTTTGAAGTTTTTGTGCAGTAACCGCTGGATGAGAAGACTACTGCAGTGTATAAATAACTTAGATGTCACATGCGTACAACAATATAAGGAAAATATAAAGAGAATTTCACAAAATTCCATCTTTTGAAAAAAGTACACATTCCCCTGACTCGTTACCGACAAATGTTATGGGTAATATTATTCCCCCTGCCTTTAGAAAGAGGCAAGTCAAGTGCTCTTTTATTATGTGAAAAAAGTGAAAATATGTTGAATTTTCTTTTACATTTTCTTTATACTGTTGTACGCATATGACTCACAAGCTGTAGTAGTCTCCTCATCCAGCGGTTCCAACACAAAAATTTTAAAAATTCATAACTTTTGAACGGATTGTCCAATTTTCCTCAAACTTTCACTGATGTGTTCTACTATTATTGTTGCATTCTCTCATTCTTTATGTTTATGAAGGTGAACTTGTCCTTTAAGCACATGTGAAACTGCATTAAAGGGATGGTGTAGATTTGGATGAGATGGGAATTTTAATTAACTCGTAAAAAGTTAAAACCTGAATTCCTATCTCAACCAAAAGTATACCATCCCTTTAAGCAGTACTTCTGTGAATTATGCACCCTCTTATTTGCAAATGCAAATACATGTAAATGTTCATTCCTGAAGCACCCTCCCCATACAGAAGTGGAGAGGTAGAACATTACATGATGATCAGGCATGCCCTAGCAATTGTAATTTCAAACATGCTGCATGCGATTCACTGAAGAGTGGAAGATTCATGGGTACTGCTCCAGCCGAATATTTTTCAATTGTTGATTATTGATTAGTAAGAAAATTACATAGCAACCAGAATCTGGTATGCTTTGAGACTGTAGTACTTCCAACAAATCATTGTGATTGATATTTCACATTTTCGTTGTAAGCCAACTGAATTGTTTATTGTAGTAATGTTAACTGTGTTATTTCACACATTCGGTTTGCACATGTGTACAACTTGGAGCAACATTCGACAGTTCTGTATTGTTCATTAAATTCACTAGAATGATGAATTGGGTATATGTGTCACAGATCAAATAGAGTGATGGAGTGACTATATATGTTCCCTGTTCATAAGATTACATAATTAAGGAAGAATTGAAATACATGAATGGTGTAATAACAAGAAACATATTATTTATTCCAATATCAGTTCGACAGGGGAAGAACATTCTGCTTGACGGATATACACACCACCTCAATTTAGTTAAAATGATTTTACGAAAATTACTAACGATATTTTTTGAATCGGTACATTTCAAAACAGGGATTGCATCATTGTGGGGGATATCAATATTAACCTATTGTGGCACAGGAATGCTGCCTCTCCTAACTTCCTGATAATGTATTACAAGCTTAATTTCTGCCTCTTCTTTCTAAACCCACAATAACTATTCATTCTACTACTCTGCGTCATTCATTCTGCTACTCTGTTTTCTCATCTTTAGCCTTTCCCCAAAGCAGGCATAGTGGTGAGTGATATATCAGACCATTTTTGTTGAGCCCACTGGACGTGCGGGGAGACTAAGGGATCGCCTGCGGCGTCTGTCCGTCCGTCCATCTGTCGTCCATCCGTGATGCTACAAAAACTTGAATAACTCTCTACTGAGGACTTCAATTTCAATCAAAGTTGGAGGGAAGAGTGGTTATACAAAGTTACACATTTTACCAGACATGAAGGTCATCCCCAGGTCAAAGGTCACATGCAGGGGTTAATGAACTTATGGGCCCAATGTTAAGTTTTTACAGCGCGTTTTGATTATGGCTCAAAACTTTTTGATGTATACATCCATTTGTGACCAGACTTGGATGGTAGATGTCCCTTGGGAAGTTGAAGGTCACCACAAGGTCAAATGTTACAGACATGTGTCAACAAATTTTTAGGGCCCAACATTAAGTTTTTACGGCGCGTATCGATTATGGCTCATAACTTTTTGATCCATACGTCTGTTTGTGACCAAACTTGGATGGTAGATGTCCCTTGGGAAGTTGAAGGTCACCACACGGTCAAAGGTCACAGACAGGTCAACGAACTTTTGGGGCCCAATGTTAAGTTTTTACGGCGCGTATCGATTATGGCTCATAACTTTTTATCCCTATGTCTGTATTTTAACAAACTTGGCTGGTAAATGTCCTTTGTGGAGTTAAAGGTCACCACGAGGTCAAAGGTCATAGGCGGGGTCAATGAACTTCCGGGAGTTAGGAAAACAGTCATTTTTGTTCTACGCGAATGGGCAAGACACATTTTGGCACTTGCCTTGTCTGATATTTTGTCACTTTAAATTGGACCGAAGAGCCTAAGTACAACTCGAAAGCATCTATTGCATCGCAAATTCACACATGAAAATATTGCTCTAGTTATTTTTTTTTTAATTCAATCATCGGACTGGTCAGATGTGTATGACGCAAATTAAATTGTTATTTAAGTATATTAATTACTTTATAAGTAAATTATAAGTTTCAGTGTGTCTAATTTCTCACATATATTGTCTAGGTATATGATAATTTTCTCGATATTTTGAATAATTGCTTTGATGCATGCATTCCTTTAAGGAAGTGTCATATACAGCATTACAAACGAATTCCCAAACGACCATGGCTTTCCAAAACAATATGCTCATTAAATTGTTATTTAAGTATATTAATTACTTTATAAGTAAATTATAAGTTTCAGTGTGTCTAATTTCTCACATATTTCTAAGTCAAAAGTTCAAAAATGTTCCTCATAGATACGTTCAAAATTATTCCAGTTCATACTCTTTTAAGACCATTTACTTGTTGAATGATCATTTGAATTACTCATCAATTGTTTGTTACTGTTGAGATGCAAATCTATTCTTATAGGGAAGTGGTCGCTTCCAAATTTATCAGATAAAACTCGCCATTCATATTTATTAGCTAGGGACGGGGATGTGATGGATAAATCAAGGCAAGATATTTTGCCAGTGTGTAGGGTTTTTCTAGTCCCAGATCCATCATTTAGAATTACAATACCGTTCTACATAAGAAAGTTTTCAATTATGCGACCGCTACCATTGGTTTTTGCGCTTTCCCATAACTTGTTATGCGAATTAAAATCTCCAAGTATTGACAAATATGAAACATCTTGTACACAATTTAGTACTCCATTCAAATTTCTTCTTTCAATTTGTTACACGGATTGTAATAATCACCGAAATGACACAATCATCTACATGAATATCTATCAATTGCATTTCACAATCTATTTACGAACTTTGGTAATTATAATTCAGGGAATTATGCACATAGTGCATCCACCTCTTCGTCGGGTGTCCCTGGTTTTTTAGAAACAGCTATACTAGTAATTAGGGATTATGTTACCAAATTTCCTGTATCACATGAATAATTTCATCTCTTTTAGAATCTATAGGTATCTGACCAGTTCATCCTCATGACCATGCATGCCCTGCATGTTCCATCGTATGAAGAGCGTAGGTACGATAAGATTCATTAACTGGTTTGTACCTAGTGTGATAACGGCGAGAACTGGTCAGCGGCGGTAATGATGGAACAAAAATGATCGAGAGCTTTTTTAATCTTTAATTCAGTTTTTATTTTCAACATATTAGAAACAACAACAACAACAAAGATACAAATACAAGTCATATTGGGAAAATTCACTACTTTGCACAATCAAGGTAGATGGTTCTCTGTATATAAACTAATATCTATTCTGTACATCTCTGAATAAGAAACATACTGCTCCTCATCCTCCACATCCTAGTATTCAACATAAAACATGATAAATGTCCATACTCTAGATATCTAACTATAAGAGTGTTCCCCAGTAAACATATCTTTCCACTTTCTCTCGAACTTACTCACTTGCCTATTCTGAATTGCAATTCTCACTTTTATATATCTTTTCCAACTTCATCCGAAAAACCTAAAGGAGGGAAAATTCCAAGAAACCTTGAATATGCAGTGACTGTTTAGCAATAGCAATACAGTTATTCAACAAGGGTATACTGTGAGTACTACTCACAGTTATTCCAAATATGATATCTTCACACTTCAACTAAAGGTTGACATCAAATTTCGCATGCCACCATTTTAGAAGTTCTTCCTCAAAACTACATGCATGATGGCATCCCGTGAAAGGATGTTCTATTGTCTCAATATTTTCTCCACAAAAACTACACAATTCAGTATCAACTAATTTCATTGTAGATAACCTGTTTGTCAACAATGGCCTTGTATTGACTTTATACTGAAAAATCCTACTCTTTGTATCTGATACAAAAGGTAATCTATGAATCAACTTCCGCTTATTTTCACTGAATCCACACTTACTACTCCAATATTCTTCTGATTGAGAGGTTTTCTGATGAGTGCTGGAAGAAGGCTTATATCTCTGTGTCCAATGGACCATATCGCATGAAATTTAAGCCAGTTGTATAAAATAATGCTAGTTTACGATTATGAAATTATGTACAATATGATTTGGTAATTTTCAAATTATACTCATTTAGAGTGCCATTAGCATTTTTTGTGGGACACGCGGTATATTGACATCATGACCATCTATTTCTATTCCTCTTATCAGCTTATTCTGTCATACATATAACTTATGAAAGTAATTCATCACATGAAATAAATATGTTTTGGGAAATTGGGTTTCCTTGCCTCATCCCTGCGGAAGATGCTCTTTGTAATGATGTCAAAAAATGTATCACTTTTATAACGCAAGGTACTGAAAATCCACCGTTCCACTTTTTTGGGACACCCGGTATATCTTCCTTCCACAAAACCTGTCTGACACGGGCTTATCATTTATCAATAAAATTGTTCATACGTTTTGCAAAAACCTTCGTAATAACTATAACCTCTATGTGTAATAAAGATATAGGTCTCCAATTTTTTAATTCTCCTTCATCCATACCTTCTTTCTTTATCAAAATAATAATAGCCTGTCTTGGTGAAACTGTCATTCACCCTTTTCAAAGCTCTCTTGTAAACAGTTCATAATCAAATATACCTTGTAGTTCATTCCAGAAGCGTTGGTAAGACTTACGGGAATTTCTTCATTTCCCAGGGCTCTTATTGCCATCTAAATCATTGTGTGCTTCCATAAATTATTTTTATGTAACTGGTTTCTCGACATCTCCCCTTTCATCTTTATTCAACTCTGATATCTGTACAGTTTCTTTAAAAATCTACATTTCACCCTTGCTCCACCATCTAACTTACACGAAGTATAAAGCTCTTCAAAGAACTGCTTTTGAGCAGCTAGAATCTCTCTGAAATCAGTAATTAACTCACCATTCTTCAACACTTCATACACATTTTCTCACATTATTCCTCTTCTCCAATCACACAAAATAATTCTCCTTAATCATACCATCGTCTCCGTGATCTCACAATAAACCCAGATATTTCATTTCATTCATTTCATTTATTTCATTTCCAACAACATTTTCATACACAAAATAACACAACATCAATGCAATGTAGTAACAAAGAAAAATACGTGAAGTTGACAATACTACGCATCACAAAAGCAAAGTAAACAATGAAAATTGAATTGAAACTAAAGTTGCAGGAAATGGAGGAGACATGCTAAAAAGCTAAGCTTGTATTTTGCAGTCTCCTCGTGGACAAAAAGACTAAATAACATCAAAAGGCAATTAGCTAGACATAATATATCGGTGTACAACACATACAGACCTATACATATAAACAAACAAACAAACAAACAGACGGACAAACAAACACAAGCAACCTCTCTTGTAAAGAGAAAGATAGAGAGATATCATAATTTCATCTATTTCCAACAATTTCTCCTTAACTTTCTCAATCTCATGTATTATGCTTTCATCTCTGTCTACAGCCAATCTATTATCTAACACATTCATATCATTCTGTAAAACTTTCTAATTTTCCAACATTTGTTCCTGCTTATTACCTGAATATCTGACACTAAAACACCTGATCTTATGTTTTATCCAGTCCCATTTCAGTCTTGGTTCCATGGATGAATATTCACTCTTCCAATATTTAATCTTCTCAGTAATTTCCCTAAAATGATTTTAATCTTGCAGGAGAGATACATTCATCTTTCTAATATCCTTTGCCACGTCTACTCTCATGTCATTTCACTTCTAAATACACGGCAGAGTGGTCAGTTCGTAATGCCCTAATGATATCTATTTTTTTAACATTTAACTGTAAATCTGAATTAATCAGAAAATAATCGAGCCGACATTGAATAAGAGGTGTGTTTTGTCGCGACGTGCATTGTCTTCTATTCCAATTCATTCTTCTATATCAATATTTAATGATCCATTATTTTTTTGAACAAAACGTTTTGTGTGTGTGTGTGTGTGTGTGTGTGTGTACATTATGCCCCACCCATCTTTCCATCTGCCCTCCAATAGTTAGTTTTTTCTTTACCTTCTCATTCTTGTTGCATCAATTTGAACAAATTCTCATAAGAATTAACTTGCAAATTTTTTATATTTTTTGGTGCATATATAAATTATGTTTACAATAAAAACGAAAAACTAAGAGCTTTACATCAGTTGCTCATTGGTTGCTGTTGTTAGGAAGTTAGGTTTTTTTTCAGAAGCGTTGGGCGTTAAGCCTTTGCTTCCGTTGTTGTTTCTCCGTGCGAAGTTTTTGGTGGAAACCAGCTGTTTGGGCGTCGGTATTTGTGAGATAATTATGTCGAGACTGGGCTGGGTTGTGTTCGGCAGCTGATGGGTTGGGTTCTGGATTTCTATGAATTTGTGCCTGTATAAATTTCATACAATGGTTTTGATTTTCTTTTGTCTGCGTTGATCTCGTTTCCTTGATTTGAAGCATGGACATAATACACATGGACTGTTCACTGCAGTCTTTCTTTGATGTAATGATCGTCACCGACACCTGATTCTGTGCATCTGAATGAGTACATTCAGGTGTCTGGACAATAGCGACTGTGTGATCATGTATCGTCACTAACTAAAGAATCTTTTCATCATTTCAGTCTTGTTTCGCTGTTGTGCCTTTTTTTTTCAGACGGAAATGTCTTTGAATGAATAGAGATGATGAGCAGCAAACCTGAAATCATTACAAATTTTGTGTCAAAAGATGGGTAATTGCTGATTCGCACATTTTCGCACACGCATAAGACCTTGCCTAATGGCAAGATTTATCTGTTCTCTAACATTACCGCCCCTTTTTGCTTTGGAATGAGCTGGAGAAAAGTGAAATATTGAGATCACGACGATCATTCTGCCAAAATGTTAGATTTCTTTTTAAAACTGCCTGCTTCTCCCAAGCGAAATTGTTTGAGGTATATATGATTTCCTAACATACATCACAACTGCACATTCACTTTACTTGATTTTTATGAGTTATTTTTTCTGCGCATATAGTTTTAGATTTCTCGAATCTCTGTCTTGTTCTCCTCCCGGCTTGCTGGCGGTGACGATCATAGGATCAAAGCAGTGAAGCATTCTGAAAATGTCTTTTTGGCGCTTTTGAGATGTACGGGTGCATGAATTATTTAACGATACGATGAATGTCCATGTGTATTAGGTCCATGGTGTAATGAGCAGAGTCCCCAGCAAGTCGGATATGCGAAACACTGGCCGCCATCAATAGCAGGTGCCAACTAGGCGGGAAAAACGAACTGGTTATTTAGAATTTTAGATGGTTGATAGTTGTGCGAGGACTCTGAAGCCCAAAATGTATGCTTAAAGGTGTAATTTCACGGAGCACGCGAACGATTTGCGAAGGATGCGAATGGTAAAATCCAGCATTCTTTTTTAGTCTGCAAAAGATCGCCAAACAAACGTGATGGTTCGGAAGCGTTATCATTATTGTTCGCGAATGTTGTTTTTACTTTGGCGAGAATTAAAAAAAAATAAAAAAATTCGAACCTTTTCCGCACACTTGGTTGTAAATTTGCTCGTGATTTGTTCCCGAAAGTGTCTTTAAACCCTCGTCATTTTACGCAAGACCTTCGCAAGACACGCGCGATGTTCGCAAGATGTTCGTGAAACCTCCAACAGACCCCGAAATTTTGAAGAAAGTCTCGCGTATGTTTCGCGAAATCTGCGAAGTTTTTCCGATCATTGTACGACGTAACCGCAAACTGTTCGCGTACCTTTTGAGACATTCTCACGAACGTCTAGCGCATGTTTTGGGATGTATGATCTAAATTTTCTACAATCAAAATCGTAGCAAACATCTAAAAAAATATCAACAACTATGTAGTATAAAAGAAATTAAAGACTAGCACAGAGAAAGAAATGTTTGATATACAAAAAATCGCAGAATACACTTACAATGAATCTAAAATATGCCAAAATTACCTGTAAGGCCTGATTTCACGGAGCACGCGAACGATTTGGGAAGGACGCGAATGGCAAAATCCAACATTCGGAAAAGTTTTTCTCCGAATGTGTTCCGACAATGAAACTGAAAAACATTCTTGCGCAATTTGTGCGAAGTTCTCACGACGTAGACGTATGTACTAATGTGTGTACCATTGCTGAAGTACAGCATGTTATGTACACGAAGGACACGCGACGGAGATGGGAACAACGCAAATATTTCAATAATCGTGGGAGAAATGTTTAGGAGAGATGATAGCTGCCTTGAGTTGAGGTTTTTCTCTTTCCTGTATTACTCATTTCTTTTCCTTTCATTTCCTGTTGTGTGTGTTCCGGCATTTTTTTTTTTCTGAGGACATACCTCCACAATTGACTAGTAAATCATTTGATTTTTGGCAGTTTCTCCCGCGCATAATTTCTCATTTCAAATGTAATTTCGGCATACTGTAGAATCATCTTATGTGTATTCTGTGATTTTGTCTGTTTGTTAATGAAACATTTCGTTCTCTTTGCTGATCTTTATTTTTTTTTACTATACCGGGTGTCCAAAAAAAAGCGGAACGGTGAATTTTCAGTACCTTGCGGTCTAAAAGTTATATATCTTTTGACATCATTACAAAGAGCATCTTCCGCAGAAGACTATGATACCAAAATCATTCAATTTGGTTCAGTACTTTTTATTCTACGCTAATTTCTGAAAATGCAGTCATTGTCAAATTTCGCCGGATTTTTGCGACTTATGAGATAAGAGTGCGACACGCGATCCATACGCTGAATATTGTGTAAGCTCGGTGATCCATGTCAACAAAAGATACAGCTTTCACATTGGGCACGGGCCAGGAAAAAACAGTGTATGTATGTGTGTGTGTGTGTGTGTGTGTGTGTGTGCGCGCGCTCCCAATATGAAAGCGTTATCTTTTGTTGACATGGATCAACGAGCTTACACAATTCACCGTATGGAACGCGCGTCGCACCCAAATTATTATCTCATAAGTCGCAAAAAATTGAAAATGACTGCATTTACAGAAGTTGGCGTAGAATAAAAAGTACTGAACCAAATTTAATGGTTTAGGTATCGTGGTCTTCTGCGGAAGATGCTCTTTCTAATAATGTCAAAAAATATATCACTTTTAGAACGCAAGTTACTGAAAATCCACCGTTCCGCTTTTTTTGGGACACCCGGTATAGTTGTTGATAGTTGTTTGATGTGTGGATGTATGCTACGATTTTGATTTCTAGAAAACGTAGAGCTTTAAAGAGGTTATACATCCCCAAACATGCATTAAACGTTCGTGAGAATATCTCAAAAGGTGTACACGCGAACAGTTTGCAGTTACGTCGTGAAATGATGTTTCGCGAAACATACGGAAGACATTCTCCAAAGTTTCGGGGTCTGTTTAGGCTTTCACGAAGATTTTGGGAACATCGCGCATGTCTTGCGAAGGTCGTGCGCATAATTATGACGAGGCTTTAAAGACACTTTTGAGAACAAATCACGAGCAAAACACGACCAAGTGTGCGAAAAAGGTTCCAAAAAAAAATAATTTTTTGAAATTCTCGAAGTAAGAACAAGAATGTTTGCAAGTTTCGCACTTGTTTCTTACCTGCTAGACGCGTGCTACTTACCTTCTACTTTCGTGTATTCCGTGTGACCTGCGTTAGAGCTTTGAAACCGATCCGTTTTCTGTTACGAGTGACTTACGGGTACTGAGAAGTACCTGCGTTGGAGTTGCCTGTGAGGTGCTGCCGACAAGGGTCTCCTACTGTTGTTCTGCGTGTATACTTCTGCGAGCGTACCCCCATGACTCACTCGGAACAAGTTTTGAGCATGTTCATTTGTCATACCGTATCTGGGGAAGTTTTGCGACTTGACTTGCGGGGAAACAAATTTGCTGTCCGGAGCCTTCAGCAGTTGGTCCGCACTTGACAGTACCTAGCGCGTATCTCGCCTGTAGTTGCCCGAAGGTGCGCACGCGAGTCCGATTTAACCGCAGCCAAGATTTGAGCATGACCAAAACTTTTTCCGGGTGAGTCGCAGGGATGCCCGGAGAGGTCCACGCAGAACTCCGGTAGGAGGCCCGTAGCGGCAGCACCTCGCAGGCAACTCCCAAGCAGGTACTTCGCAGTCCCCGTATTCAACCAAGAAAATGACATTCTGTGGGACTTCTGCCATTCCTTCAGAGGAATTCCTTCACTGAGTTGTCAGCCCTGCCCCACGAGCCTGACACACATGTCACGCAGCATATCCGCAGTAGAATTTAAGCAGAACGCGTCCTGCAAGTAAGACACATGCACTGACTCGCCCGAATCCTTGGCCGCCATCAGAAATTATCCGGTATGCTGGAAAATCCCTACACGCAACAAGCTCGCGTAGTTTGCCCGGAAAGGTGTGACACGGCCTTTAAGGCCCTGTCACACCTTTCCGGCCAAGCTACTCGGGCTTGTGGCGGGGAGGGATTTTCCAGCACGCAGGAGAATTTCCCCGGGCGGGCAAGAATGTTTGCGAGTTTCGCACTTGTTTCTTCCCTACTAGACGCGTGCTACTTATGTTCTACTTGCGTGTATTCCGTGTGACCTGCCTGAGAGCTTTGAAACCGATCCGTTTCTGTTACGAGCGACTTACAGGTACTGAGAAGTACCTGCGTTGGAGTTGCCTGAGAGGCGCTGCCGGGAAGGGGATTCTTGAAGTTTGAAGTTTTATTAGCAACAACATTTTAACATGTACATTTTCAATCATAATACAATTGTATTTACATACACATATGAAAAAAAAATACTGATCTATTACTCCTTTACAATAACACGATTAAATGATGACATTTGAGATTTAAATATGATACATGTAGCGTAATTCTACAAAGTTGTTGTTGTTAATAAGGAAACCAAAAGTTAGCACAAGGGCTAGTCGAGATTGATCACCTTGATCTTCATACTAAAAGCTAAACACAAAAGAAAAATTATTACATGGTTACTTGAAATGGCTGTTAATATTTATACAATGTACATCATTCATTTTCTAACATAAAAAACTAATTATACTTGATACAGTATATATCTATTAGAGAAGGAAATCTGCAAGGCATTTACGAAATGTAGATCTTTTGCTTTGTTCACGCATTTCTCGTGGCAATGTGTTCCAAAGTTTTGGTCCTAAGTAAGAAATCGAAAATTGTCCCTGTGTGGTTCTAAATTTTGGTAAGTACAACATTCTTTTTTTCACTTGTTCTTGTCCTGTAAATATGCACAATTTGGCAATAGTCATACAGAGGGTGCGGAATAGTTCCATTGCAGAGATCGTACATAAATTTTAAAACTGAGAACTTATGTAACCTAACAACATCTAGAAGTTTGAATCGTTGGAACAATGGTTCTGAATGTGTTCGTAAAGTCGAAAAAGTTATAGCTCTCAGAGCCATTTTTTGAGAAATATGTATACAATTTAAGTGAGATTTTTAAGTACTGCCCCATACCTCAATACCATATAATATATGTGGTTGTATAAAAGATTTATACAAAAGCACAAGAATGCGCTGCGGAACATACTGTCTTAATTTATACAATACACCTACTTTCCTTCGAACACATTTCTTTACCAATTGAATGTGAGGTTTCCAAGTGAGGTGACAATCAATCTGAGTTCCGATGAAGGATGCAACACTCACTTCATCAATGTCTGTGTTAGATAGTTTTATTGCACCCCTCGCAACTAACTGGCGTTTTCTTCTGATTACCATATGTTCTTTAAATTGATTGTAATTTCATGGGCATTACACCATGTTTGAACTTTGTGCAGGTTTTCATTTACTTCATTCACATCTATTTCTTTTTGGTGAGCAGCATAAGTATGAAAAGTATTTGAATCGTCGGCAAACAATCTGAATTTAAGGAAAGAGCAAGAGCGTAGCAAATCATTTATAAATATTAAAAAAGAGTGTAGGCCCCAAAACTGACCCTTTCGGGACACCACAAGATATAGTCTTTGGTGTCGAGACCATTCCTCTATAAGATAGCAGCTGAGATCTGTTGGACAGATAATCAGCAAACCATTGAAGTGGAATTCCACGAATACCATAATGAGCCAGTTTACATAGAAGAATATCATGATTTTTCGTATCAAAAGCCTTTTTAAAATCTATAAAGATACCAAGTGCTACTCTTCCATCATCAAGTGATGTCATTAGTGTATTTACAAGATCAATTAAAGACAATTTCGTACTGTATCTTTTACGAAAGCCAAACTGGTGTTTATAAAAAATATCATTGGACTCAAAAATATCAACCAGTCTATCATTTACAATTTTCTCTAAAACCTTTCCAATTATTGGCAGAACGAAGATAGGTCGGTAATTTCCAGGGTCTGATTTTGGTCCTTTTTTATATA
Organism: Diadema antillarum; assembly: GCF_040938485.1. Lineage (NCBI taxonomy): Eukaryota > Metazoa > Echinodermata > Echinoidea > Diadematoida > Diadematidae > Diadema > Diadema antillarum. Next base: position 230,920 of record NW_027271620.1, read on the forward strand.
TTGGTGTTACTTTGGCCATCTTTAAGGCTTGAGGATAAATTCCAGTTTCTAAGGAGAGATTAAAAATGTAGAGCAATGGCTTACAAACAAAACTTGCTGCATCCTTTAATAATCTTACTGGTAAATTATCATATCCATGTGATTTCTTAGAGTCTAATGCGAATAAGATATCGAACACTTCTTTCTCTGCACACTAAGAAAAAATGATTCATTCTTGCACCTTTTAAGGGTGCAAAGTGATGTCACACTGGTGGCTCCCTATGGGTGTTATCTTGCACCCTCAAGAAATGGGTGCAAAAGTGGCACCATGCGCAAGGGTATAACCTTGCACTCTGTGGGTGCACCTTTGCATCTCCAGAGAGGGTGCAACGTTGCATCTTTCATTGAGGGTGCATTCTTGTTCCCTTGGATGCATCTTGCACCCACACGATTTGGCGTTAGGTTGCACCTTTTCTTGGGGTGCAATCGTTTGCCCATTACGTTACGGCACAACTTCGCACCCCGACAAAGTGTGCTATCTTGCACCTTTTTTGAGGGTGCAATCTTGGTACTTGAACTTTTGGGAGCAACTTTGATCCCTTCGTTGGGGTGCAAAGCAGCCCACAAAGTTCCAAAATCGGGCCTTGGCTTAGGGTGCAATCTTGGAACTTTGGGCGTTGCTTTGTACCCGCAAAAAGGTTTCAAACCTGGACCCTTGGGATCAACTTTGACTCCTTCGTTTGGGTGCAAAGGAGCACCCCAAGTTCCAAGATTGTACCATCTCTTGAGGGTGCAATTGTGTGCCTTATATATATGTATAATGTTGCACCTATGTGGTGCTTATTTGATCCATGACTGCTGCAAAATTGCTTCTTTAAAGGAGCCAGTCAGTGTCACTGTCTACTCCTTTAGAGGCGCAATATTGCCCAGTAACCTCAAGTGCACCTTGAGATTACTGGGCAATATTGCGTCTCTAAAGGGACAGACAGTGACACTGATTGGCTCCTTTAAAGAAGCAATTTTCCAGCAGTCATGGATCAAATAAGCACCACATATTTGCTACATTATACCTATAAGGTATATATACTTAGCATCACATAACCGGTACAATTTAGTTATTTAACTACTTTAAAACTTGAATGGTGTGAACTGATGTAAGCCTATTTGCTCAGTATATCAAACTTATGTTGTTGTTGCACTCTGCAAAGTAAATAGGATTGGTGTAATTTGGATCCTGTGAATCATGAAATGTGTGTGTGTGTGTGTGGAATTTGTGAGTTTTGAAAATGTTAATGTAGAAGTTAACTTAGTTGGGTTTGAATGATATACTGAAACCAAATATTTACCCAATTACCTTTCCAATAAGGTAAGTACCATCACTATCTATCAAACAAATCCTCTAGGCAAGAGTATTACTGCATGAAGGAAGAGGTTAAATTATGATATGCAGTTGTCTGGATACGTTTTATTCAAAGCGTTCTTGAATGCGTAATTATTCACATAATCTATAAAAATAAGAACGAAGCCTCAAAAACAAGAGCATGCTACTTACATTCTAAAGTATGCACCATATCTTTAAAAAAAAAGATGTAAGAGGAGTTAACAAGTTGTTTGTATGCATTTAAACGAATAGGCCTACATATTTCCATGCGTACAATATTCATGTAACAGTGACGTCATCATAAATCATATTTCCATGCGTACAATATTCATGTAACAGTGACGTCATCATGAATCATCAAAAAGATATGTTTCCAGCATACCTGTCTTATAATTAGGAGTTTGTTTTATAATGACGATGCCAATTGTCTTGAAGTCCTTATCACGACATGTCTTGGAGTTCACTCTTATTTAAAACATGAGATTTGGCACGTAGATTACGACTACAATTTATTATGGCTTAGATAGTTAACTGACATACGCATACCGTATACGGGCATTTCGATGAAAACATTTCAATACAAGGTATATAATATGAAAATCGAACTTGATACCAGCCCTTATGGGCTACCAATGGAGACTATGCAGGATCGCAGTTATGTGTTCAAATTTTGTTTTGGGTGATACACGCATTCCGACTGATTTGGGATCACTTCGAGTCCCTCGAGCTGGGATTCCGGAACTGCAATGAGCAAACCATCATTATGACTAACAAAGTGACTGAGAATGATACATGCAACAGTTTCTGTTTCGTTGTTCTATACACAGAAAGTTGTAACGTTTTCCAATCCTGTGTAGACACACAGGGATTTGCAGATCACATTTGGCTATAACGCCATGGTCACGTGCAAAATGAATGCAGCTTATCTAACTTGTATAGATTCCGAATAGGGGACTATACCGTGCTTATCCATATTAATCGGATGATAGACCCCGTCAAAGAGTAAATTGCAGATATCATATATATACCATTGTCAAATCCACTTTCTGTTCTATACACAGTATCAATGGAATCTTATGAATCACTTAAGCATTACCAAATCATGGAGTACCGGTATATAAGAATATCATATTTCATTGAAACGGCTGCATTTGTATGAGCGGGAACAGTTTGGCATCATACATAGCAAGTGTCGTGTCTACAAAACTAAATACATGTATTATACAAGGTTTCAGGACACTTTGAACCGTGTTCCCCCCCTAAAAAAGCAACAACAACAACCAGTGAAATGTTGTATATACCCTAGGCCCATTAACCTATGATCTTTGACCTTTGAATACATTGCCCACATTTTTCAACGAATAGGCATCTGGATGCAACGTAGGTGCATGTATATATAAAAGGTAAATGTTTTAGGAAAATACATTTAACCACTTCAGTCATATAGCTCAAAGTGTGTAAAGTTGTTGAAAGAACACCACAAATACTATGTCGGCAGTGCTTACCAGGTGAGATAGCAAAGATAGATCACGAAATGACATTGTAGAATTTGACAATGACCTACAATATTTGACCTTGAACGCTGGCACCAACAAGGTGGTAGAAGTAATGTCGTCCAATCGTACATACATATGCAAAGTTTCATTTGGATACCTCAAACAGTACCTAAAGGGGAATAAAACCCAAATGTACACGTGGATTGGAGCAATATCATAAGAACACATAAGTGCACATGGAAAATCGTATGATCCAGTGCAAGTAATGCATTTTTAAAGTTTCAGTATCACTTTCACGTATTATATGGAAACGCATATGAAGAAAATATCAAGGGAATTCCATAAAATCTGATTCTTAATGAAAAGTACAAATTGCCTCGACTTATTTGTCGTTGCCATAATGTTAAGGGTAATATTACCCCCCCCCCCCCCTTCTGGAAGAAGTAAGTCAAGTGCTCCTTTTGTAATGCTAGAAAAGTGAAACTATGCCTATTTTCTTTACATTTCTTTATATAATTTTCCATGGTTGACGTCAAAGATGTATAGCTTTCTCATCTAGTAATGGCGGCACTCATATGTATACATGTATATAGCTCTTCAACGGATTTTCCAATATTCCTCAATTTGTCATGATGTGTTCAACTGCTAAAGTAATCTCCCTGCATTAACTTGTCCACTTGTATATTTTCGTTTCATTTCCCTTCATGATACAATGTTGCCATAATCGATTACACACTGATGTACGGACGGATGGACAACCTGAACAACATCATTTCTCTGGCGAAAATTCCTTGCGAAGTCATGAAAAAAAAAGTATACACCATGAAAACTTTATCCTGGTATACTATATCAAGACAATTATTGAACAATATTGTTAATGAAATGCAGTAGGTTTTTTTTTTTCTGATAGTTTCCTGTTCAAATCAAGGCTTGCTATGTACTGCTGAAGAATGAAGCATCTTGCCTGGGATACTCAAAGCCACAGAGCATAGAAAGCCGCAAACATTGTAGCGAAGGAAGACACAATTGCATACAGGAATTCGGGCAGATTTCACAACCGTCCAGCCAAATAGTGATGTCACTAGTGCGCAGCATTTCTCACATAGTGAAGATTGGGGATTTAGTCCTGCCAGGTTCTGAAAGAGATTTTGGCATGAATTAATGATGACTGAATAAAATTTCGAAGGTAATAAGTCGTTTAGGCTGCGTTCACATAGAAGTATACTATTCGGGTATTCGGGCTCGTTTTTCGAGGGCACGCGAATAGCTTGAATCGAACGATAGGATTTCCTCACACCGGTTCACATAGGAGGGCACTAATCGAAAGTACCGAATAGCTGCGAAAAGTATAGCAAAGTGGGAATCGAGCTTGTTCGATTTTCTTGCAGCGTATACCGTCTCTCGTTTATGAAATAATGACACTTTTGGTCTGGATTTGCCCTTTAGCAAAAATAAGCATGAGACTGACATTTTGATGCAGTTTAGAAATTGTTAATAAGATTTGCTGGGATGTAGGAGGAAGAAATCCTCACTGCATGGGATGGTGAGTTGACGGTGCGGGTGATGGTGTATTCGGTGCCCGAATAGCGAATAGCGAATAGCGAATACCGAATACCGAATACCGAATACTTCTATGTGAACGTAGCCTTACACTACGCAGTTTTGTTGCTTACATAACTAACAGGTTGTAACTATGACCATTGAGCAGAAAATGGAAAGTTAAATTGATTGTATAGTTTTTGTTGAGATCTACTTCAGGTTTCCATAACATCTTTTGCTGAGATAATGAGGAATGGTTTTGAAGTAGCTGCGATATCCAAAACAGAGCAATGACAATGAAATGTGGGACCCACTTTTTATTACGATCGCTGCGTTTTACTTTGTTTTTGGATGCCTCAGCCATTTCAAAACCAATTTTCGTCAAATAATCTTTAGAATTCTTCTTAGAATGGCATACTCTCTATTATTTCATAAGCAGTTTCTTGGTATATCACAAAAAGTTAAAAGCCCAATCCTCACCTCCACCAATACTATACATCCCTTTAAGTTTTGATATTGGTTTCTAAACAGATCCGGTCGGATAGATTTATTTTAGCTATTTATCATATAAGTAAAACGTAATAATGTTGCAAAGAAATATTCCTCTTATAATTTCTAGTCACACAGCAGATGGAATTTCCGTCTCCCATTAAAAAAAAATTAAATGCAGCACTTACTTTGTCACAGACATACAGCATGTCCTCTCCAAGCAGACGGGGAATTAGGAGACAGCATGTTGCAGACATCACTATTCTAGTTAGAGCTGAAAAAGAGAATAGATGTGGAATAGCCTGAGTAAAGTCATGTTGAAAAAAAAAATGTGGCGAATTTGAACTGAGAGGAAAATACACACCTTTTATGTAGGCCTGCATACATTTATGACATAAGGCATATTCAAATATTCCCACATTTTTCCTGACCACCTCAAAGTCTTCATAACATAAAATAACAAAGTAAGACAACAACATATTACATGCCAATTTAACATCAGTTTGCTGTATATTTTACGCAGTTAGGAAGGGAGTTAAGACTTATAGACCTCAGCCATTCAGCCGTTGCTGAGCTTGCCACAGATGATGGCCCGGGTGCAGCTGGCCATGGCAGTGGGTGTAATGATGCCCATTATGGTTGACACCTCTAAACCTGTCACCACATAAAAAGGTAAAAATATAGCCCCACTACTTATTCACAACATTGATTTCATTTACTTTAATAATACTGGTTACAGAAAAGAAAATGACCCCCCCCCCCCCCCCCAAAAAAAAAAAAAAAAAAAAAAAAGGCTATTCAGGGCATTTGAAGATTCTGCGGGGTAGATATGCTGCCTGTATGAGTGACAATCCATCATGGAGTTTTCAGGAAAAAAATCAAAAACAAAAAACAAAACTGAGAAGACGTAGAACGGAAAAGGCAAGGATGAATGATCGCAATGGTCCACTTGAGTAACGTATCTCTCGATTATTGATGGTATCAAAAATTGCACTATAGTCTTATCAAATTTTCCGCAACCCACTTAACGATGGCTACTGTATAGTAACTGATATAACTGCGTTCATGTGTAATAATAAGCTTTAATATAATATACTTCATGGATATCACATGCTGAAAATCTAGATGAACCAATAACCTGAAAATACATATATTACGGATCAATCCATTAATGAAACTTACTTATTCTGTTCAGGAATCACTCTGTCCTTCAGAATTGCATAAGTTTACGTGATCAGAAGAATGCGCGCAACTTCATCATATTGTATCTTGCTTGAATACCTGAAAAGGAAAATCAAGTGTCATGAGTTCAAGGCCACTGCTCATGCGTTTGCAATAATTTTGCAGAAGAGCTGACTTATGTAAATGTGACGACATAACTCTCTCCATGGCAGCTCAATGTATAGTTCAATTCTTATGCACTGCCTTATGGCATACAGGGTGTACTTAAAGGGATCATATAGTTTTGGTTGAGACTTAATTTCAGGTTTCTAACATTTTTTGGTGAGATAATGAGAAACCTCTTATGAAATATGAAAGAGCACGTAATTACATGAGGAATTCAACGTTCATTTGATGAAATTTGGTTTTGAAATGGCTGAGATATCCAAAACAGAGCGATTCTAGTAAGTGTGGGCCCCACACTTTATTACGATCGCTTTGTTTTACTTTGTTTTTGGATGTTTCAGTCATTCCAAACCCGATTTTCATCAAATAAACTTTGAATTCCTCTTAAAATGGTATGCTCTGTACTATTTCACAAGTGTTTTCTTGGTATCTCGCAAAAAGTTAAAAGCCCAATTCTCATCTCCACCAATACTGTACCATCCCTTTAAGTCCACCACTAACACTACCTGACTATCCAGAGAGTTATCCCAGCATATCTAAGGGTGCGTTTATCAACTCCTTTTCTCGGCAGAAACAGGTTATCCAAACAGCTTTCAAGGAATTTTTACGAGTTGATAAACGCAAAGCTGTTTTGATAGCCCTTTAGGAAAGCCTTTTACGAAAGGGTGCGTTTATCAACTCTCCTTTCTCGGCAGAAACAGGTTATCCAAACAGCTTTCAAGGAATTTTCACGAGTTGATAAACGCAAAGCTGTTTTGAAAGCCCTTTAGGAAAGCCTTTTCGAAAGCCCGAAATTTGTGACGATCCAAACAGGTTTCCTAAACAGGTTATCAGAAACCTGTTTGTAAAAGCCTTTCGAAGTTGATAAACGCAAAGCTGTTTTGAAAGCCCTTTAGGTCGCCCTATACTGCGGTTGCGTAACCATGCGTTTCCAGTTTCTGAAAAGACGCGCGCCACGTAAAGTGCACACGAGTACGTGTACACAGGTGTATACATACAGCTGTGTGTAATGCACGCATATGCTTGAACAAGGAGATGTTTCTCTCACCAACAAGGTTTGAGAAATAAAGTAACAACAGTCTCATTCCCTTTGATCCCGTGTCTCATGCCGCTACTCAGAAATATTTGAAGTATGTGCTAAACTGGAGCTGCCTCACAGATAGGAAGACAATTGATTCATGTGGCATTGTATCATGACTCCTCACTCTCAAAGGAAGATATGTCTTTATGATGGTAATTGCTTTTCTTCGTCCCTTCTTAGAAAACAAGCGGCACATTAATAGTACAGGCAGTCAGGGCTTTGGAAAGGGCTCTCGAAAGGGCTATGGAAAGGGCTATGGAAAGGGCTATCGAAAGGGCTATCGAAAGGGCTTTCGAAAGTCGTTTAAACTGGGGAAAGTTGATAAACGCAGCCAGAGAGTGCAATGTTTGCCATTATAAGTTTAGTTACACTAGGTCTATTATCCATACGTTTATCAACAATTCATCAACGTCCGTTCCTTTTATTCGTTATTAATCTAATATGGCATGGCACGACGTGATGTATTATCCTTGGGAGTACGTGTGTATGTGTTGGGGGGTGTAAATGTTATGTAAAGGATACACTTCCTAGGAATATCCGACTCCACGTTTTCTTAACTATTTTGTTTTGTTGTTGATCTGTAAATATAAAGAATTATTTGAAATTTGTGGTGATGTATGTGTTTTATTGTGAGTATAAATTATGCTTGTATAATTGTGTATGTAGTGAAAATTGTATCATTTATAATGTATACATGTACATGAATATTATATGTATGCATGTATGTAGATATTCCTATATGTGCACGCCCATATGCCAACGAAAAGAATTTACTAAATGGACAATAAATGAATCTGAAATCTGAAATCTGAAATCGGAATGCCATGACGTCTTTAGCAAGACATTTTATCGTTAAAGCTGATCTAATTCCCAGAATGATTACGAAACAAAACAAAATAAAACAGACAACAGCACGCACAAAACTAGCCAATTTTAATAGAAATCTGAAATTATCATCTTAATATTACTGCCTACAGGCCTATACATTGTAAGACATGGCTATACAACCAAAAACATAACAGATACAAGAAATTTGATGAAGGGTACTATCGAGAGTAAGGCTTTGGTCGAGAACATTGTGGATATTTCAAATCATGCTTTACGATGATGTTTTAACTCACCATTTTCCATGAAGTAGGAATCTGCGGGGTCTTAATACTATGAAGTGGACAAATAATGTTGAAGTCAGAGTTGCAGTGAGCCGCTACGAAAAGCTTCAGAAGAGCTGATCTGCTGTGGAAATGGAATTTGCGCTACATGCTCAGCTCAAACACGCATGCACGTGCTGTACAATAAGCCAGTTGGGAGTCAACTTATAATGTGCACATAAGTTCGCACGATTCCACAATATATTCATTTAATTCATATATCATGTTCACGAAAAGAATAAACATTCCCATAACAGGTGATCAGACGATTGGGTCCGTGAACTGACACTTGAGGAAACATCCATGTCATTATTTTGCATCAAATGTATTCTATGGATTAGGCGTTTTACAAAACATTTTCCACTTTTGATTCTTAATAATTCAGTAACTGTATATCAGATAACACTGTCATTGATATGAGAGATAGCTGTATAGTGTATACAATTTTGTTGGAAGTGGTTTAAATATGAAAGCATAAATCAGTTTCGTGAAATCCATGATCAATTTCACAGTTAGGTTACAGATTTTGCTCTATTTCCAACTCTCTGTACAAAACTTTCACTTTGCACAGGGGTCAATCGGTGTGTATGGGAGTTTGTGGTTAACACCCTGACAATGGTCCTGAACAATGGCCAGGGTTTGAATGCTTTATCATTTATTCATGAGAAATTCCAGTATCACAGCTAGTCTTTATTTATTCTGAAATGTGGTGTTTGCAAGCACATGGAAACATGTGCTTACATTTTTTCATGTGCATGCATTTTACCCTTTAAGGCTTTACCGTGCATGAATCCATGAAAAAAAAGGGGGGAAAAAATCAACCCTTGAAAATAAATCGTGTAGTTTGCACCCATATATATTCGCGATTTTGCTCTCTAAATGATTTCATTTTATCATTTAATTTATTTTCACACAATAAAATATGCATGCATAAAATGTGACAATGGTATGACAAATATAACATTACAATGTGACAAACAAACAAACAAAGCAAACAAACAACCAAAGATATCAAGTGAAGGGGTGAGTGAGAAGGCAATGGGCCTTATTTAAAACTAATCCCGGAAAAGTAAATACATCGTATATACAGAGAAAAACGTTGGCACACACACACACACACACACACACACACTCACACATACACACACATGCATACACAGACAAAAACATGGACCAGCACATTAACAATACACAAGATGTCATTTTCACAAACACACCCTATCTTGCTAGTCTCTTATAAATTCGTAAAATGATATTGGTAACTTCCAGAATCCCTTTCAAGTAAAATACGCTTGAAAGCTTTCTTAAAACTTTGTTACGTTTTCTTACATTTCACAGAGTGGATGGAATTCCAGATTTGAAGGCCTTGAAAAAATATTGACTTATTTCTTTATATCTTTTTATCTATTTTTATTATCATTATTATTATTATTATTTTCTTTTTTTGCTGTCCCGAGATCGAGTCGCAACGAAATAGCGTGTAGTAGGGTTTGACTCCATCATCGCACAGTAAGCATGCAGGGAATGCTGTGACATATTCCATTTTGATTGGTCAATACCACACGAGCAGTCAGGTATTAAATTCGTTAGCTTGTTCGCAGACCCTTTCATCAAGGACTAATGCTCCGCTGAATGATTTTGAAATTGTGGGAGAACATCAAGTTTTATGATGTCTTAAAAAAAACATGTACATAGTAGCACCACGACGGTACGCAATATTGTATTCAAGTGTCGATCAACACCATAGGTCTGTCTTTGAGACTATGGGCACAATATTGCACCTTAGCAAGAATCATGGACCTACTAACAAATGGACTTTCAACCAAACTTACCACTTTAATGTACGAGATCCGCCGCCACCTGACTATGCGCATCTCAATAGGCGTTTTCACATCAGCCCGATGTTTCGAAATAGCGCGCTATTTTCTGACTTGGGAAATTGGAAAATATCTCGAGCTTGGATTTTTATCGGGCTGATGTGAAAACGCCTATAGAGTACATACAGGTGTCTCAAAATGATGATTGCATAATCATGCACGTCACTGACAAAAGAATTGTTTACGTAAGTCCGGTCTTATTTAGCTGATGCGCCTTTTCTGACTGAAACGCCTTTGAATAAACGCCAATGATGAGAAGCAGCAAACCTCATAACATGGTTGATCTCGTTTCATTGGATTGGAAATTACCGGTTCGCCCGCTGGCGCTTACACATATGACTTTGCCTAATAGTAAGACAGACATATCTTCTTCCCTTGCTATCTGTTTTTACTCTGGAAAAATGTGCGGAAAAGGTGGAAAATGAGGTAACAAATCATGTTCAATTAGCTAAAAACTTAGCTATCTCTTCAAAAGTACATGCATTTCGCTAATGAAAATGTCTGAACGGTGGTATACCAATACATACCACAACTGCACATGCATTTTCCTTGATTTAAGACAGTTGCTATCTTCTGCGCATTTAGTTTACAGATTTTTTCAAAGCTGTGTTGTGTTTTGCCCAGGCTTGCCGGCGGCGGAGCTCATTTATAAGATCAAAGCAGGCAAGAATGTTTAAAATGCTTTTGTGACACTTTTGACATAGACAGAGGCATGCATCAATTAAGCAAATGATGAATGTCCATGTGTAGTAGGTCCATGGCAAGAATGAACCACAAAAAGGAAGATATGTCTTTGTAATGGTAATTACGTTTCGTCATCCCAACCAATAAGAGATAGGTTTGGTGAATGTTAAAGACACGGGGATACACGAATAGAAATTACGCAAAAAAAAAAAAATAAAATAAAACGAACATTATTCGAATAGGCATGCCTGGGCAGTAATCTGATATATCTATTGATAAAGAATTCTATTTGAAGATTCATATCAGTTTGATTTGTCAGAATCATGAGGAAAAGTGATAAAATAAAACCGGCTATCCAGGGTACAGTTTAAACACTTTCACATGAAACAGCTCTGATTTACACTTTTGCACAATAATATCTCTGTTCAGAATGTACTTTTGTTTTATAAGATTTCATTTGATAATAAACAAACAAAACAGAGCCAATATTATGTTATTTAACGTTTAAAATGAATCTTCAGATTGCGTAGCAAGACGGCGGTATGGAACATTGATCATCAAAGGCACAAGGGCACTTGTGGGATTCTTTTGTACATCAAATAGAAAGCTGAAAACCATTTGAATGATTACAGCTTGTTGGAACTCCACCTGTTTAACCTCATAGGTTATGCGTACGATGCGATTGGACACTACCAGACGGGTAATCATGTATTCTGCGTTATTTTTTCGCAGACCCTTTTCACCATGGACTCAACTTAATTAAAAAAAAATACTTTCGATGAATGATTATAGAATACTAAAGAAAAAGTTTTTCGATATCAAAGAAATGCGTGTACATGATACGAGCAGGAGGATATGTAATATTGTATTAAGTGTCGAGCAACACCATATGAGGTCTTTGTTTGAGACTAGTTGGGGACGCAATATTGCAACGTCAATGACTGTGGCAAGATCGAACCCCAAATGCACCTTATAAGTAACAAAGTTCCACCATTTTCTCAAATCGTGTAGTTTGCACCCATTTTCGCGACTTCGAACCCTTCTAGCTCCCTTATTGAACCTTTTTTTCTTAGTGTGTGTAACTGGCCTCCAAAATAACGATTTATTATTCTTTTCCCCCAAGAATTCTTTTAGATTAATTTGTGTTTCATGAATCTTAGTGGCCAACTTTGGTCCTACAGTAACAAAATAGTCATTAAGCTCTTCTGCTATTTCTTTCGCAGAAAAAAACAGATTTAACTTCATCAACTTTATTAACCACCAACTCTTCAATTTCTAAACTTGCAGTATGTTCTTTACCAGGATTTAACAACTCATTGACTATTTTCCATGTTTTACCCGAATCTTGCTTATTATCACTGAAATTTTAGGGGTAAAGATGAAGGCCAAATTTATATTTCTTCTTCTTTGTTTTTCCCATGCTTGCGCAATGCTGGAGGGTATATTTTGAAACTTAGTGTGTATTCGTATTACTTAATGTTTTTTTTTTTCCGGGGGGGGGGCTTGAGGTCAAAGGTCAAATGCCAAGTGAAAATAATTTTGTTTATATATATTTGGGAAATGGTTCAAGGAACTTTCATGGAATTAAATGAATATGTATGTATTGGTGGGCAGAAATTGTTTTGGAAATATTACGGTTAAAGGTCAAACATAAAGTGAAAATGTGATAATTTTTTTTTGTCTCATACCCGGAAATGGTTTAAGGTATAATGTAATTTTATGGAATTTAATGAATATTCATGTACTGATTGGCAGTGATTATCTTGGAAACTTTAGGGTCAATGATCCATGTCAATTCAAATTTTCATTATTTCTTGTGTATGCAGTGTCTGAGAGTTTCTTTCTTGTTCGAATTGTTCTTATTTTGTGTGAGCCTGCGTGTCATTTTGATTTTGTAATTTTACATTTGTATATTTATGTAATACTGTGTATGTATATTCTCACTTTTGTAAAATCATTTGTAATTCAGCCTCAGGCTGAGATCAATGATTTCTTGAATAAAGATACCATTAATAATAATATCAGTAAACATACTACTATAATAAACCCGTTTGGCATTTTTCAAAACAGTAGTTAGAATATTTCGATATACCTCGTACTCCCTTTCATATTTTAGATCAAAATTTGATGACCTATACTTTTTATACAATTTGTATTTCTTTTTAATTGATTTTAAAATCGCCTTTGTTACCCATGGATTTTTAGGGTAACATTTTGAATGATTAGTAATATTGTTCCTTCTTAATGGAGCATGTGTATCACATATTTCCCGAAATATACCATAAAATACAGAATATGCATCATTCACATCTTTACACTTATACACATAATCTCACCTTGCATTGGCTAAGTCTAAACAATATAAATCAACATCATGTGTTTACCGGGAAAGATGTAATTATTAAGTACCTTCAAGGGTTGAGCAAGGTATGTTGGACCCCTAAAGAATCTACAAAGCCACCCCATGTACCACATAGCATTCATGTGAGAGTAGTCTGATATCATAATTCCAGAAGTATTTTACTGAAATCTAGTAACTTGCTCAGTATTATCATAACAAACACTACTGAAATCTTAAAAATGACTTCATTATTTGCCAATGTTTATTTGCTTTTTCCTCAGAAATCTTGGTGATGGGTAGTCTGTGGAGCCAGAGGTGACAGATGACATTAAAGCATTCACATGCCAATGTATAGTAAGGCCCGGGAGAAGTCTATTAATGGCGTCCGCAGCATCATGCTGAAGCAGAATCGGGGATGATGGGAGAGGGCGAGCAACTGATGACCAAATCCAGGGTGGTTTTCTCCATGCTCCCACCTGGCAGAAGCAACCTTATCTAACACTGTCAATGTGTGAACCACCACCACCACCTTGCCATCTTTAAGCGAGCTGATCAGCCAGTCCTATGGCGCGCTAACCCATTTGATCCTGGACAAGGGTGGCAGAAGACAGCCTTCGGTATCATGGACCCGATGTGGTTAACTGGCCCTATCCTTACTACATCCCTCATTGATCACTCCAGAAAATTACTGCGTAGATGGAGGAGGATGAAGAGGAGCAGCCAGACATTAATTACAATGATCGTTTTGATGATGACTAGAAATTACAGAAGTGTGAAACCAAAAGCTATCATATCGCTTACCGCTTCTGTGTTTTGTATAATTGCACAGGATGAGAATTCAGAATACTTTTGACAAAGTGAAGTCATATTATGTTACTTTTCTCGATACACTTTAAGTCCATACTTCATGGAAAACACATACTGCAGTACACAAGTAACAAAATGTGACTAACCACTTTGTCTGTTGATCAAAGGTTAAATATTTTGTCTTGTATCAGACAACTTTTAAAAGAATTTAAAAGAAAAGTTAATTTCAAACAATTTGAAATTTCTTTTTGTTGAAATAGAATACATATGTAAGCACATCAGCGATTCGTATGCAAATATTCCAAAATCAGTTGCCGCAATCCACATTGATATAGCAGTCTCTATTCACAGAGTGGATTTCTGGCTGTCAAGTGAAATTCATATGTTTATTTTCAGACAGAAAGGCTTTGAACAAATACGTTTGAATGAATAAGTTTTAATGATAACATTTTGGCACCTAAATTGTTGAAATCGGCAGAGCATCTTGGCAGAGTGATTGTTTTCATGAAAATACCCGAACTCAAACTCTTCATATGCAAATTAAGTGAAATAGAATGCACACAAAAAGTATTCAATTTCATTTTAGGTTCTATTTTTGTCGATTATCAACGGTCACTTTCACATGTGATCAAAATCTGTATGTTCACCTCTCTTGATCTGCTATTTTAGGGGTATTTGCGTATGGATTGCCGTAGTGCTTACATTCTTCATTAGATTTCAACAAGTGAGAAGTCAGAAAGCTTGGAGTTGATTGTTTAAAGATAATATTGAATGTTCTTTTTGCTACAAAACACCAGATCTGAGCTATGATCTAAAGACAAAGTGATAAGTCACGTTTGTGAAGTAGTTTGTGTCATGTATATAAACGAATTATTTGGGTACTCTACAGTGTAAACGACACTAAACTTTTCATATTTTTGACTTTTCTTGTATCAAACTTGCTTTAATCATGTAAATAACCATCTCAATCAATTCCTCGTGACACATTTACCCTGAAGAAATGATATATTTGTCCCTGTACGTTGTGAAGTTCAAAAGTCATGAAAATTAATGATTTCCCTTCCAAATCCACGATGGCCGCCAATGGCTCCCATGGGAAACGATTTTTACTTTAAAAAAAAAAACGATCATTCAATAGACACCCTAAGGGATACAAAAAAGGAGGGTGCATGGGGATCCCCCATTCCTTCAAGACAAAAGTGGTTAGTCACTCTTATGAGGTATGAGATTGTCATGTATATTATATGGACTATTTGGGCAATTTCCAGAGCAAACGACACTGCTTTTTTTGCATTTTTGGACTTTTCTTGTTGCAGACTTGTCTTAATCATTTGAATAACCATCTCAACCGATTCCTCATGCCACATTTACCCTGAAGAAACGTTTTATTTGTCCTTGCATGTTGGAAAGTTCAAAAGTTATAGACATTAATGATTTTCTTCGCAAATCCAAGATGGCGGCCAATGACCCCCATGTTACACGATCTTTACTTGGAAACGAAACAAAAATCATCATAAAGACACCCTAACGGATACAAAAAGGAGGGTACATGGGACCCCCCGAAAAAAAAAAATTACTACCAGACTGTTAAGACAAAGTGGTTAGTCACTCATATGAGGTATGAGATTGTCATGCATGTATATGGACTATTTGGTCAATTTCTACAGTAAACGACACTGGTTTTGCTCGCATTTTTGGACTTTTCTAGTATGAAACTTGCTTTAATCATGTAAATAACTATCTCAAACGATTCCTCATGCTATATTAACTCAGAAGAAATGTTTTATTTGTCCCTGTATGTTGGAAATGTGAAAAGTTATAGAAATTAATGATTTTCCTCGCAAATCCAAAATGGCCGCCAATGACCCCCATGGGAAACGATTTTTACGTGAAAACAAAAAAAAAAAATCATTTAATAGACACCCTAAGGGATACCAAAAAGGAGGGTGTATGAAGATCCCCCTTTACTACAAGACTATTAAGACAAAGTGGTCAGTCACTCTTATGAGGTATGAGATTGTCATGTACTATGTTTATAGACTATTTGGTCAATTTCTAGAGTAAACGACACTAATTTTTCTTGCATTTTTGGACTTTTCTAGTATGAAACTTGCTTTAATCATGTAAATAACTATCTCAAACGATTCCTCGTGCCGTATTTACTCTGAAGAAATGTTTTATTTGTCTCTGGATGTTATGTAATTCAAAAGTAAAACTATTTGGGTATTTTTCGGTGTAAATGACACTGAAATTGTCATATTTTTTGGCTTTTCTTGTTTCAATTTTTCGTTAATCATGTAAATAATCGTTTCAATCGATTCCTCATGTCACATTTACCCTGAATAAATGCTTTATTTGTAATTGTATGCTGTGTAGTTCAAAAGTTATGGAAATTCATGATTTTCCCTGAAAATCCAAGATGGCTGCCAAGATGGCCGCCAATGACCCCCATGGGACACGATTTTTTCTTGGGAACAAAAAATTTCATTAACTAGACGCCCTAAGGGTTACAAAAAAAGTTAGTTAAAAAGATGTGTTCGGAGGGTGCATGGGGACCCCCCATTCCTACCAGACTAGTAATGTCCCGGTCAAAACACAAAAGCATCAGAGCACCAAAGGAGCTATCTCAGGGGTACCCATAGAAATGGGAGAAGAAGAGATCAAGTCAGAACTAAAAAGACAAAAAGTGATCAATGCAAAGAGAATAATATTCTCTTTGCATTGATATTATCTAGGAAAAACCTACAACCAGAAAAGAAAGATACTCTCTACACCCCAACCCGCAGTGTGATTTTAACATTTGACTCAAAACATATCCCTGAAGAGGTAATGCTCTGTTTCCAATCATTTAATGTAAAACAGTGGATTCCACCGGTTGTAAGATGCTTTAAGTGTCAGCGTCACGGTCATACGGCAGCAAACTGCCGTTCAAAGATCCAATGTGTCAGATGTGGGGAATCTCACTCTTTTGAGGAATGTCCCAGAAAAGAAAATCCCAAATGTGTTAGCTGTGGCGACGACCACTCGGCGGCTTACAATGGATGTAAACTGATGAAGAGAGCGAAATAGATACAAAAACTAGAGACGGTAAATAGTTTGTCATACGCTGAGGCCGCAAGAACGTATCGGGCGAAAGAAGAACAAACAAAAGAAAGGACTCAGAAAACTCCTCTTTCTAATCGAGTGAGCTATGCCTCAGCGGCAATCATGGCAACCGATAGTGGCAATCTGCCGTAGCCGGTGCCGAAAGGTTGGTAAGAACAAAACCACGCGTACAGAAACAAACGGCGCCGCGCATTCTCCCATCTCTCCCTTCCATCAGTACTGTAAGCCAAGCTGTTGAAACTATCAGCAATCTGATGGTGGGAACAGACAGAAAAACAGGTACAAATAAGGGTGATGTAGGGTTAAGCCAAAAATCGAAATCAACTACTGACAAAACTGGACAAAAAGAAAATCCACCTGGAAGTAACTTTCTTGTGAATGCTTCAAACGAGAAAGTAATTTCCTTTGTGGACAAAAATTGTTCTAATTTTCGTAAGTGAACAAACGGAACCAGAGATACTCGCACTCATTCGTTCTCTTGTGGAACAGGTATTGGTCGAAAAATCAAAATGCAGCCGATGAATAATAACCTTTTCATGATTGCGCTTGTCATTCTCCAGTGGAACGCCCAAGGGATGAATGCTCAAGGAGGAGAATTGATTAGATATATAAATTCTGCACATGAAGGAGTAATTCATTTGATATGTATACGAGAATCTTCGTTTGCGGAAACTACCCAGTTATATTCCCCAATACACCACACTGTCAAGAAACAGAAAAAAATGGACAACGTGGTGGAGGGGTAACTATATATACGTTCATGACCCAGTTACTTTTGAAGAAGTTCGAATTTACGAAGAAATAGAGATGCAACTGATTGATATATATTTGGAAGACTATGTGCTGTCGGTAGTAAATTATCATAATCCTTGTTAGAAATTGAATGATGATACTCTGAATATGTTACTTTCGAAGGTGAGAGATTTATCGAAAGTATTAATAGTCGGGGATTTTAATTCTCATAATGTATTATGGGGTAGTCTAAGAACAGATTTTAACGGTAAATTACTTGAAAAGTTTATAATGTGTAATAGCTTAGTTGTTTTAAATGATGGTTCTCGAACAAGACTGGATAGTCACACCGGCAAGACATCTTGTTTAGATTTGTCTATCACATCGGCAGCCCTTCCCGGTAAATGCATATTTTGGCAAGTGCTAACAGAATCATTCGGAAGTGATCATTATGTAGTGTGCACTCAGTTATACATTAGCGCAAATGCTTTTCATTTTCGTGAAATCAACACAGGAGATGAAAACCAATCCTTCAGAAAGGTCAACTGGAAGAAATTTGCCTCCTTATGTAATGAAATGTTAACTGTTGATTCTGTTGAAACGTTATTTGAAGAATATGGTACGCCTAATCAAAATCTTTGGAATATCAAGTTACCGCCCAAAAGACACAGAGCCCAACCCAGTCCCATGGTGGACGAAGGATTGTACGGACAAGATAAAACAGAGAAACAAAATACAGAGAAAGTTGAGGAGACGATGGTCAAAGGACTTGCAAAACGAATTGAAACAAAGGAAAGCAGAAGCCCAGAGGACTATCCGTAAAGCAAAACACGACTACTGGCCAACGGCGTAAATCCGTACTGAGGAGTGGGGGGGGGGGGATGATTGGCGATAGTCACCATCACCACGATTACAAGCCCATAACCGGACCGGCGCAGCCGGGGGGGGGGGGGGGGGAAGCTTGCCCCCCCCCCCCCCCCCCAACACACACACACACACACTTTACAGGATCAAATGTCCCACTCTTTTCCATGCAAAGTAGGAGGGAAGTGGCAGCAAAAATATGACGACTTTTTGTTCTTGTTTTTGTTTGGTTTTTTTTTCTTGTCAGCCGACTTTCGGCGGAAAATCAGACCATAAAAGTATGAAGACTGTTGTTGTTGTTTCTCTTGTCTTTTGATGTTCTTTCTTCTTGACTGACAGGCGATTTTGCCCCCCCCCCTTTCAAAAACGTAGCGCAGCCCTGAATAATGCCCAAATAAATTCAATAAATGCTAATCAGGATATCCATTTCTTGAATAACGTAGTATTATTTCTGTAGCTATTAATTGTATTCTTCAATTTTCTTGATTTAAGTCAGTAAAGCAATCATCCCAGGGGCAACGTTCCGTTTTAATGATGGGGGTTAGGGGAGGGACTTGGAGTTTGAATATCTGTGCGAGGGAGCGGAGCGGCCTAGCGGAGGGGGGAGGGGGAGGGTGTGGGAGGGGGTATCCCTCTCCCACATGAGGAAAATTTGGCATTTTCAGACCTGAAATTCAGCGATCTGGTGCACACTTTTGGTGAAATTTGGGATTTTTTCCTATCAAAAAACAAGTAAGAAAAAGAAAAATTCATAGATAATTGAATGACTACATCGTGGTATTTCAGCTCTTGCTCCGCCTATGCGACATCACTGTGAAGGCCTACTAAATAGTGGGGGCTATCACCGGCGTAGCCAGGATTTGATCTTAGGGGGAGCGGTTGGATGCGAGGGAGCGATGCGAGCGAGGGGGGAGGGTGTGAAAGGGGGGTTTCCCCCTCCCACAGTGAGAACTTTTTGCATATGATGTTGTAAATGGTGCAATTTGGTTAATTTTTTTTTGCGTGTTCTATCGACTTGAAACAGTCCAACATGTTTAAGGTAGCAGTACATTTTATGTAGATTAATTATTATTGAACAATTTTGCCTATGAAATGGTATCTTTTAGAGAAACTTCTTGTCTTAATTCTTACGCTGAAGATCATGAACGCGATCATGAATTTTGACATTGTACAGTCCCAAAACGGCCGTTTGTAGCTATATATATATTTTTTTCGCTTAGGAAATTAAGCGGGGGCGCACCGGGCGCATTTGCTGGCAATTACTGGCAGCAACATCAGGAGAATGACATAACGATTAAATGCGAGCGAGCGAAGCGAGCGAGCTTTAAAATTTTGACATTTCACAGTCCAAAAACTGCCGTTTGTAGCTATATTTTTTTCGCTTTGAAAAATAAAGGGGGGGGGGCGCACCGGGCGCAATTGCTGGTAATTACCCGGCAGCAACATCAGGAGAATGGCATGACGATTAAATGCGAGCAAGCGAAGCGAGCGAGCTTGAAAATTTTGACATTTTACAGTCCAGAAACGGCAGTTTGTAGCTATATTTTTTCGCTTAGGAAATTAAGAGGGTGGGGGCGCACCGGGCACAACTGCTAGCAATTACTGGCAGCAACATCAGGAGAATGACATAACGATTAAATGCGAGCGAGCGGAGCGAGCGAGCTTTAAAATTTTGACATTTCACAGTCCAAAAACTGCCGTTTGTACCTATATTTTTTTCGCTTTGAAAAATAAAGGGGGGGGGGGGGGCGCACCGGGCGCAATTGCTGGTAATTACCCGGCAGCAACATCAGGAGAATGGCATGACGATTAAATGCGAGCAAGCGAAGCGAGCGAGCTTGAAAATTTTGACATTTTACAGTCCAAAAACTGCCGTTTGTAGCTGTTCTTTTTTCGCTTATAGGAAATTAAGGGGGGCGCACCGGGCGCAACTGCTGGCAATTACTGGCAGCAACATCAGGAGAATGGCATAACGATTAAATGCGAGCAGGGAGGTGTTTCTCTTCCCACCTCCCTGCTGCGAGCGAGCTTGAAAATTTTGACATCTTACATTCCAAAAACTGTCGTTTGTAGCTATATTTTTTTCGCTTTGAAAAATAAGGGGGGCGCACCGGGCGCAACTGCTGGCAATTACCCGGCAGCAACATCAGGAGAATGGCATGACGATTAAATGCGAGCGAGCGAAGCGAGCGAGCTTGAAAATTTTGACATTTTACAGTCCAAAAACTGCCGTTTGTAGCTGTACTTTTTTCGCTTTGGAAATTAAGGGATGGGGGCGCACCAGGCGCAACTGCTGGCAATTACTGCAGCAACAAATATCTCGTAAACACATTTATGATGTAATCTGGGGAAATTTCAATCCCAGAAGTGTATACTATTTTATTAGGGGGGGGGGGGAAAGCCCTCCGTTAATTGAAAGTATCTAGATATCTCCTCCCACCCAAGGAACATTTGCATTTCTTTGAACTGAAGTAACAGACCTGGTGCACACTTTAGATGAAACATTTTGAAATCTGTCAATCTAAAGTGTATTAAGTAGAAATGATTGAACGGAAGAACGGGGAGGGTATGGGAGGGGTTAGGCCTATCCCCCTCTTACGCGAGGGAGATTTTGTATTTTCAGAATTGAAATTCAGCCATCTTTGGGTGAAATATTTAGACAGTCTTCTATCAAAAAAAGTAAGAACATTTCCACATCTCGGGAGTTACGAGGAGGAGCAAAATGATCTGTTTGTCCCCAATACTTTTATGGGGGAACCATCCCCCTCCTCCTCCATCGACGCCTCTGCATATGAGGGAGCTTTTGTAAGTGAAAGATCTGCTGCACACTTTTTGATAAATATAAGGAAATAAAATGTCAATCTCAAAAGTGTACAAAGTCTATCGAAAGGGACCCAGTAGCAGAGCTTTTGCATATTTATGATTGCAATTCAGCGATCCGGTGCATAATTCTGGCGGTAGTTGTCCAATTTTCCATAAAGAAAGTTCGAGATCTGTCCTCATCTCGGGAATTGCTTGGGGGACAAAATGATTTGTCTCCCCCAACATTTCCGTAGGAGCGGGGCAAATTCCCCTTTGCCCCCCCCCCCCCCCCCCCCCCCCGAGATAGATTTGACGCCCCTGATCATCCCTGGGTATGCCCATAGATGTATCAGAGTCATCATCCATCATTTCAGGAATGATTCAGGAAATGGAGGGGGGTTCAATTATGGCGTTATAGTTTTTGTTATTGTTTGTTTTCGTACATAATTTGCAGATGGTCCCGAGTTGCTCGCTTCATAGCATGTTTACATGTAAGCCTATGCTATTTGACGTTGTCAACGTCTGGACCATACCTTATGTCGATATTACTTTCTTCGCGAGCGAGCGAAGCGAGCGAGCGCTTGAGAAAATTATGCATACATTATCCTACAAGATAGAATACTGTTCAGCTCTGTTACCTGTCTGAAGGCGGGCGTACGAACGTCATGCAATATGGCAAAATTGATACAATCACATTTCTGCTTCCTCCATTTTTTCTCAAATTTCAGGGGGGGTGATTGTACAGGCCATCCCCCCTCCTCCATTTCAGGGGGGATATATCCCCCCATCCCCCCCCCCCCCCCCGGATTCACGCCCATGCTACTGGCAGTCCTTTAGTGCGAAACTAAACCGCTTCTCCTCAGTTTCAAAGATATAAATATGGCAAACAATAAAGAGGCTAAACGGAACCCCTGTGAAACATAAAAACATGCCTACTTTACGCTCCGAAGAGAACATTATCGTCAGCGATAAATGTAAAGCACATATTTTAGGAAAATATTTCGTAGCGTAATATGATAAGAATTATAAGGATTATGTGAAGTTTGGGGATTGATGAGGACAGATTCTGACAGCAGTCGTGAATTGGTTTGTAATGAGCCTTTTCAGCTCCGGGAATTAGAGAGAGCACTTAGCTCAAGAAAAGGCACTATAGACGCCTGGATTGGATGGAATAGGATATGAGGTTTATAGCAACATGCCCATACCTTCTAAAGAACTTTTATTACTAATTTACAATCGAATTTGGGAAACTGGTCTAATACCACAAGCATGCAAACACTCAATCTTGATCCCAATTTTGAAAGCAAATAAACCCCCACAGAACTAAGTTCTAACCGACCAATGACATAATTATCCTGATAAAAATTATGGAAATTATGGTTAAAGAGAGGATAAACTTTTTGGTGGAAAAGAATAATTCATTATCCCCAATACAGAGTGGATTCCGTAAAGGCAGAAGCTGTGTGGATAATATAATTCACATGGAAAAAGAAATACAGAAAAATCTGAAAGTGAGTATTAAAACAATAGCAGTATTTATTGATTTAGTTAAAGCATAATATGATAGACTGTGGCCCGAAGCCCTCCTGGTCAAACTGTGGAACGCAAACATTCGCGGAAATTTGCTACATTTTATAGCAAACATGCTGTCAAAGCGCACCTTCCAGGTGCGTGTGGGCAATGTACTATCTGAAACAATGGAGATGGTTTACGGATTACCCCATGGAAGCCCTATGAGCCCCATTTTGTTCAACCTGATGCTCAGGGATATTCCAGTTAGGCCCAACCCCAAAGTCCTATTATACGCCGACGATTGCGTAATATGGCAATCAGGTAACGACATCACAGAAGTGACCACATGCTTACAAGGATACTTGAATATACTTAATGAGTGGTTCAAAAGATGGGGCATGCTCATCTCATCCCAAAAACAGTTCCAATACTGTTTTCACGATCCAACAAAGAAGAACCCGTTCTACTCTATCTGTATAGACGAACAACCACTTATTCAGAGAAAAGAACACCGATATCGTATTTTAGACAAGAAGTTAACGTGGAAGTCTCATATGCAAGACTTAGCATGTAGAAGTAAAAAGAAAATATACTTAAATGTTTGGCATATGTAAAATGGAGTGGTGGAATAAAGGATTTGATAACAGTATATTAATCCCTTATTCTTTCCTTACTGGATCGTGCATGCGAAGCATAATTATGACTCGCCATCTGATTTTGTCAAAAATATACTCAACTCAGGTCAGTATCAGGCTCTGTCAATTTGTTTGGGTAGCAAAGTCGGAACCTCCCTGAAAACTCTCCAAACAGAGTCAGGAGAGATGCCCTCAGATATACGGAGAAAATTGCTGAGTGTAAGGTATATCAAGAGAATTGAAACCACTCCCGACCACCCTTTGCTGGAAGACGTCGGGGACGGTTGGCAATATAGATTTTATGACAACAAAACTTGTTCAAGTAACTCCTTTGGAAACAGGGTAATGCAGTTGAAAGAGGAAGTCTACCTCAATATGCCTGTTGAGCAGGTATCTCCTACAACTATCCCACTTTGGCATATCCCCAAAGTGAATGTCTCAACTGAGTTAAGTAGGTCAGATAATCCATTGTTTCAAAATCAAATGAGTTTAGAAATTACACAGAAGAAATGGAGTCACTACTTGCATGTATACACGGATGGATCCAGAAGTCAAACAGGCAGAGTGGGAGCTGCTTTTTTCGCTCCCTATTACAAATATATTGAATCGAAAAGACTGCAGGATTTCACGTCATCATAGGTCGGAACTTTCTGCAATTCTTATGGCATTAACCTGGTTGAGACAACTTAGTATATGTGTATACAGGAGTTGTGATTTTTACTGATGGTTTCAGTGCTCTCCGGGCCCTTGAAACATGTAGGCCCTAAATTCGATGATGCTTTTGTCATGTTTGTGAAAGGAACAGGGCCGGCGCAGTGTTTTCAAAAGTGTGGGGGCCCACTTCCGGGTTTCTTCAGCTAACAAGCAAAAAAAAAAAAAAAAAAAAAAAAAAAAAAAAAAAAAAAAGTCCCCACCTCATTCTCTCCCCTCCCATTTTAGTGCCACTTACGTACTTCCGGGTTGAAAATAAGTGTGGGGGCCCAAAGTGATGACACCTTTATGTATTCCTTTGTATGGTGCATAAAAAGTGTGGGGGCCCGAGCCCCCACTGCCCCCACGGCTGCCCCGCCCCTGAGAAATACACATTCTTTCGATGCACTTGCTGTTCAGGGGTATGATAGTGCATTTTGAATGGGTGCCCGGCCACTGTGGCATCACGGGCAATGAGACAGCAGATAAAGCGGCAAAAAAAAACTCTATCTACAAGAGAAACATATCGGAGTCAATAATGGACTCAATAAGATGGAAGTCAAATATGTTTTAAGTCGTCATTTTAATAAGAAGTGGCAAAAAAGATGGGAAGAAACACAGTCGCCTTTAAAAGAAGTACAGAAGTATGTATTTGGAAAATAATTATTATGAATGCAGATGAAAAAACGGGGAAGAACAATACTTATTCACCAAGTCCGTATGGGTAATATTGGACTGAATTGTGATAAGTGGAAAGTAAATTTGCATGAAACAGGCAACTGTCCCCATTGCCCGGAAAAGGAAAATTGAAGTCATTTCTTATATGATTGTCCGAAATATTTGACAGAGAGAGCCATGTTGATCGCAGACATTGGAGGCAAAGATCAACGGGATATAAGAAAAGTAGTATCCGTAGAAAATGTTGACCATTTGAAGGCATCAATATTATATGTGAAGAGAACCGGAAGGTTTTCCAAAAGACTTATATAAGTCTAATAAAGTTATGCAGGTAATTATTTTTTTAGTTTTATTTAATTTAGATTTGCATACTGCACAACCGGATGTTTATTATATGTTTATTATATAATGTAAAATTCAGAATTATTTGTATAGTAACAGTATATGTTTATTTATTGGAAAGTACATATGATATAATTATTTTTGATGTTAATATATCACATTCAGGAGTCTGCTTGTACACCATTATGCGTTGGGCAGAGGGTCCTGAGTGCGGCAAAGAGGGATCTAGGGGTGCGTTTATCAACTCCTTTTCTCGGCAGAAACAGGTTATCCAAACAGCTTTCAAGGAATGTTTACGAGTTGATAAACGCAAAGCTGTTTTGAAAGCCCTTTAGGAAAGCCTTCACGAAAGGGTGCGTTTATCAACTCTCCTTTCTCGGCAGAAACAGGTTATCCAAACAGCTTTCAAGGAATTTTCACGAGTTGATAAACGCAAAGCTGTTTTGAAAGCCCTTTAGGAAAGCCTTTTCGAAAGCCCGAAATTTGTGACGATCCAAACAGGTTTCCTAAACAGGTTATCAGAAACATAAAAGCCTTTCGAAGTTGATAAACGCAAAGCTGTTTTGAAAGCTTAGGTCGCCCTATACTGCGGTTGCGACCATGCGTTTCCAGTTTCTGAAAAGACGCGCGAGTAAAGTGCACACGAGTACGTGTAACGTATACATACAGCTGTGTGTAATGCACGCATATGCTTGAACAAGCCTTTTCGAAAGCCCCAAATTTCTGGCTATCCAAACAGTTTTCCTAAACAGGTCTTCAGAAACCTGTTTGTAAAAGCCTTTTGGAAGTTGGTAAACGCAAAGCTGTTTTGAAACGGCTTTTTGTAGTCTTGTACTTCTGTAATGTATAGTGTATATTACTCGAGAGGTACTTGCAGAAAAGATGAGCTCGTACACATCAAGGTTCTTCGTTCTGAAGAAGCTATTGCTCCTTTTTTGAAACACCGAGGGGCAAATAAGTTAAGTCTAACTTTACGCCCAAGCATCTAAGATATGTTAGGTATGTTAACGACGAACAGGCAAAAGGTACAATGTATATAGCCGGTGTATGGAAATCGAGCAACGGTCAGCTTGCTTCTTGACACATCAGCAATTTTGGAAGAGGAGTGGGTGTGGTGCTGGGACCAATCGTATGAGGGGGAAGTCATTTTTGGAGGGAAAGTTAGCTTGGGGAGGGGTCATATTTTAGATGGGACTGGCCTGGATGTTTGGAGCCAGTGGGGGAAGCCGGATGAACCTTGAAGCTGAGTGGGTCATAATTGGTCTGAATGAGAGCACCTGTTTGAGGAAGGGAAGGTTTGCAGACTGGGAGAAATTATACAAGATGGTCATTAAAAGGAGGGTGACTTTAAAGGCGGGATGGGCTCAGGAGTATACTGAGCTAGTTTTATACAGAATGTATAAAACTGAACTGAACTGAACTGAATGTAGACATTATCGAAATGTCCTAAATACACATTACATCCCCCTTTGTTGGGAAATGAGGGGGGGGGGGGGGGGTAAAGGCCAAAGTGAAAATTCACAAACAAGAAAACAAAAATATCACCATACATGCCATATTGATTCGTGAAACTGTCGATATTACTGTCCCGTTCCACTTTCGCTCATCACTCTTTCTCTAAAAAAAATACATAGAGTATACAAAGAAATTTAATTTAATGACAGCAGAGAGAAAAATCATGATTAATGTATCGCATGAGAGAATGCACATGGCTGGAGTCCTTGGTTTAGAGTTTGATTATTATGTCCCGGCAAAAGGGGTGTGATAGTCACATTTTCAAACTAAAATCATTCCATTTATCTATGGAACCCAGGTGATATTTATGATAAACAACAACATAATACAACTGGGTAAATTGTTCGAGAAAAGGAATTTAAATAATGTGCAATCAGTATCGAAACAAAACCTTCTGAATTCTTTCATGCAATGAATAATGATAATGATAATGAATAACATTTATATAGCGCTTAATACTGATGTTTCTAAGCGCATCAAGATGCGTGGAATATGTATTTGAGAAATCCATGAATTTTCTCTGTAAATTCACACATCTTTAATGGTCTATGTACAATCAAAACGGAGAGAATAAAACACATAATAATACATTATCAACCATCATTCTAACTTTTGAAACAACATTATTTAATTTATTTTAATTAAGCAAGTACTGTAAACGTCATAGTACCAAACAGATTACATTGACACAAAATTTGCGTGGCTACGATACTCCATTTCGAACATAGGAAACCAACTATTCCGATTTTATGAACGGTATCCACACAGTTTCTGAGTCCTGTCAGAGATGCTAATTTCCAAGCATCTAATTTAGTATCAATGGAGAGGCAACGAGAGCGCTCGAGGAATGAGAGAATAATCCATGTGTAAGGCCTAGGCAATTATCACTTCAAGGATCGAGAAGGATAACACGGAATAAATTGACTCCCAAACCTCTCTCGTTTAACGAAAATTTCTCCGCATTGATAACTATAATGAAGTAAGCGAAAAACAGGCACTTTCTAGCCTGCATAAAATGTGAAATTGTGTAAATTCAAAACTTTCAAATGCCTGACATTTGACAAAT
This sequence comes from Diadema antillarum, assembly GCF_040938485.1. Taxonomy (NCBI): domain Eukaryota; kingdom Metazoa; phylum Echinodermata; class Echinoidea; order Diadematoida; family Diadematidae; genus Diadema; species Diadema antillarum. The sequence goes on from NW_027271620.1 coordinate 259,030, forward strand.
GTACACACAAGACATAGACGCTTAAGACAAGTAAATTCAAACTTGTATGCATTCATGTCACATGTATAATGGAAACAATCAAATTGAGTCAAATGTCATCCAACCAATGTCGGCCCCTGGACCGGATGGTATAACTCCACGAGTCTTGAAGCAGCTGGCAAAAATTCTGGCTCCAATTCTTTGCAATATATTCCGGTTGTCATATGAATTAAGTGAAATACCAAATGATTGGCGTGAAGCAAATGTTGTACCAGTCTACAAGAAAGGTAATCGATCTACTCCTGTAAACTACCGCCCCATTTCGCTGACATGTATTTGCTGTAAACTAATGGAGCACGTTTTAGCCAGCAAAATTATGAAGCACGGGGACGAAAATAACATCATTTTCCCCCTGCAATATGGCTTCCGTAAGAACATGTCATGTGAACAACAATTACTTGGTTTCACAAGCGATTTACATAGGAACTTGGAAGCAGGACGTCAAACGGATGTTATAGTCATGGATTTTTCAAAAGCTTTTGACAAGGTTGGGCATGAGCGGCTTTTACGTAAACTGGACTACTACGGTATCAGGGGGAAAAATCTGAAATGGATTCAAAGTTTTCTCAATGGAAGAAGTCAGAGGGTTGTTTTGGATGGTATTAAATCTTCTTCAGTAGCGGTAGGATCTGGAGTGCCTCAGGGGTCGGTTCTTGGGCCTTGCCTCTTTCTACTTTACATCAATGACTTGCCTGATGGTCTCGCGTCAAAGGTTCGCCTTTTTGCTGATGATGCAATTTCTTACATGACTATCGACAATCAACATCATACGCAAAATCTTCAAGAGGACCTAAACAAAATTGGTGACTGGGCGAAAAAATGGATGATGGATTTGAACACAGATAAATGTAAGGTTTTGACGATATCCAGGAAAAGAAGTAAGGTGCAACACGTGTATCATCTAAATAACGCCCCTCTTGAATCTGTTGAATCCGTGAAGTACTTGGGTGTAACCATCACTTCTGATTTGAAATGGACCCAACACATCAACAATACTGTCAATAAAGCCAATAACGTGCTTGCATTTCTAAAACGCAATCTTCGCATAAAATCTTCTGATGTTAAAGCCACAGCTTACAAAACATTGGTTCGACCAATTGTTGAGTATGCTTCCACAGTTTGGGACCCATCTACCAAGAACCTAATCCACCAAGTGGAAATGGTCCAGAGAAGAGCTGCGCGATTCACTTTAAATCGCTACCATAACACCTCGAGTGTCACCAAAATGCTACAAGAACTTAATTGGACCACTCTGGAACAGCGCAGAGAAAATGACAGGCTAATTATGATGTACAAAATACACAATAATCTCACTCCTCTTTCAGCACAGGACTATATCATCAAACAGGCTACTCAGTTAACGAGAGCCTCGCAACCACACTCCTATCAGGTACCATATTCGAGAACTGAATCGCATCGCCATTCGTTCTTCCCAAGAACTGTAAGGAACTGGAATTCCCTGTCGTCAGAAATTGTTTCAGCGCCATCTGTGGGATCATTTCGAAACCGTCTAACGGTTGATCACAGTGGCTAGTATTTTCGTCAAATTTTCTATGTGTTTGTAAATATCTGTAAATAAATTGTATTATAATGTAAATAGCACCAGTCTGCAAGAATCTTCAGTCTATTGAAGGAGGCAGACTTAATCAGAAGAAGAAGAAGAAGAACCATCCACGTTTAACTATTTGACCAAATCTTTCACAAAAGAGTATGCGGAAATAACTTCAAATTTAATGGAACATAATTATTACTGAACATCTCATCAATATGGTGGAAGGTCAACAGGGCACTCAAGGTATTAATAGCGTCTATGTTAAAAGGGGCCCATAAACTTCGTATTGAAGTATCAACATAGAATAAATTCACTATCAATCCTATCCTGTTAAGCAAAGGTTCCCTCCATACTCTTCCATACCAGTGCCGTATATTGAGAGAGTCTGGCCAACTCATAAATTGAACGCCATGTCGTTACCCAGCGTACAGTGCGCTTATGGATTTAGCGTGTGCGCTTTGGGGTTAGCGCAGGCGCAAGGCACTGTGTTGCTTGACTTTTTGTTTTTTAGAGAGAGAGAGAGAGAGAGAGAGAGAGAGAGAGAGAGAGAGAGAAAGGGTGTAGGTTGGGGGAGGGACATTCATTCATTCCATCCATGTTGAACAAAGCCAACAATCAATTATTTTTACACATTCAAATAGACACAAGCACACAGGTATATAAACAACAGGGAAGCTGTTTAAAGGACATAATTCCTGAATATAAATATGATAAATTATTGCTGTATAAATAAAAGAAGAATTCACAGTATGTCGTGTCGTAAACTTTCACTAGACTGTAGGCCCCAATGCTATATATTTAGCAAGTTGTCCAGGGAACAAGAATATTGTATAACAAAATGATACAATGTATTATAATATATTTGCAATTAGCTGTACTGTGCACAGACGATAGACGAATTTCACAGTTTTACTGTTTCGCACATAAATAACCATCAATTACCATCCTATTTAGTACCATAAACTGACATGAAGGCCTACTAGTATAAGTAGGCCCTAATTCAAGAGGAATACACCTATGTACAATGTATATACAACATGAAACGTTATCGGCAAGTGCATCTCGTATAATGGTATGTAAAATGATCTCAAATTGTTTAAGAATAATTTCAAAAAAAGACCTGTAATTGAACAATTGAACAAGCACAAGTACCTGGATAACATAATAATCATGAGGGATATCCTCAGTGACATCCGTACGAAATATAAACTATGACCAGGACCATTGAATGGATATGAAATGAGTTTTAAAAAATGAAAATGTCCAAATGGCGACCGGTATACCTCCGCCATATTACGTTCTTAGCAGATGTAGAGTACGCCTTGACAGTGTTACACGACAGTTTCACATAATTGGCAGAAAAATTTGTCACAAAATTTAATGCGTCGAGTGTTTACTTTACTTGAACTTTAGGTGTAAATGGATGAGTTTTATTTAAAAGAGAAGTATTAAGGAATTTGACCATTTTTTACTTGTAAGTTGACCAATCTATTTTCATGGCAATACTTTAAGCGGTTATTTTACAAATCTGCGGAAATTACCGTCATTTTAGTATTTTCACTTGACCTTTGACCATCATAGCCAAAATCTTTCCCTATGCGTCATTGTGTAGTAATGGTGGCATGCAAATACCGCGCTTGGTTTTAAGTTTGTGCATTGGGTATAATCTCCAAGGTATGGATGAACTGGGTAATAATATTTCAACATAGCAGAATTTTAACATTTTACCTGACGTCGATCCTTGACCTTTGCCACCTCCCATGACCCCCAACCCCAACCCCCCCCCCCCCCCAAAAAAAAAAAAAAAAAAAAATCACAAAAGAATCACGATCGGGCAGTAAGTTTCGTCAGGAAATACATGTACTCACCTTCAGAAATTGTATACAGATATTGGGGAAATGGCAGTATTTTAAGATTTTAACCATTATGATTTTGACCGTTCACTTTGAACATGTTTACACAAATATGTTATATGCTGAAAAAACTTCGTCCACTCCCACATGCACACAATCATGTCAAGTTTCATGGCCAACGGTTTCAACAAAATTGATTACGAATGAAGGACAGACAAATGCTTCAGGCGACACTTCGTACGTTATAGCGGTGACATACAATCTTAATGTGAATCAAAACTTGGATAGTCTGAAAGACTATTTTGTATAGGTGTATTAATTCACTTGAAGACTGTGACGATTTACAAGGAGATCTTGATGCTTTGGGTAAATGGTCTAAGACATGGCATCTTGACTTTAATGTTAATAAATGTAAGATTATGAAAATGTCACGGAAAAGAACAAAATATGATTATGATTATGTTTTATGTGAACAGACATTAAGTATAACTCATTCAGAAAAATATCTAGGAATAATTATCAATGAAACACTCAACTGGAACGATCATTGTAATGAAACGTATGTTAAATGTAATAAAATTATTGGTGTCATAAAAAGGAATTTTTTACATTGTCCCTCACATGTTTTAATCAGTTTATATAATTCTCTTATACGTCCATGTTTAGAATATTGTGCTGCTGCATGGGATCCATACAGATTATCTCACATTAACGTACTTGAGCGTGTTCAGAAGAGGTTTGTTAGATTATTGTTTCGTGACTGGGAAACAGGTTATGATACGTTGTTGCAAAAAATACATTTCTCGAAATTAATTACAAGACGTAAGTATTTCAGACTCATAATGTTTTACAAAATGATAAATGACATAGTGAATACTGGACAACAAAGAATTACACGAGAGAACAGATTTGGTAGAAATGATCATAATAAGAAAGTATATATCCCGTTTGCAAGAACTGATTATTTCAAATGTTCTTTTTATCTCAAGACTTCACAAGAATGGAATTCATTGCCAAGTAACATTGTAGCCAGTACATCTCTTTCTCGCTTTAAATATTTATTAAGACAGTTTTTATGTATGTGAATTCATTGTACAATGTATCATGTATATCATATAAGTCTCATTTGATGAATTTTAACCTTACTCTGTCCGGTGCAATATTAATGTGCATATACTATGATATAGACTTTTTTTATGTATTCATCCATGTTTTAATATTCCGCTAGTATACCCTGCAATATGGTTTGTTGCCTTAGATGATTATTCCTCTCTTGCGATATCACTTATTTACATTTTATCCTGGTTACCCATTTTTTGTGCAATATATTGCTGTTCCGAAGGCCAGAGTTTGATTTCATCGTCATTTTACAATAACTGTATTATATTTGTACCTATATGTATTTAGATTTTTGTATTTCAATGTTCCAATCATAATTTTTAATTTGTTTAATTTTGTGATGATGTATACTGTACTCCAGGGGTGCAGACATGCATGGGTATTCGTACCTTTTTTTGCACCCCTAGACATGTTGTTTTTGATTTGTCTGAATAAATACAATACAATACAATACAATACACCGCGAGGAATCCAAAGAAAAAAAAATCATATAATTTTCCCGTTACACTCTAATTTCCCACTTTCGTTTCCTTCGTTTTGGATCTGTCGGAAAGCGGTGCATCATTACACTTGAGCCAGGTCGGTTAGCGCAACGCCATGCTGCGCAGGAAAGGCATGACGAATTTTCAGTTTATCGCAGTAAGATATCAAAATACCTTTCGTATACTTCAATAAAATAGACAACGGCAAGGACACTGCACCGTGACTGATATTGGGGATGTCCCAAAGGCAAGCAATATCAACGCGTACCCGCGCATGTTCAACAATGGGCACTGCGTATGAACTCTGCTCACGCCCGCGTGATTGACTTTGGTAACGACATGGCGCCTGTAGATCACGGGACCAGCTTTTGACCAATCACAGGCTTCAAAACACATAAGCCGAAAACCGAGTTGACGGCACTGTTCCATACTAATGTCAAATTGATCACGTGATGAACGATTGAACAAGTACTTTCAAACTTGTTAGTATCATTGTTAGTATCATTAACGAGTGCACATTCAAACTCGTTACACATCAAATTGATGCCATATATGAGTAATATCGTTCAAAATTGAGCATACTGTCTTGGAAAAGATAATCATAGTCAACATTAAAATGGACAGGATGACTATCCTAACATAACCTGTGTTTCACACTAAAAGGAAGTTACATAACGTAAAAACATAACTGATAACACAACATAACATATCAAAGTAGAACAATATGATTTTTTTTTGTTCGTTCACCTGGAACTCTATATGCTACTAAAAAAGATACATGAGACTATTATATGTTATATTGTTATGCTATCATCACGAGAATTGGTCAGTCTTCTAGGGTTTTCTCTAAACTGGGTCTGTATATAGTACCCTGAATACTGTCCTATATCAAACCTCTGTATAGGTTTAAGTCATGTTAATATCGCCAGAGTAGGCTGTCGTGAACTGGTCAACTTGTCTTTTGCCGTGAAACATGATAAAATAAGTGGTTGGGCTGCATGTGGTGCAGCTTCCAATAGTACAGCCATCTTAAAAATGAGTGCAGATTGCCAATAACATAGCCAAATTCTAGATAATTACTCCATATTCCACTCTCATACTCGCTCTCTTTCAAATTGGAACAATGACAGTGTGTTTCGCTTACCGGTCATACTGAAGGTTTTGACAAATGTTGACACGTAGGATGCCAAGGATGTGTCGAAACAATTACATGGGCGTCACCAGGGGGGGGGGGGGGGTGCGTTGGGTGCGAACGCACCCCCCTTCAGACCCTAAAATAAAATTTAAAAAAAAAAAAAAAATCAGTCTGCGAGCGACCTCAACGCCGGACCCTAAATGATTATTAATTTCTATCTTTTTTTCTTTTCTTTTTTACATCGGGGACCAAAAAAAAAAAAAAAAAAAAAAAATCGTGGGCAAAAACATTTCGCACCCCTGGTTCGGGCAGCACTGATTTTATACATATCTACTAGTACAAGTTGGTGTATTCTATACAGTGTTTACTATTTAGATAGATTTTGGACATCCTTCCCATGCTTGGTCACTTCGACGCCACTTCGCTGGTCATACCTCCCCCAGTCATGAACATAAACCGACACCCTTGACTACCAGTGGTGGATCCAGGGGGAGGGGCGCACCGGGCGTCCCCCCCCCCCCCCGCCTCCCCCCCCCCCGCCCCCTCTTAATTTCCAAAGCGAAAAAGTATAGCTACAAACGGCAGTTTTTAGACTGTAAAATGTCAAAATTGTCAAGCTCGCTCGCTCCGCTCGCTGGCATTTAGTCGTAATGCCATTCTCCTGAAGTTGCTGCCAGTAATTGCCGGCAGTTCCAGCCGGTGCGCCCCCCCCCCCCCTTACTGCAAAAAAAAAAAAATATAGCTACAAACGGCAGTTTTTGGACTGTAAAATGTCACAATTTTCAAGCTCGCTCGCTCCGCTCGCTCGCATTTAAATTCTCCTGATATTGTTGCCAGTAATTGCCAGCAGTTGCGCCCGGTGCGCCCCCCCCCCCCTTAATTTCGAAAGCAAAAAAGATAGAGTTTAAAACGGCAGTTTTTGGACTGTAAAATGTCAAAATTTTCAAGCTCGCTCGCATTTAATCTTTATGCAATTCCCCTGATGTTACTGCCAGTAATTGTCTGCAGTTGCCCCCCCCCCTTAATTTCCAAAGCGAAAAAATATAGCTACAACGGCAGTTTTTCTACTGTAAAAATGTCAAAATTTTCAAGCTCGCTCTATTCGCTCGCTCGCATTTAATCGTTATGCAATTCAGCCAGTAATTGCCAGCAGTTCCGCCCGGTGCGCCCCCCTTCCTTGATTTCCAAAGCGAAAAAATATGGCTAAGAACGGCAGCTTTTGGACTGTAAAATGTAAAATTTTCAAGCTCATATAATCGTTATGCTCTCCTGATATTGCTGCCAGTAATTGCTAGGAGTTGCGCCCGATGCGCCCCCTTAAATTCCAAAGCGAAAAAATATAGCACCAAAAAACGGCAGGGTTTTTTTTTTACTGTAAAATGTCAAAATATTCAAGCTCGCTCGCATTTAATTGTTATGCCTTTCTCCCGATGTTGCTGCCAGTAATTGCCGGCAGTTGCGCCCGGTGCACCCTCCCCCCTTTATTTCCAAAGCGAAAAAATATAGCTCCAAATGGTAGTTTTTTTTTTACTGTAAAATGTCAAAATTTTCAAGCTCGCTCTCTTCGCTTACTCGCATTTAATCGTTATGCCATTCACCTGATGTTGCTGCCAGTAATTGCCAGCAGTTGCGCCCGGTGCCCCCCCCCCCTTAATTTCCAAAGCAAAAAGATATGGCTACAAACGGCAGTTTTGGGACTGTAAAATGTCACAATTTTAAAGCTCGCTCGCTCCGCTCGCTCGCATGTAATCGGTAAGCCATTCTCCCGATATTGCTGCCAGTAATTTGTCGTTTCACACCGTCATTCCATAATCCCTTTATAGGGGGACAAACCCCTCCCACAACCTCCCCCTTGCTCGTTCCGCTTGTTCATGACATCAGTGTAAGAATTATTACTAGAATTTTATTTGAATTATACCTTTTATAGGCAAATTGTTCTATAACAATTTACTTCAAAATGTACTGATACCTTAAACAAGTGGGACCGTTTCAAGTCGATAAAACACGCAAAATACCTGCATCAAATTGCACCATTTACAACATCAAAATGCAAAAAGTGCTCACCGTGAGAGGAGGACACTCCCTCCCACATCCTCCCCCTCGGTCACTCCTCTCGCTCTTGCTTGGCTGCGTTCATGAAATTCAGTGTAAATGTTAAAACAAGAAGTTTATTTGGATGATACTATTTTATAGGCAAATTGTTCGATTATAATAACCTACATCAAAATATACTGCTTTACTTTAAACAACTGGGACTGTTTCAAGTCGATAAAACAAGCAAAACATGCATCAAATCCCCCTCGCTCTCCCCGCTTGCTCGGGCTCGGTCGCGTTCATGACATAACTGTAAGAATCACTGCAAGAAGTTTATTGAAATGATATAGTTTATAGGCACATTGTTCAACAACAAATTCCATCAAAATGTACTGCTACCTTAAACAAGTGGGACTGATTCAAGTCGATAAAAACACGCAAAGAGCCTACATCAAATTACACCATTTACAACATCAAAATGCAAAAAGTTCTCACCGTGTAGATGGGAGGGGGGATAACAGGCACTTCCACACCCTCCCCCCCCCCCCTTGCTCGCTCCCTCGCATACTAACACCCCCCCCCCCCCCCCCACACACACACACACACACACCCAAGATGAAATTCTAGCTACGCCGGTGCCCTTTCCCCGCTTGGTTTCCCTCAAAAACAGTAAAAGTCTAGGGATTGAGAGCTTCCTATATTCCAAATGTCTGTCCAAAAAAAAATCTCGTTACATTAGGGTCAAAACGCAGCCCCCATGAAAAAAAGCTGGTGACGCCCCTGAATTTGGTAACATTCACGCAAATATAAACAAAGGAATAAGTGCATGCATATGTCCAAATTGAAGTGTCACTGTCCAAAAATGAACTTCAGGGATGAATCATTAATTCTAATTGTCTATGTCATTCACAAAATTTCTGTGGTACGTCGCGCTGGTCGTCGTTCGTTGTTGGGGTTGGGTTGAGTTTGTCGCATGTCACAATCATGTCTAGGCAATGTTGGTTATGGCCGGCGGTGTCCATGTCGTACAGTTGTCATTGCGGGCTACATTGTGGGGCGTCATCTGGCAGGTCTGGCTGTCGTCAGCAGTGCCGGTGGGGTGATCAGTCGATCCTGTTATGGTAGTTCGTCGTCGGGGTTGTCGGTATCAGTCATCTTGGATTCGGTCAGGCCAGAGGAGAACACATCAGTCAAAACACGTTTATCATGCGATGTCCCATAAAGACATTGATGGCAGACGGTGTCGTATGGCATAGTTTATCAGTCATCTCGGCTTCTGGAAAATAATTCGTCATCGAATGGCAATGTTTTATTGAAATTTAAGTTCAGTCAGCCAAAACCGGTGGTTGCTCAATGTTGATGCAGTAGTTCTAGTGAAGGGTTGTCACAGAGCTGACAAATTGTGCAGTGATATAAGTTTAGTCAGTTTATTAGTCTTCGACCTCCACAGCAAGACAAAGATTGCCTGGTCCTGGGATAAGATGAAACTTGGCTCCTTCTATTGGTTAGAGATGGCAGGGCTCCACAACTATACTAGTAGCTCCACAATGTTGGTGATGAATTGTTCCAATCAAGCCGGGTTCTCCACCATGTAATGTATAGTGTATATTATTTCCAGAGGTACTTGCAGAAAAGATGAGCTCGTACACATCAAGGTTCTTCGTTCTGAAGAAGCTATTGCTCCTTTATTGAAACACCGAGGGGCAAATAAGTTAAGTCTAACTTTACGCCCACATCCAAGATATGTTAGGTATGTTAACGACGAACAGGCAAAAGGTACAATGTATATAACCGGTGTATGGAAATCGAGCAACTCAAGAGAGCGGTCTTTTCTCAATGACCGTCTGACCAGCTCTCTACATGAATGTTCAGTCTGCTCTTACGGTCAGCTTGCTTCTTGACACATCAGCAATTTTGGAAGAGGAGTGGGTGTGGTGCTGGGACCAATCGTATGGGGGAAGTCATTTTTGGAGGGAAAGTTAGCTTGGGGGAGGGGTCATGTTTTAGATGGGACTGGCCTGGATGTTTGGAGCCGGTGGGGGAGCCGGATGAACCTTGAAGCTGAGTGGATCATAATTGGTCTGAATGAGAGCACCTGTTTGGGGAAGGGAAGGTTTGCAGACTGGGAGAAATTATACAAGATGGTCATTAAAAGGAGGGTGACTTTAAAGGCAGGATGGGCTCAGGAGTACTGAGCTAGTTTTATCAAGGAGGTACTAGGCGAGCCTAGTACCTCCTTTGTTTTATGCAGAATGTATAAAACTGAACTGAACTGAACTGAATGTGGACATTATCGAATATGTCGTAAATACACATTACACTTCAGTACTTGTACTTCTCCTCGGGTCGAATAGCGCAATGTAGTCAAGGCGCTAATTCCTGTAAGAGGCTTAATTAAGGAGTTCGTTCAACCCACCCCGCAGAAAAGGTTTGACCAGACAAGGTGGTAGATGGGACCTCTATGAACATCCCCAGGTAGTATGTGGTTCCAAATTGTGGTGTCAGTAGAATTTTACTGGCCACTTTTCATCATGATTTGTTGGAACAAACGTAAAAGAGTCTGCGCACGCCAAGACTATTATAGTCCAGTCAAAATATGAAATGACCCCCAACTAATTGCAACAGAAACGATTCCACTTGCATTTGACCTGGAAGGGCAATTTAAATAACATATTAAAAGTTCCCTAAAATTCGAGAGGTGGATCAGTGTCTAATTTGCATAAATTCAAAATGGCCGCCATACAACCTACTTATGCCTATATCTCGGGATATATAACCCACAGAAAGTAAATTCCGGTGTCTAAACCTATGTTTTTAAGGTCAAAGAATACAATTATATTATCTGTAGCAACTTTCAAGCATCCCTTTATATAGTTTTTGCATATATTTGCATATAATTACATGCAAAATGGCCGCCATATTGCCTATGCAAGCCCGTATCTTCGTATACCAATAATGTAGTACACTCAGGAATAAGTCGCTATATATCTGGACATAAAACCCGCAGAAAATAGATTCTGGTGTCTAAACCTATGTTTTTTAGGTCGGGGAATACAATTATGATATAAGCAGTAAATTTCAAACTTCCCTTTATACATTTTTTGCATATATTTGCATTCAATTTAATGCACAATGGCCGCCATAATGCCAGTACAGGCTTATATTTCTATCTGTGAAAGGTACCTAGTGATGGTGTCTGTGGTCTTAATTTTACTGCTGAAAATCACTGAAGTGGAATACGTTCCACTCAGGAATAATTACCTACATTTCACTAAAAATTTGCATATGTTTATACATAAATCTATTCAAATTACTACCGTGAATATATAATTTCAGAAATACGAATATGAGCTGCAGAACGTTAATTGTACTGTAATGTCTACATCCAAGATTTCAAGGGAAAATTATTATGATGCCATTCACAACCTTGATGATTATCCTTACACCTAGTGCTTATATTCTTGCATTGATTAAAAGTATTGTATTACATTGTACTCACATTTTCTTGACATAAAGCCTCAGAACAGAAAACAACTGTAAGTAGCATCGAATAAAACATATCTTTATTTAACTGTAATCTCAACTTAGCTTCCAAAGTTTGGTCAATAGGTACACAAACATTAAAGTCTCAAATTATGTAGTAGGGATCGTTAAAGTATTTCATGTATATTCAATGTATTATATTTTGTAATTTGCCCTCATGTTTACTGCTTATACTTGTGTCTATGTTGCAATTCATTATTTATTCTTTTTTTTTTTTTGCCAAAGTGGGAGGGGGGGGGGGCATGTCATCAAGTTCATGATTATCAATAAGCTACTCTACAAAAAATTCATGAGTTTGGACATATCTCATATAGCTTTCAAAGTGTGCGATGATTTGCATCCTTGTTTAGTCGATACTAGTATTGTGTCTTTTGTTGCAAAACTTTTGGTAAAGGCATGTTTATCAATGAGCAACATATGACCGTGATAATTTGTATGGAAGTGGATTTTGTCATTTTTCTGCGCGGTTTCACCCAGTGACTTACTGAAAATGTAAAACATTGTGATTTACAGCCAGATACAAAAAAAGGAAATGCCTTAACATTTCTATTACTAGTGTTCTGGATTCATCAGTCAATCAATACAAACAGCATCCTTCTCATCGGCTTCAAGCTCGTACAACACGTATAAATTCTTATAAGTCTTACTTTTACCATTTTCGCGTTGTATCTAACAGCTTTATTAAAAGAAATGTTTCCTATTGCATTGAGGCTTCGCACTAATAGCATTTTCATCAACACACATGTTTTTTTTTCGGAAATGCGAGCAGCATGAAGATTGAATTCAATTTGCTGCCAAAAAAGCAGTCTTAAGTCAGATAAAAAAACAAAACAAATACATAACATCATTTTCTGTTCCTGTTCCAAAAGGTCCCTTCCCTCCACTTCAGCAGCAGCTTTTCTTCATATTAAACAGTGGAAGGGAAATGACCTATTGGAATTGGGACGATTTGAGGAAGATGTTGAATCAAAAGTATGTTCTGATCACTACAGACAAAGCTGCAGCTATCAAGGAACTCCTGAAGGAAGTCTGATGCGATTGCAAGACAGGCTTTTAGCGACTGGCAGTGTATAGTTACAGGGCAAACAGATTTGACTGCACACAACCCATACCAGTGGCAGATGTGGGCCATTATCAGACACTTGTAATGCTGTATTTCTTAAATATGTGAGGAGTCAGATGATGCTGTTCTAATTGGTGACTAGGAATAAGAAGCATTCCCAAAAGACATCGACACAGCTTACAACAAACGTGAGACTCACCACGCTTCAGTATGAAATGGAGCCGAGATCCTGTTTGCTTTAAATTAATCAACTGCAATTTCACACTATCCTAGTCCAGAATTTGTGGTAAACGCATAGAACACTGTGAGTGTAAGCGAGTTTTGTGTGCTTGTTTTATACTTTTATCATTGATCTATATTTTCAGAGATCACATTACATACCTTGAGTATCTGTATTATCACAAGGTAGAAAATGAAAACGATGTACTGGAAACGAAAGAAAGTTTTCTTGAAATCAAGTGGCTTTGATTCATTAGATTTTAAACTCATCTTAGCCAAAGGTTCAAGACAGCAAAAAAAAAAAAGTTCAAGCTGATATTGAAAATAGTCATCATATATCTTCTGCCGTCCGGTCGTCAGTCATGCTTACATTAAAAAAAAAACACACATTTTCAGATTCTATTTAAAAACCCCATGTAATGACAGATTTTCAACAAACTAGGCAAGTAGCATCCCAAGGATGATAGACTTTCAAATAGACACCATGTCCAAAGGTCCCAGAACCCCGAAATTAAGGAATCTATCATTTAAAAAAAAATCCCCCTCACACACACACACACACACACACACACTCACACACACACACAAAGTAGAACCAGGCGTAACAGAGCTAGGTATAATGTACAAGGTTGAATATCTTGGAGACTGCATATAGTTTTAAGTTTACTTTCGCAATTTTATATTCTTTTCGAAATACTACACAGTATATATAGGCCTATATATTATATATATATGTATGTTATATATATACATATACATATATATATATATATATATATATATATATATATATATATCATATATACATATATATAATCCGTGTGTTGGTACCAGTACAGAAAAGATGACGAAGTAGAGTGGTAGTGCATTTCAGTCCAACAGTGCTATTTAGCCAGACCAAATTTTCGACGATATGATATAATATAATATAATATATTACGTGGGGGCACTATGTCCCCCTCTGAATTTAGAGTTGCTGCTTTTATAAAACTAGAAGAGCATTGAGTAAATACATCAGTGAGTGTATAAGCATACTTTCAATATACTCATACTTGGGGCTAGTGCCAAATAGAAACCAATTTTCACACGTTCATCTTCACAAAAAGTGTGTTCAATTTGTTACCAAACTTGGCTGGTAGAATATTGGTAAAATGGGTACCATCTACCCCCCCCCCCCCCCCCCAGACCACAGGATGTCCAAAGGCACCTAAAATCTGATCTAGGTGCGGCAGCCTTGGGGCTGGGACCAAATTATTGGGGACCAATTCTGATTTTTGATCCTCTTATAGCCAGTCTTTTTTGAAAACACATGGTCAAATTTTCAACAAACTTAGTATTGTAGGTGCATTTATCGCTAGTGTCATGTATGAACATCATGCTTCCCTGGGCCCTGGAAGTCCCTAAAGGCTTCCAGATATGGCCCTAGAGGTTCCCAAAGTCTTCCAATTTCCTCTCTCCCAAGTAATAGTATGTAAGAATGCATGGAAGGTGAACTTGAGATACTCGGGTGAGGGCTGGACCCCTGGGTCCTTTATTCAGAAAGTGAGTGAGTGACATGGTACTCTGATATGGCAAGAACATTCTCTAAACAAATGTCCAAACTCATGAAACTTTTGTAGTCGAGCTTATGGATATAAGATACTCTTAATTTGAATAGATTTATGTATAGATACATGCAAATGTTTAGTGAAATACAGGTAATTATTCCTGACGGGAATGTATTCTACATCAGTGATTCTCAGCAGTACAATTAAGACCACAGACACCATCACAGGGTACTTTTTACAGATAGAGATATAAGCCTGTAGAGGCATTATGGCGGCCATTTTGCATTTAAATAAATGCAAATATATGCAAAAAAAATGTATAAAGGGAAGCTTGAAAGTTATTGTTTATATCATAATTCTATTCCCTGACATAAAAAAAGAAAGAATAGGTTTAGACACCAGAATCTATTTTCTGCGGGTTTTATGTCCAGATATATAGGGACTTATTCCTGAGAGTACTACATTAATGGTATACGAAGATACGGGCTAGCACAGGCAATATGGCGGCCATTTTGCATGTAATTATATGGAAATACTGTATATGCAAAAACTATATAAAGCGATGCTTGAAAGTTGCTACAGATAACATAATTGTATTCCTTGACCTAAAAAACATAGGTTTAGACACCGGAATTTACTTTCTGTGGGTTATATATCCCGAGATATAGGCATAAATAGGTTGTATGGCGGCCATTTTGAATTTATGCAAATTAGACACTGATCCACCACTCGAATTTTAGGGAACTTTTAATATGTTATTTTAATAGCTCTTCCGGGTCAAATGCAAGTGGAATCGTTTCTGTTGCAATTAGTTGTGGGTTAACCCCCTTTTTGTCGTATTTTGACTGGACTATTACACGCGCCACTAGCACTGCTACAGGCTCCAGTGCCAGTGCTGCGTGTAGTAGTCTTAGCGCGCATATACTTTTTCTTCGATAAACAAGGGTTTTGCCAACAAACTAACTTTTCACGCCAAGCTGGGTTCGGTGTAGTGTAGTTTCTAGCCGTTTTTATTTCGTCTTTATTTCAAGAGTTCAAGCAAGCCGAATGAGAGCGCATACCCGTTGACTGTGACGACCGAATTGCAATCACTGGGTGTGTGCTCCCACTCCACTTAGCGCAATATATACAGCGGGCTTCTGCATAATACACAAACTGCAACTCAGAGAAATAAAGACGAAAAAACGGCTAGAAATTAAGACTAGGGTCGGTAAACGCTTGTCGCTATTTGGGGCACTGAAAACGACAAACTCACACAGTTTTTGCATTTATTTCATGAAGAATTCATCAAAACTGCATAAAACTATATATGTATATGTTGCTAGAGATGTCATCCATACAGTGGGATTCATTGTAAGTTATAATATTGTGCATGGTTACCATGGTAACCGGATGCCTAAAGGTGACTGGTAACCCCCAAAATGCCTCCTGCTGCTGCAAACATTGTTGTTTTTTTTTAATCTTATAGACGCAATTAAAAAAAACACAATTTTTTATTGATTTTCGTTAAAAAAGTTTTCCCTGTTGCCATGGCAACCAGTATTATCCAGTCAGAATTTAGTTGTCAATAACTCGAAAACTAAAGCCCATAATTTCAAAAAGCTCAATAAGCATGTCCTTCCTTCTGCATAAAGTGTACGACATCAGGTATATGTGAAGAATATTTTGAAGCATTCTCAAGTTACAGCAAAATTTGCAAGCAAAGGCATAATAAACGGCCATTGAAAGAAAGATATCATTTTCGAATTGTAAAATACATGAAAAAGTTGCATCCGTCGTACTTTCAACACAAATTTGACTTCAAAGCATAGGCAAATGTATATAGTTTTTAATAATGTATGGACACAAATTTCCCTTATAAATAAGATGAATACAGAAAGCAAAGCCAATATTCTATAGTAGCTCTTTCGAGTATTTACAGAGCGATGGTTATTCAAAACAATCCTGGAAAAGAGCAGAGGAAAGCAATTGATTGTTTATGTTCTTAAAGGAAGTTTATTCAAGAATACCGACAAATTCCTTTCTAAAGAAGGAATATACACGTGCGCTGGATTATCAATCAAAGAATTAAGTGTACTTTTGTGTTCGTTAACTATTGTAATATATATATATATATATATATATATATATATATGTAGAATAAAATGAAGTATCATGATATGTAAATTTCATTCAAAACGTGCAGTAATGAATTAATGCTGAGGAGAGAATGAGGGAAAAATCTTGGGCGTCTTTTCCCTTTTTATCCAGACTAATTTTACAGTGTAGAACTCATCTACAATGAGTGATGTGCACGAAAGGCAAAAGAAACAAACCTGTCTAAATTCCAGATATTTTTGGGAATTACCAATCACCTGTAGGCATCCGGTTACCATGGTAACCATGCACAATATTATACCTTACAATGTATCCCATTATATTGCTGACATCTCTAGCAACATGCACATATATAGTTTTAAGGCGTTTCGATGAATCCTTCGTGAAATAAATGCAAAAACTGTGATAATTTTGTCATTTTCAGTGCCCCAATAGCGACAAGCGTTACCGACCCTAGTCTTAATTTCTAGCTGTTTTTATTTCGCCTTTATGTCTCTGAGTTACAGCTTGTGTATTGTGCAGAAGCCCGCTGTATTGCGCTAAGCCGGGTGAGGGTGCATGCTCAATGATTGCCACAAAAAAACGGTTCGGGCGTCACAATCGCTGGGTATGCACTCTCACTTGGCTTGCTTCAACTCGGAGAAATAAAGACGAAACAAAAACGTCTGGAAACTACACTACACCGACTCCAGCTTAGCGTGAAAAGTTAGTTTGCAGGCAAAAACCGATGTTTGTCGCGGAAAAAGTCTTTGTACGCTAAGACTATAACACGCACCACTGGCATTGGCGCCTGAAGCAGTGCTAGTGGTACGTGTAGTAGTCTTAGTGTGCGCAGACGCTTCCTCGAAGAATATGGTCATGTCGCAACTAAAATGGCCTGTAAAATTTCATTGATACCACAATTTGATATCACATACTACCTAGGGGTGTTCCAGAGGGTCCAACCGACCACCCCATGCAGTCAAACCTTTTCTGCGGGGTGGGTTGAACGAAGTCATTTTTTCTGGGTCGCTGCGCCTGGACTAATGCAGCTGTGCAGTGATAGGCCAGTTAAAAAATCGTGTTCGTGAAGAGAGTAATTGATAAACGCAACTATTTTGAAAACCGTTTCTAAAGGGCTTTGGAAAGGGCTATCGAAAGCCGTTTAAACAGGGCCAAAGTCTCATGCCGCCACTCAGAAATATTTGAAGTATGTGCTAAACTGGAGCTGCCTCACAGATAGGAAGACAATTGATTCATGTGGCCTTGCATCATGACTCGTCACTCTCAAAGGAAGATAAGTCTTTATGATAGTAATTGCTTTTCGCCGTCCCTTCTTAGAAAACAAGCTGCACATTAATAGTAAACGCATGCAGTCAGGGCTTTGGAAAGGGCGCTCGAAAGGGCTATGGAAAGGGCTTTCGAAAGGGCTATCGAAAGTTGATAAACGCAGCCTAGGTCTGTGTGCTCGACCGAGAAGCCTGCTCATTATAAACGAGCCGGGTTGATCAGATTTTGCCATCAGCATGCACCAAAATCTTGTTGTTGTTGTTGTTGTTGTTGTTGTTGTTGTTTTGGTTTTAATGGCGTGTATCACTCAAGATTGAGTACAAGTATTTACGCCAATGTTTATTGTTGTTGTTGTTTTGGTTTTAATGTTGTTGTTGCCGTTGTTTTGTGTTTAGTGGCGTTTTCCATTCTCTTAAGAATATTTACGCCAAACACTACTCTATAAATTTCTTTTCCTTTTATCATTTTTTTTTCAGCTTGGTCAGCTGTCGGTACGTCTATTTGCCTGCTTAAAGTATTATAACTATCTTGTTTGTTGTTGTTGTTATTATTTTGATTTTTTTTTGGCGTGTATCATTCATTGATGAATATTTACGCCTAATACCTGTTAAAATTTATACAAATATCTTTATGATTATTATCATTCATCACGAATTCAAAAATTTTTCCGCTGCATTATTGCTGCAATTGTGGAGATTTTATAAACAGACTGTCACCCACCCATCATTGGCCGTTTTTTTTTTTGTGTGTGTGTATTTTCTGGCCAGCCCGGTTCGTCGTGAACAGGCTTCTCAGCTTGCGCATGCGCGCGTGCAAGCCTAGGCCCCTCCAATACCGGCCAAGACTGGGATGATGTCTGTTAATGTGAATATCTCCTTTTCCGATTGAATTACTGAAACCAAAAAACAAAATATAATAATTTTGAAACCATTATGACATAAAATCAAAGCAGACATTCTGGGCTTCTGGTGAGGTGCAGATGATCATAATATGCTTCTTCACGTACATTTTTGTTTTACATACAAACATACACATACGTGCACTTACATATAAAATACATACGTACATAATGTTATCTTCAACAATTTATTGTATAATAATTATAGGAAGGAGAATCTCTGTGTCCTTCTTACGAAGGCCACCAATGCTTTTTGGTAGGAATATTCTGATGAATTTAGAAGTCTCAAAATATTCTTTACTTCCTTACAATCTGTTTCAGCTAACAACATTGTCCTTTCTATCATAAATCTAGGGCATTCGATTAGAAAATGTTTCGTGGTTTCTGATACTCCACATCTTTCACATAGCCCGGTATCATGCTTCTGCAATAGAAAAAGATTATAATTTAAACCAATATTATCCATTCTTAAACAGTGCAAAATTGTCTCACTGTTTTTTTTGGTTTAATACACATTTGAATGTCACTGATACATAGTTTTGTATGTTTTTTAGGGGGGAGATTGTTTCTTCCCATCTTTTTTTGCCATTTTTCATACAATACAATCGAATAATACCATTTGACTCACTCTTGTTTATTTGGTTTTGAACTTCTACTTGATTGTGTGTTAAGGCTTGTTTAGCCGCTCTATCTACCACCTCATTTGGATGGATCTCGCAGTGACCTGGGATCCACTTGAAATATACCAGAGTTCCTTCATGGCGTAGATTTGTATACAACATCAATATTTCGTAGATGATCTGTTCTTCCCGATCATTTTTTATTGCTTGCATAGCACTAAGAGAATCGGAGAATATCACTGCTCCCGTATGCAAACCTGGCAGTTGGTTTAGCCAGTGTAGAGTGAGCACAATAGCTATTAATTCAGCTCTGTATGAAGAAGTATTGTCTTGGAGTCTCTTAGATTCTACGTGATTATAATGTGGGACATAAAAAGCCGCAGCTACTTTTCCTTTGTCTGGAGACTTGGAACCGTCCGTGTATATATGGAGATAATTCGCCCATTTTTGATTAATCAGTTCTAAACTTCGCTGTCTTTGATACAAAATATGATCACTCTTTGAAATGTAATCATCAGTTAACTCCGTGGATACTACCGCCGTTTCATAGTGCCACAACGGCATTGGAGTTGTCATAAATAGTTGTTCTACATTATAATTCAAATCTTCCGACAAATTCAATACTCTCTGTGCGAAAGGTTCTTGTGTGTTTTTACCTTTATGAACATTGAATTGCCAGCAATCTTCCAACTGTTCTGCGAGAGGGTGATTCGGGATAATAACAACACGTTTTTTTAATCTTACACTTAACATTTCACGACGTAAATCTAAAGGCATTTCCCCTAACTCTACCTGTAAGGTTCCTAGAGAGGTTCCCTTTTTTGCCCCAGCACAGACTAACAGAGACTGATACTGAATGGAATTCAAAACATTCTTTACGTTTGTTGATGCGGAGTCGTATGCCTCACAAGCATGATCCATGAGGGAACGTAAAAACAATGGCTCTATACACCTATAAAATTTCTTGAACCTGGGTACAAATATGAGAGTAAGCTATACATTTCAATATGCTGATTTTTTTCTTGCATCTCTGGGCTATATCATCTATATACGGTTTCCAAGTTAGTCTACTATCAAATATGTCACCTAAGTTTTGTGTTCTTTCTGAGGGCTGAGTTTGTTTCCATCAAGCGTTATCTCAAGGTTCTCTTCTCTATTTGAGCGAGAAAACAACATTGGAACAGTTTTCTCATATGATATGTTTAAACCCCATGATAAAACCAATCATTCAGCGTATTCAAATATTCTTGGACATATTTGCTGGATTCTCTCAAATCACTTCCAGGTTTCCAAATTACACAGTCGTCTGCATATAACAGACTATGCACTGTGGGTGAAGTGGGGATATCATGAAGCATTACGTTAAACAACACTGGACTGAGTGGACTAACCTGTGGAAGACCATGACTGATTTCCTTCGCGGGAGATAACTGATCTCCTACACGTACCTGAAATGTACGATGTAACAATAAATTACGTAGGTAAAGAAGTATGTTACCCCTCAGTCCAAAGTTTACTCAGTTTGAATAAAAGTCCTTTGACCCACAGGGAATCAAAAGCCTTCTCTAAATCTATGAATACTGCTATTGTCTTTATTCCTGTTTCTAAATTCTTCTGTACATCATTTTCCAGGTGAACAATGTTATCTACTACACAGCGTCCCTTTCTGAATCCATTCTGTATTGGAGGCAAAAAAAGTATACTTTTCTAAATAAAACTGGAGTCGCTTTTTTACCATACTTTCCATTGTTTTCATAAAACACGATGTTAAAGCAAAAGGGCGGTATGAAAGTGTTTTTGTCGGGTCTTTGTTTTGTTTCAAAATTGGAATCAGCACTGAGTGCTTACACGGTGCTGGAATTTCACCGGTCACCCATATTTTGTTCATTATAGAAAGCATCATGTCTTTGCCTATTTTTGGAAGGTTCTTGTATACTTGATATCCTATCTGATCTTCCCCAGGTGTTGTAGAAGATTTCATCTGCAGGGCCTTCTCTAATTCCTTCATTTGGAAATTTTCATTGATTGAAAGCATCATATGACTTGTTTCCCTAAAAGGGAGGCTGTTAATTTCTTCATCAATTTCTCTATCCGTTCTATTATGAATATTGTTTCTCCCCATGGAAATAAAACTTTTTGAAAATTCACCTGCCTTTTCTTCATCTTTGATTATGAATCTGTCATTTATGATCAAAACAGGAAGCTTATTAGATCTTTTCACTGATAAACCGTTTAGTCTTTTAACAAAACGCCAAATTTGCGAGGTTGGGGTAAATCTATCTAGTTTTGCACAGTAGGCCTGCCAGTATTTTTGTTTTGCTTGTCTTATTGTTCTTTGGGCTTCTGCTTTCTTTTGCCTGTAAAGTTTCAAATTTTCTTAACAGAGATACTTTCTTAACTTATTTTTTGCTCTGTTTCTTTCTTTAATCTTTATCGAACAATCTTTTGTCCACCAAGGGACAGGATTCCTTTTACATTTCTTATACTGTGGCGCACACTCATCAAGTACAACTGTAAGGGACTTCATAAATAATTCATAAATTTCCATTACATCTAATCTGTTATATGTTTCTGAATTAAATTTTCGAAAATATTTATCACTAATACACTCAAATTCACTCCAGTTCATTCTCTTAAAGGACCATTTCCTTGTGGGATGATAACTTGAATCACATGTAAATTGTTTTTTGCTGAGATACAGATCTATTCTAATGGGGAAATGGTCACTTCCGAATCTATCAGATAAAACTCGCCATTCACATTTATTTGCTAGGAACGGTGAAGTGATGGATAGATCAAGGCAAGATATCTTGCCGGTATGCGGGTCGATTCTAGTTCCAGATCCATCGTTAAGAATGACCAAGTCATTCTGCATAAGAAAGTTTTCTATTATGCGACCGTTACCATCTGTTCTTACACTTCCCCATAACTTATTATGGGAATTAAAGTCTCCAAGTATTAATAAATATGATACATCTTTTACACAATTCAACAATTCGTTCAAATTTTCTTCTCTCAATTTGTTACATGGATTATAATAGTTAATAACCGAGATGATACAATCATCTAAATGAATATTTATCAACTGCATTTCACAATCTATTTCAAACTCGGGTAATCATAATTCAGGGAATTATGTACGTATATAGCGCATCCACCTCTAAGACGGGCGTCTCTGATTTTTGAAAGACAAGTATAATTAGGGATATGTGTTATTTGATTTTCTGTATACCACGTTTCCTGTATACATATCACATGAATAATTTCTTCTCTTTTAGAATCTAAGTACTTTACCAGTTCATCCCCATGCCCGTGCATGCCCTGCGCATTCCATTGTAGTATGAAGAGAGTGGGTACGATAAGGTTCATTAACTTGCTTGTACCTGGTGTGATAGCAGTGAGAACTGGTCAGCGGCGGTGGTAATGAAAGAGAGTATTTCTGCCTCTGACCGGTCTTTAACGAAGATAACCAGGATCTTGACGAGGAAAAGAATCAATTGCTCGTTGGTGGCTGTTGTTAGGAAGTTCAGCAGGGTTGGGGGTGAAGCCTTTTCTTCCATTGTTGTTTCGGTGTGCGAGGTTTTTGGTGGAATTAGCTGTTTGGACATAGGTATTTGTGAGAGTTGCCGAGACTTGGCGGGGTTGTGTTCGGCAGCTGATGGGTTGGGTTCTGGATTTCTGTGAATTTGTGTCTGTACAAAGGTTTGGGTTTTCCTTTTGTCTGTGTTGATGTCGTTTCCTTGATTTGAAGTTGGGGATGTGTCGTGGTTTTGTTGTTTTTCGGTGAATGCTTTTGCTGCTTGTGCGTATGTTAATTTGTTTCCAACTCTTATTCTCTGGATTTCGTTCGCTTTCTTGGCCTTTTCACAGCCTTGATATGCGGCTGAATGTAACCCTCCACAGTTGATACATTTTGGCTGATCCTTTTTGGTACAGGCCTCGAACGTATGTTCACCCCCGCACCTGACACATCTTTGTTTTGCACGACATGTTGCTGCCGTGTGTCCATGACTCTGACAATTGAAACACCTCCTCACGGGATGGATGTATGCTTTGACTTGCATTCTTTGAAAACATAACGAAATTTCCTCTGGGAGGGATTTTGCATCAAAGGAAAGAATTACACTGCGTGTTGGTGTGTCCTGTTCGTCTCCCATGTCAGTGTCTGAGTTCTTTTTTACTTTTCTCACAATTCTTTTAGCACTTGTTACTCTTTGACTTTTCAATTCCTTCTCTATTTCTTTTTCTGACATTTCCGTTGGTACTCCTGATATCACACCTCTCTGTAAGTTTGGCTGCTTATTAATTGCTACAGGAATATTCCCTATCATTTGGATTTCTTGGAGTCGTTTTTCTTGTTTGACATTGGCACATTTCACTAGGATTCCGGTCCTTGTAGTTTTGATAAATTCTGGGGGTGATCCACAGCAAGTTTGAACAGACTTTGCGATTGTAAGTGGGCTGACATTTCTCAGGGATTTTTCTTTGCTGATAGGGTTAATGAACACTTTCAGATTTGGGATTCTCGAATCAGTGGCGGGGGTACAAAATGTACTGACATCTTGGAATTCATTCTCAGATCCGGATGACGAATCTGCCTTAAAAGAAAGGTTTTCCACACTCTGGCTACTACCTTCGCGCGTTTTACGTTTTTTCGGCCGTCTTCTAGCTGATCCGACGGTCTGAAAGTCCCCTCCTGATCAGTAAAAGGGGCAGAGTCCCCATCAAGTTGGGTATGCGAAGCACTGGCCGCCATCATTGGCAGGTGCCAATTTGGCGGGGAATACGAAATGGTTAATTAGATGGGTGTTAGTAAACATGTGCGAAGAGAAGCCCAAAATGTTTGCTTACCCGAAATGTCCAAATAACACAGTTGTGAGAATCAGAAAATCAGAAAGTAAGAGTCATCAGAAGAGGCACGTCCGACCGCCTTGACCGCCTTGACCGCGAGTCTTTCGTGCTCTTGTGGGGTTCGAACCCGCACGTGTGCAACCTCACGTCTCTGAGACGTCGCCATTAACCACTCGGCCACACGTCTCGACACGTCTCGACTTGTTGTTGTTGTTGTTTTTGTATTTGAGGCGCGTCATTCAAATATGAATATTTACGCCTTTATCTTTATAATATGATTATTTTACATATAATAAATAGAAAAAAATAACTTTTTACAATCATTTTTATGCGCGCTATGTGTCTGCTGTTATACGGTTGGGGCAAATACTCCAGTAAGTTCTGGTGCATGCTGATGGCAAACTCTGATCAGCCCGGCTCGTTACATTGAGCAGGCTTCTCGGTCGCGCACACAGACCTAGATCCCTCATTTGCCGCACTCAGGACCCTTTGCCCAACGCATATGGTGCACAAGCAGACTCCCGAATGCGATATATAAACATCAAAATTATAATATTATTTCATATATACTTTCCATTAAATAAACATATAATTTACAAATAATTCATTTTTTTTTCATTATGTAATAAGTAAACATCCGGTTGTGCAGTGTGCAAATCTAAATTAAATAAAACTCAAAAGATAATTATCTGTATAACTCTAAAAGACTTATATAAGTCTTTTGGAAAACCATCTTGTTCTCTTCACATATGAGATTAATGCCCTAAAATGATCAACATTTTTTGTGGATGATACTTTTCTGATATCCCGTTGATCTTTGCCTCCAATGTCTGCGGTCAACATGGCTCTCTCTATCAAAAATATTTCGGACAATCATATAAAAAATGACTTAAATTTTCCTTTTCCGGGCAATGGGGGCAGTTGCCTGTTTCATGCAAATTTACTTTCCACTTATCATAATTCAGTCCAATATTACCCATACGGACTTGATGAATAAGGATTTGTTCTTTGCTGTTTTTTAATCTGCATTCATATTTTTCACTTACATACTTCTGTACTTCTTTTAAAGGGGACTGTGTTTCTTCCCATCTTTTTTGCCACTTCTTATTAAAATGACTACTCAAAACACATTTAACTTCCATCTTATTGAGTCCATTATTGATTCCGGTATGTTTCTCTTGTAGGGCTGTTTTTGCCGCTTTATCTACTGTCTCATTGCCCGTGATGCCACAGTGGCCGGGCACCCATTCAAAGTGTACTATCATACCCCTGAACAGCAGGTGCATCAAAAGAACGTGTATTTCTTTCACAAAAGCATCCTTGAATTTACATGTTTCAAGGGCCCGGAGAGCACTTAAACTGTATGTAAAAATTACTACTCCTGTATACACATTACTAAGTTGTCTCAACCAGGTTAATGCCATAAAAATTGCAGCAAGTTCCGACCTATATGATGACGTGAAATCCTGCAGTCTTTTCGATTCAATATATTTGTAATAGGGTGCGAAAAAAGCAGCTCCCACTATGCCTGTTTGACTTCTGGATCCGTCCGTGTATACATGCAAGTAGTGACTCCACTTCTTTTGTGTAATTTCTAAACTCATTTGATTTTGAAACAATGGATTATCTGACTTCGATATTAATCCACTTAACTCAGTTGAGACATTCACTTTTGGGATATGCCAAAGTGGGATAGTTAAAGGAGCTACCGGCTCAACAGGCATATCGAGGTAGACTTCCTCTTTCATCTGCTTTATCCTGTTTCCGAAGGAGTTACTTGAACAAGTTTTGTTATCATAAAATCTATATTGCCAACAGTCCCCTACATCTTCCAGCTAAGGGTGGTCGGGAGTTGTTTCAGTTCTCTTGATATACCTTGCACTCAGCAATTTTCTCCGCATATCTAAGGGCATCTCTCCTGACTCTGTTTGGAGAGTTCTCAGGGAGGTTCCGACTTTGCTACCCAAACATATTGTCAGAGCCTGATATTGAACTGAATTGAGTATATTTTTGACAAAATCAGATGCCGAGTCATATGCTTCACATGCATAATCCAATAAAGAAAGAATAAGGGATTTATATACTGTTATCAAATCCTTTATTCCACCACTTCATTTTGCATATGCCAACATTTAAGTATATTTATTTTCTTCTTACTTCCACATGCTAAGTCTTGTATATGCGATTTCCACGTTAACCTCTTGTCTAAAATAACTCGGAGATATTGGTGTTCTTTTCTCTGAATAAGTGGTTGTTTGTCTAGATAGAGTAAAATGGGCTTCTCTTTGTTGGATCGTGAAAACAGTATTGGAACTGTTTTGGGGGATGAGATGAGCATGCCCCATCTTTTGAACCACTCGTTATGTATATTCAAGTATCCTTATAAGCATAACACAACCTCGGTGATGTCGTTACCTGATTGCCATATTACGCAATCGTCGGCGTATAATAGGACTTTGGGGTTAGGCCTAACTGGAATATCCCTGAGCATCAGGTTGAACAAAATGGGGCTCAAAGGGCTTCATTGGGGTAATCCGTTAACCATCTCCATTGTTTCAGATAGTGCATTGCCCACACGCACCTGAAAGGTGCGCTTTGACAGCATGTTTGCCATAAAATGTAGCAAATTCCCGCGAATGTTTGCCTTCCACAGTTTGACCAGGACGGCTTCGGGCCACAGTCTATCATAATTATGCTTTAACTAGATCAATAAATACTGCGACTGTTTTAATACTCACTTTCAAATTTTTCTGTATTTCATTTTCCAGGTGAATTATATTATCCACACAGCTTCTGCCTTTACGAAATCCACTCTGTATCGGAGATAATAAATCATTCTTTTCCACCAAGAAGTTTATCCTCTCTTTAACCATAATTTCCATAATTTTCATAAAACAGGGTAATAATGTAATTGGTCGGTAAGAACTCAATTCTGTGGGGGGTTTATTTGCTTTCAGGATTGGGATCAAAATTGAGTGTTTGCATGCTTGTGGTAAGACCAGTTTCCCAAATTCGATTGTAAATTAATAATAAAAGTTCTTTAGAATGTATGGGCATGTTGCAATAAACCTCATATCCTATTCCATCCAATCCAGGCGTAGTGCCTTTTCTTGAACTAAGTGCTCTCTCTAATTCCCGGAACTGAAAAGGTTCATTAAATTCACGACTGCTGTCAGAATCTGTCCTCACCGATCCCCAAACTTCACATATATCCTTATAAATCTCATCATTTTCCTCTTTCCCGCCTACACTACCGAAATATTTTCCTAAAACATGTGCTTTGCATTTATCGTTGATGATAATGTCCTCTTCGGAGTGTAAAGCAGGCGTGTTTTTTTTTTTTGTTTCTCAGATACGAGTATTCCGTTTAGCCTCTTTATTGT
Source organism: Diadema antillarum (assembly GCF_040938485.1). Classification (NCBI taxonomy): domain Eukaryota; kingdom Metazoa; phylum Echinodermata; class Echinoidea; order Diadematoida; family Diadematidae; genus Diadema; species Diadema antillarum. The sequence continues at coordinate 286,734 of NW_027271620.1, forward strand.
TTGCCATACCTTTGAAACTGAGGAGAAGCGGTTTAGTTTCGCACTAAAGGACTGCCAGTAGTCGTGTTTGGCTTTACGGATGGTCCTCTGGGCTTCTGCTTTCCTTTGTATGAATTCGTTTTGCATAGCCTTTGACCATTGTCTCCTTAACTTTCTCTGTATTTTGTTTCTCTGTTTTATTTTGTCCGTACAATCCTTCGTCCACCATGGGACAGGGTTGCGCTTTGTGTCTTTTGGGCGGTAGCTTGATATTCCTAATATTTTGGTTAAGCGTACCATAAATTCTTCAAACAACGTTGTTGGAGAGGCGTCTTTCTCAAATTTGTCAACACAATCAACAGTTAACTTATCATTACATAAGGAGGCGAATTTCTTCCAGTTGATCTTTCTGAAAGATTGGTTTTCGCCTCCTGTGTGTTGATTTCACGTAAATGAAAAGGATTTGCGCTAATGTATAACTGAGTGCACACTACATAATGATCACTTCCAAGTGATTCTGTTAACACTTGCCACATGCATTTACCGGCCAGGGTTGCCGATGTGATAGACAGATCTAAACAAGATGTCTTGCCGGTGTGACTATCCAGTCTTGTTCCAGAACCATCATTTAAAACAACTAAGTTATTACACATCATAAACTTTTCAAGTAATTTACCGTTGAGATCTGTTCGTAAACTACCCCATAATACATTATGAGAATTAAAATCACCGACTATTAATACTTTCGATACATCTCTCACCTTCGAAAGTAACATATTCAGAGTATCATCATTCAATTTCTTGCAAGGATTATAATAATTCACTACCGACAACACATAATCGTCCAAATATATATTAATCAGTTGCATCTCTATTTCTTCGTAAATTCGAACCTCCTCAAAACTTACTGAGTCATGAACGTATATAGTTACCCCTCCACCACGTTGTCCATTTTTTTTCTGTTTCTTGACAGTGTGGTGTATTGGGGAATATTTAACTCAGTATTTTCCGCAAACCAAGATTCTTGTATACATATCAAATGAATTACTCCTACATGTTCAGAATTTATATATGTAATCAATTCCCCTCCATGAGCATTCATCCCTTGGGCGTTCCACTGGAGAATGACCAGCGCAGTCATGAAAAGGTTTCTGTTTAACAGCTGCATTTTGATCTTTCGACCAATACCTGTTCCACAAGAGAACGAATGAGTGCGAGTATCTCTGGTTCCGTTTGTTCACTTACGAAAATTAGAACAATTTTGACCACAAAGGAAATTATTTCCTCGTTTGAAGCATTCACAAGAAAGTTACTTCCAGGTGGATTTTCTTTTTGTTCAGTTTTGTCAGTAGTTGAGTTCGATGTTTGGCTTTCCACTACATCACCCTTATTTGTATCTGTTTTTTCTGTCTGTTCCCACCATCAGATTGCTGATAGTTTCAACAGCTTGGCTTACGTACTGGAAGGGAGAGATGGGAGAATGCGTGGCGCCGTTTGTTTCTGTGGTTTTGTTCTTGCCAACCCTTCGGCACCGGCTACCGGCAGATTGCCACTATTGGTTGCCATGGTTGCCGCTGAGACATAGCTCACTCGATTGGGAAGAGGAGTTTTCTGTGTCTTTTCTTTTGTTTGTTCTTCTTTTGCCCGATACGTTCTTGCGGCCTCGGCGTATGACAAACAATGTACCGTCTTTAGCTTTTGTATTTCTTTCGCTCTCTTTATCATCTTACATCCATTGTAAGCCGCCGAGTGGTCGTCGCCACAGTTAACACATTTGGGATTTTCTTTCTGGGACATTCCTCAAAAGAGTGAGATTCCCCACATCAGATCTGACACATCGGATCTTTGAACGGCAGTTGGCTGCCGTATGACCGTGACGCTGGCATCTTACAATAGGTGGAATCCACTGTTTTACATTAAATGATTGAAAGCAGAGAATTACCTCTTCAGGGATTTGTTTTGAGTCAAATGTTAAAATGACACTGCGTGTTGGGGTGTTGAGAGTATCTTTCTTTTCCTGGTTGTAGGTTTTTCTAGTTATTCTCTTTACATTAATCACTTTTTGTCTTTTTAGTTCTGACTTGATCTCTTCTTCTCCCATTTCTATGGGTATCCCTGAGATAACTCCTTGGTTGGTTGGTGGTGGTGTTTATTGGCGCTTTTCAATCAATCTGATTATCTGCGCCACGTCTTCTCCATGCTATAGTAGGAGTCCATGAAAGAGTCTATGAGCTCAGTTCGGTTGATCCACGTCACACTCACTCTGTTTTAGGTTTCGGCTCACCTGTCAAGTGGCAGTGTGTGAGATCAATTTCCCTCCACCGTTAATAGTGCAGTTTGTGCAGTGCATCTATATACATATACATATAAATATACTCTTTTGTGTGTGTATATTTTTTAACAAAACATACGAGCACACAAGGTGTGCGTATTGCCAGTAAATACTAACAATATCAATAACAATAATCAATCTTTATAAACGCTTTGTATTATTCAAATACACACACAAAGCCCTAAAATTATCTTCTATACTAACCTTCATTATATTTCTAATATTCAATACATTTATTTTCAACATTTTTTGCATCAATTTTCTTTCATTTTTATACCGTTTACATTCCAATAAATAATGTTCTATTGTTTCTGATACTTGACATGAATCACATAATCCATTTTCGTGACAATTAATATCATAAAGATAATAATTCAACCTACATTTCCCCAGACGAATTTGGTGTACTAACACTTCTTCCTTTCTACTCATTCCTTGTAACTGTATTCCCTTAGATATCTGTGACTGTATTCCGAAGAAATCTCTTCCTCTCTCTGATGTTTCCCATTCTGTTTGCCAAATATTTCTATAATACGACACCATATATTTGGTAAGTTCTTGTCTCGTATGAGCAATATCTACATTTATATTTTCTTTAAAAGACCCCCTTTTTGCTAAATTATCAGCTATTTCATTACCTTTCACTCCTCTATGAGAGGGTATCCATTCAAAATGTACATCTATATCCTGTAATTGTAAACATTTCAATTTCTCTAAAATTTCTACAACTAAAACATTAGTAATAGAGAATAAATTTTCTAGCGCCTGTAACGCAGCTAGAGAATCAGTTAAAATAACAACTGAAATACTACGAAAACTCTCTAACCATTCTAATGCCATTATAATTGCAGTTAATTCTGCTCTCATAATACATATTGAAGGTAATCTAAAAACTTTACCTATATCATACTGATCAACATAAAAAGCAGCACCAGTATTGTTATTGTCTTGCCTTGATCCATCTGTGTATATTTTCAAATACCCTTTCCATCTTATTAATAATCTTTCTTCTACATAATTTGCTACCTCTATCTCGGTATCACTTCTTTTCCTAATGTTATCAAAAATAAAATATGATATTCTCGGAGGTACATAATACCAGTACGGTTCTTTTAATATACAATCATAAATTTGTTCAACTTTTGTATTCAAAGTACATGCCCTCATAACAAGCGGGCCTTGACCGGTTTTCCAATGAAATCGATCGTAATGTAAGATGGAGAAGTAGGGAGTTTATATCTTAAAACAGAACAAATCTCATGTAATTTATAAGTGTCTCTTGATTGACCAAGTTAAGAATTTATCCCCATTTCCTGCCCCAATTATACTGTCTAAATATACGACCAGTCCAATCCAAAACCCTATGTACACTTCCCAGCTTTATAGTCTCATATCCTTTTATTAACAAGACCATCAAACCTCCAATGAAACTTCCATTCAGAACCCAACCATCTTTGTTATTACTTTGGTTAATCTCTACTCAATAGTTAATCCTTCCCTTTGTCCTCAATCAAGTTTAAGTAAATTCAGACTAACTGTGTTTACAATTCCCACCACCAGTCCCTTACACGGTACTGTTCAATGAACCTATAATCCCCACATCATAGATCCTCTCCTACTAATCTCTTAACTTCTATCCATGTCCCTATATATCTTATGCTTCTGGAGTTGAGGAATCAATCTTACTCCGGCCCCGACTCTGTTCGGTCATGTGCCAAGAAGGAGTGGAACAGTATTCTTTATATATACTACCGACAATATTCCCTCGTCAATATTATGCACCATTCTGGAATTCCTGATTATTATATCTAATAAACTAAATTGTATATCTTGGAACCACCACCTTGTCTCCTGCATGGACTAATGTTCGATTGTGGCTTGACATCATATACTACAGTTGAGAGTGCACACCACGCTACCAACACCATAAAACCAGCACTCTTACAGTGGTAGCAGCGGTTTAAACTGGTGGCCATCGCAACCGCTCGGACTTACAATTTCACTTCGCTGATAATTTGTTCCTTGCTGCCTTGGCTTGGAGCATCACTACATGATGACTCGATGTCGCCTTGTCCTGAGATGTCTTCATCTTCCTGACCTGTGCTTTGTTTAGCCAGTGTGTATGCTGTTTGTACATGAAGACTCTACATGATGTGTTCATGCTGTCCTTCGACTGGATACAAGTTTCTACATTGCTTTGTGGATGCCTGCACGCTTCCTTTACCAGTTTCTCTGATATAATTCTTTCATACCTGCACTACCTCTGCCCTCTTCTTTTCCTTGGAACGTCCATCGCTAGTGGCCTGCCCAGTTATATCTACTTTGTCATCGAATCCTGTGCTGGTGTGAGAATGGTTCATCCTATCTGATGTCATTGTACCCTATATCATCTTCTTCTGTCTCGCTCACGGCCTGTCTTCAGCTCATTGGCGGATCTACCTGATCAGGATCTCCACTACCTCCATATCTTTTATCAGACGGCATCCATGTTGGTTCCTCCTACACGTGTCCTCCAGATTCTCCACATCCCTGCATAATAATTCCAGTTCTTAATGGTTGCAGCTAAGTTCACTGATTGAGTTAATTTTTTTTTATTTGGGACTCTGAACACTATCATTCCCACCCCCTCGTTTGCATTCAAATTGCATTGGAATTTTCTTAAACCATATCATGTTGATCCCTGAATCAATTTATTTACACAACACACTGTGTTGTAGATACACTTAATAATTGTAACATTTTTTTTCTCTTGAATTCCTTGAGGTAACGTGGCCAGATTGACATTTTTGTGTTACCATTGTGTAAATAACATTTAGATATTTTTTTTGCCATCTTATTTGTAGTTGGTGTTCTTATCTTTAGTTGGCTGTTTTTCCCCTCATTGTTACTCTAGACATTTGGTTATATTGATTCTGTACATTGATATTCCTTCTTTTCCACATACTTTTCTTTTCAACACAATGTATTCTTCCCGGGATCATAATTACTCTCGAGATCGATCTCACAGTTTTCGACCCCATTCACCCTCCTATCATTCCTATCGCTCCCCCTATCACTCCCGTTCTCCCTCCCCGGAGCGCCATTCATCCTACTCCCATTCTCGTTCACACTATCGTCCTCGTTCTCCTTCTCCTGGCTATAGTTCTTCCCATTCCCGACATCATCATTATCACTCGCGTTCTCCTTCCCCTGATCGCTACTCTAGCTACTCTAACCACTCCATCTCTTCAACCAGTCGGTATGGTTACGATCATCGTTATGATGATTCAAGGCATTATCGATATGGCCCTAATACACTCTCTCCTGGGGTTTTACCTGGAACCACTGGCTCTCAGTCTCATGCATATCCCCCAGATCGTGAGCATTCCCATCGCCCTCGTACCCCATCATTTCATGACACATCATATTCTTGGGATGATTCCTTCCCTCCTCGGTCACCCCAACCAACCTCCACCAGACTTCATTCTCCACCCCCACCTCCACATGATACCCCCGGTATGAGAAAGCTTTCTTCTCCACCCCCACCTCCTTCTCCTGGTGGTCTTTACAAAGGTGGCCATGACGATTTACCTGTATCTTCATCTTTCCCTTCAACAATAGACAGAGGTCATAATCCGTCCCCTCCCTCATCCCCATCACCAGCTATACCGATTGAAGTAGCTTCACTTCCGTCATCGGCATCAGCATGTGCTGATTCATCGTCAATTTCATCTCCTCCCTCTCCTCCCGCACCTCCTACTAACCTGTCCTCCTTTTTTAGTGTTCTGTTAGAACATGGTGTACGCCTTCATCAGGCTCAGCACCAGAATCTAATCATCCGGCAGGTCACTGCCTGGATCCGTTCTGGATATGTACCCCCCAAATCGGCCATCCCTCATTACGAGGAATGCTTGTTCAAGTTCCGGCATCAGTTTGAGCGTTTCATAATTCGTGATGGATTGTTGTATCGGCGGAAGAGACATCCGTCTGGAATAATGATAGAGCAGGTTGTCATTCCCTATTCTGTGATCCCTACTGTCCTGTCTGTCATGCATACCTCCATGTCAGCTCTCCACTTCGGTACAACCAAGACAATCGAGCTCATCGAAGAGCTCTGCTACTGGCATGGGATGCGCAAAGACATCGCGGACCTCTGCTCTCACTGTGAGGCCTGTAATTCATATCGCACCTCAGTTTTCCCGCCTCCCTCACTACCACAAACATGTGCAGTGATTTCCCACCCCTCATCCCCATCTTCCCCAACTCCAATCCGATCTCTGAAATGCACTCATCCAACCTCTAGCCCACTTTCCCCTCTTACTATTGACTGCGACATTCTTCCCCTTGACTCTGACTCCGACGCCCCTACATCATCTTCCACTGGGACTGATTCGGACAGTTCCACCCCTTTCTCCACCTCTTCTCCTCCTGATTTGCCCGACTACCAACCCCCTCTTCCAGCTCACTGTACTGTTTCCTTGCAAACCCACACATTTCAGCCCCTTCCCCCATCTCTGCCCCATTCTCACTCTCCTCGGCCCTCTCCCAGCCACTTCACGAATTTGGACTCTGTGGTCCCCTCCCACATGTCCATTGCCTCATCGCACCTCTTTTACGATACACACGCTGTGGTACATACCGATAGTGTTCGGACACACAGCAGTCAGCTTCCTAATCCCCCAACTGATTATGACCCATCATAATTTATGATGTCATATTTGCGACAAGATATAATGAGCCTGTTTTTCTTTTACTTCCAAATTTCAAATTTCAAGATTCTCATTTATTATTTACGCCTCATTGAGCATTTATGGCAAGTTCCCTTATCCCTTCCGATTCGTGGGCACTTGAATTCCTATTTCTTAGTAGTGAAACTTTGTTTTTAATGTCATCTCTATTTTATACATTCTTTTTGCACCTTCAATGATATTTTGCTCACTCCTCCCCGTCCCACATGGCTGTTCATTCATTTTACTGCATTGTCCATACTTTCCCTTTTTTCCTTCTCACTCTCTGTCACGTTCAATTGCCACTTTCTTGACCGTTTTATATCCCGATTTCTGCTTCTTGCTCAACAATAATGTCGGTTTAACTTCTGATGTAAATTTGTAGCATTATTTGGTATTTAGGTTTTTCATTGTTAGCATGTGTATTGTGTTTTATTTCTGAAAGAATTTTTTTAACATGATTATTAAGTGTTTTTACTTTCTAGCATAAATTTCTTAGTTATGTATGGTTGTAACTTTTGATTTTTGTGAGAATGTTTTTTTTCTGATCAATTGCTTTTGTATAGAAAAAGAAAAGGAAAAAAATTGTACCATTAGTAAACTTGTTGCAGTCTAGATATATATGCACATTTTCACCACATATAAATGTCCTGTTGTTTGCCCAATTTTTTTTCTTATACATAATATTATCTACACAATTTGAATTACTCTTGATGCCAGATATTTTTTTACATGTCGTTCATCAACATCATTATTTACAAGTTTGTTGCATGGTGCATTTCAAAGACACCAACTCTGTATAATTTAGGTCATTTAATCTAATTGCTTGATTCTCCTTTCTCCTCTGTCTGTTCCTCTTCTAAAGTGGTTTTTTTAAATGATTATACTGTTCATTTTTCAACATATTTGCTTTGCACAAGACTAGATGTATGCAATCAGTGTATTCTTCTAGTTTGTAGTTTTGTCATTTATGTTAAGTGTTTTTTAACGTATGGTAATATAATTTTTGTCAATTCTTGGACCTCTGATTGTTCTTTGAGTTTTACATATAGTTTGTGGATTACTATGATGATCTCTTATTTTCCTATCCCTTCTATTTCCATTCTAAATTTAATGTATATTGTTACCTCGGCATGTATTGGTTACTATGCTATGTGTAGGCCATGCTGTCTTTCCTACACCTCTCAAGACAATGATATGTCCCCTGGAAAATAGGTTTCTTTGATGATTTTTCTTATATACCTCATCTGCAAGATATATGTACACATCAATCTTCTTTTTAATTATTTCACTAATTTGTTAATTATCAATATGCTACTCAATTTGATTATGTTTTGTGTAGCAATCATTTCTATTATGTTAACATGTCAACAGTGTTTTCTTATAATTTTTTTCTCTCCGTAAATGTATTAGAATTTTTTTATTTGTCAATCGTTTGAACTCTTTAAATATTGCAGTATATAATTATGAAACGAGGACGTTTCTTTTTGAAAGATTGGACGAATGTAAGATGGAGAAGTAGGGAGTTTATATCTTAAAACAGAACAAATCTCATGTAATTTATAAGTGTCTCTTGATTGACCAAGTTAAGAATTTATCCCCATTTCCTGCCCCAATTATACTGTCTAAATATACGACCAGTCCAATCCAAAACCCTATGTACACTTCCCAGCTTTATAGTCTCATATCCTTTTATTAACAAGACCATCAAACCTCCAATGAAACTTCCATTCAGAACCCAACCATCTTTGTTATTACTTTGGTTAATCTCTACTCAATAGTTAATCCTTCCCTTTGTCCTCAATCAAGTTTAAGTAAATTCAGACTAACTGTGTTTACAATTCCCACCACCAGTCCCTTACACGGTACTGTTCAATGAACCTATAATCCCCACATCATAGATCCTCTCCTACTAATCTCTTAACTTCTATCCATGTCCCTATATATCTTATGCTTCTGGAGTTGAGGAATCAATCTTACTCCGGCCCCGACTCTGTTCGGTCATGTGCCAAGAAGGAGTGGAACAGTATTCTTTATATATACTACCGACAATATTCCCTCGTCAATATTATGCACCATTCTGGAATTCCTGATTATTATATCTAATAAACTAAATTGTATATCTTGGAACCACCACCTTGTCTCCTGCATGGACTAATGTTCGATTGTGGCTTGACATCATATACTACAGTTGAGAGTGCACACCACGCTACCAACACCATAAAACCAGCACTCTTACAGTAATACCAACATGGCTGTAATATTTCAACTGTAGAATGCCGTTTCCTTTCAAAAGACATTAAATAAAATCTATACTTATCAACAAATATACTTCTGCGAAATTTTAAGGGCATCTCTCCACACTCTACTTGTAAAGCTTCAAGAGATGTCTTACGCACTGCACCAGTAACTATTCTCAAAGCCTGATATTGAATACAATCAAGTTTACGTTTTGTGCTACTACTTGCAGCATCATACAATTCACATCCATAATCTAAAATTGATCTTATCAATCCTTTATATACCGTCAGTAATATTTGTCCGTTACTGCCCCATGGTGTACCAGCAACACATCTCATCAAATTCAATCGCTTTACAGCCTTGTCTTTAATAACATCAATATGTTTTTTCCAGTTTAACTTCTGATCAAACCACATTCCTAAAAACTTATATTCCACATATTGTTTAATTTCATATCCTTCAATAAATAATTTAACATTATTTTTCTGTTTATTAGTAAATACCATCACAGCTGATTTATCGGCTGAAACATCTATCTTCCAGTCTCTACACCATGACATAATTTCGTCAATTGCTCTTTGTAATTTCTTCTGCAAATAATATAAATTTCTACTCATACCCCATAACGCTATATCATCAGCATATACTGATAATTTAACACAATTTTCTTTCAATTTTAAATCACTCAGCATAACATTAAACAAAACTGGACTCATAACACTTCCTTGGGGAGTCCCCCTTTTCAGCACATATTCTTCAGAATATACACCATCTAACTTTACTACACATTGTCTATTTCCCAAAAATGCAGCACTCCACCTTAACATTCTATCTTTAATTCCAATCGCTTCAATCTTTTGAAGTAAACCTTTTCTCCAGATCTTATCGAAAGCCTTAGTTAAATCTAAGAACACAACCACATATTCTTTATTCGCCATTCCTTTTTGTACATCAGATTCTAATCTCACCAACTGGTCCATAGTACTTCTATTTTTTCTAAAACCCGCTTGAAACGGATTTAATATATCCTTCCTCTCCAAATACCATACTAATCTGTTTTTCACCATTCTTTCCATGATCTTACACATCACTGAGATTAAAGTAATCGGGCGATATGACGTAGGATTCGTGGGGTCTTTTCCCGGTTTCAACACAGGAATTTGTATACATTGATACCATTCAACTGGAAAAATTGCTTTAATCCATACATCATTATACAATTGTAATAAACATTTATACATAATTTCAGGTAGCGATTGTACCATGATAGCATTAATACCATCTTTTCCTGCCGCTGTATTTTTCATTTCTTTCAACGCATTCTTTAACTCCTCATTGAAAGGACTATCAACTTGCTCATATGAATTTACTTTGATTACTTCATTCTCAATATGTTTCCTTTTTTCTTCTTCTTTTGAATTACATGTATCATTTGTTTCGATCAACTGAAACGCCTTAGCAATAAGATTTGCTTTTTGTAATATATCTATTACCGGTGCCATCTTATCCATCTCAAATAAATTACTGCTAACATAAGTATTCTCCTTACTTTTCTGTAATCCTTTCACTTTTTTCCAAACTTTACCCACATCCGTCATTCGATTAAACGACTGGCAGTATTTGAGCCAGTATTTATACTTTTCTTCTCTTATAACTTTCTGAGCATACGCTTTCTTTTCTTTATACTTTACCAAATCTTCTGTCTTATAATGCCTTCCTACTCTATTTCTATACCGATTTCTCTCTCTGATCACCTGTTCACATTTCTCTGTCCACCATGGCGCTGGATCCTTTCCTTTTCTTCCACCTATATATACCTTTTGAATATTTTCTTCTGCTACCTCATTAATCAAACTTACAATCAAAGTATATTTTTCTTGAATATTCATATCTTCTATCACTTGTAATATATCCAAATGCAAACATTTTATCAGCAATTCTTTTCTTATATAAATTCCAATCAACATTTTTAAATGACCATACCTTTTCGTTAATTCCTGTTCCTTTTACATTAGAATATTTTCGAATCAATGAGCATTTTAAAACCAAATGATCACTACCGAAATTACTTTCCAATACTTTCCAATTTAATTCATGCGCAAACTTTTGCGAAGCAATGGTCAGATCTAAACATGACCAAAGACCCGTATGCGGGTCCAGTCTAGTTGCTGATCCATCATTTAATAAAACCAAATTATACTTTTCTAAAAATTTAACCACCACTTTTCCTTCCACCCCACACTACGCTGTGGGCATTGAAATCACCGAACAATATGAAATCGGTAAAACAATTTTGAATCATATCTTCCAATTTACATATATCTAATTTTTTACATGGATTATAATAATTTATAATTGATACTGGTCTATTAAAAGAAAATACATCTATTCGTTGATACTCTTCAGAAGATGGGGTTTGTATCTCTTGAAAAATGATAGATTTATGAATATAAATCACCAAACCGCCTCTACCTCCTGAACCTCTGTTCTTAATAACAGAGTTGTAATCAGGTATATTGAAAACATTATAATCTGTAAACCAACTCTCTTGTATACAGTGGCGTATCTAGGGGGGGGGGGGGCAAGGGGGGCTCGTGCCCCGGGCGCCACTCCTTGGGGGCGCAAAAAACGAAAAAAAAAAGAAAGGAGAAGAAAAAAGAGGAAAAAAACGAAGAAGAAGAAAAAAAAGAAAAAAGAAAAGAAGAAGAAGAAGAAAATGAAAAAGAAAAACAAACTCGCCCGGAAAGAGGGGGGGGGGAGGGAGAATGGTGGGGGGGGGGCAGAAAACCAAATCAAACAAGATAAAAACAAGACATGATGATGACACGGACAAAATGACAATGTTTATTGTGTTCACACAAGAATTTCATATTCTGTCAGCTGAAATACAAAAATTTTCGGCTCGCTCACTGCGCTCGCTCGCCAAAATTTATATAAAAAAAGAAGGTAAGAACAAAACATGATGATGACGCGGATAAAATGACAATATCTATTGTGTTCACACATGTCATTTTATATTTAGCAGGCAAAATGTTTCACGGAGCAGCGACTGCAATTTCTTTCGTTCTGAAGCGATCGCCAATTGGATCAAAACAAAGGCGCCAACGGTTTCGAACATAGGGGGAGGGGGGCGCAAAAAAAATCAAGCAGGATAAGAACAAAACGTAATGATAACGCGGAAATATACAAATTTCGGCTCACTCGCTCGTACAATTTAGAGTATTTTTTTCAAGTCCACAGTTTGTTGGTATAAATCGTTATCTATAAGGCCGTCACTCTATCTTGAGTAGAATTGTAAGATTTAATAAGCAAAAAATGACAACAATTCCATGTTTTGTAAGCTAAAACACAAAATTTTTCGGCTCGCTCGCTGCGCTCGCTCGCCAAAATTTATCAAAGAAAGAAGGTAAGAACAAAACGTGATGATGACGCGGATAAAATGACAATGTCTACTGTGTTCACACATGTCATTGTATATTTAGCAGGAAAAATGTTGTAAGGAGCAGCGGCTGCAATTTCATTCATTCTGAAGCGATCGCCGATTGGATCAAAAGGACGCCAACGGTTATGAACATGGGGGGGTTGAGGCAAAAAAAAACAAATAAAAAAAGATAAGAAAAAAAACGTAATGATGACGCGGAAATACACAAATTTTGGCTCACTCGCTCGTACTAATTTAGAGTATTAGTCCTCAGTTTGTTGGTATAAATCGTCTTCTGTAAGGTCGTCACTATATCTTGAGCAGAATTGTAAGATTTAATAAGCAAAAAATGACAACAATTCCATGTTTTGCAAGCTGAAATACAAAAAATGTTCGGCTCACTCGCTGCGCTCGCTCGCCAAATTTATCAAAAAGAGAAAAAGAGAGATAAGAACAAAACGTGATGATGACGTGGAAATATACAAATTTCGGTGCACTCGCGCGTACTAATTTGGAGTATTTTTTAAACCCTCAGTTTGTTGGTATAAATCGTTATCTGTAAGGCCGTCAGTATATCTTGATTAGAATTCTAAGATTTGATAAGCAAAAAATGACAAGAATTCCATGTCTTGTAAGCTGAAATACAAAAATTTTCCGCTCGCTCGCTGCGCTCGCTCGCCAAAATTTATCAAAATTCATTACATTCAAATCACCCTCAAAAGACCCCTTTTAAGTGCTTGAAAAAGCATATGGACTTTGTCTGAAGTCCCTACCGGGATGGGGTTGGGGTCGAACACTTTTTCAGAAATTAGGGGCGCAATTTTCGCGCTTGCCCCGGGCGCCGTTTTCCCTAGATACGCCACTCCTTGTATACATATAATATCTGGTAAATTTGTCCGTTCTTTACCTTCTATCAACTTTTTGTAAAATTCTGTTCCATGAGCATTCATGCTCTGGGCATTCCATTGAAGGATATTAAATACATGATATGTGCGACGGGAAGTATATCCTGTTCGCTTTGAGTATTTTGACTCATTGAAGACGTTCATGGATGAGTTCGGGTGACACATCTTGTATATCTAAGCATCGTTTGGCTGCTTCAACCACAAGTCTAATTCTGTTCGAATGAGTTGTTTCTTTCTCCAGATTATTGATGATGAAAGTGACAAATGACAAAAAATCAACATTGACATTGAAAGATGACGTGGCTGGTTGTTCTGGTTCCCCTGTTTGCTCTTTTTTTTTCCTCAGCAGGTTCTCTTTTTTCCGTTTGGGTTCCTTGATGTACCATAATTATTCTCTGTTTCAGAGGCGGACTTTCAACTGTATTTGATTGTGTGCTTTGGGGGGTCCTATTTTTTTCATTCTCTTGGGGTAAATTCTGTCGCTTTTTTTCACTGGCCTGTTGTGTCGTCTCTACTTGTTGTGAGGGTTGGGTATTCGACACACTCTGTCGATTCATTTCAGTAGACTGCTGCGACTTATATTGTTTTGCAGCTTGTGCGTACGACACCTTGTTCTCAAGTTTGAGCGTCTGTATCTCTTTAGCTTCTTTGTAGTAGATGCAGCCCTGGTAAGCCGCTGAATGGTTTTCTTTACATCTAAAGCACTTTGGGTTGTCCTTTGTTTGACATTCCTCAAAGTGGTGGTTATCACCACATCTCACACATCTTATTTTCCCCCTACACTGGCTTTTTACGTGTCCGAATTGTTGGCATTGGAAACATCGTGTGAGGGGAGCTACGTATTCATGCACTCTGTATGTTTGATACAAAAAGGTGATAGATGCGGGCATTTGTTGCGTGTCAAAAAACAGTAGCACAGAAGGTGTGGGGCTTAGTACTCCTTCGACCCTTTTTTTGAAACGCTTTACTTGCATGACTCCTTGGTCCTTCAACAATTCTTGCAGCTCTTCTTCAGTAATCTGCTCATCAACTCTATGGATGACTCCTTTGCTACCCACCACTTTTGATTGTATTCTTTCAACTTTCACAGATACCCCTGCCAACTCACTCATTTCTAAGGCTTTCTTCATCTGTTTTTCATCTTTACACACGATTTTCAGTACCCGCTTTTCTTTCACTTTGTACATTTTTTCAACTTCCCCGATTTGTTTATGTAGGTGCTGTACTAGTTTGACGGGGCTGATCTGACAAACATTTTGCTCACCTAATCCCACTATGGTTACCGCCATATTTGATCTTTGATTTTGTCCCGTTTCTGTAGTTGCTATTTTAGAAGTAGATCTATCTGTCTCATTACACACACTTTCTTTTCTAATTCTTTTTTCCTCCTGAGTCTCAACTGTGGATTTAGATCTAGGTCTAACTTTTCTCTTCCTCCTTTCTACTCTGCAGCCATTGTCTTCATCTTCGCTGTCTTCTGTTCCCTTTCCTATTTCAATATGCTTGCTAGGTCTAGGTGATATTGAACTACGCACATCCATAGCGGCCTGATGGTAGGCCTCTTCGCCGCTGGATGAGGTTTCATCTGCAAACATATTCAGATGTACTTTTGATTCATTTTTTTCCCGCCTAAAAAGGTCGCTTACTTTGTTAGTGACGGCTTTTATTAGTAGAATTGTGCAGAAGGAGTTTGCCAACAATAACAAGCTTACCTTGGCCTTCAACTAATGAGGTTAAGTAACCGAATCTTAACTGTATAAGTCCGTCCACCAATAACTCTCTCCACAAGTGCCTCAGCAGAATCAGCAAGAAGTATCCACTTTATATTGCTTCAGCTGGCTGTGGCCTGGGCTCCCAAGTTTGTTGGGTTTGATGGCACAAATCCTCAGGGCTCGGGTCGGCCGGGCATTGAAGGAGGGTTCCGATGGTCCGCAGCCGATTGTAAGTTTCCCGCCAAATCTTTGAACTTGGCGTGTGTCCGTATCAAATCAGAGCAGGAGCAGGCATGACACGTCCGTTCAGAGGAGCGTTCTGCTTTGGTGCTTTGGTGCTCTGATGCTCTGATGCTCTGATGCTCTGATGCTCTGATGCTTTTGTGTTTTGACCGGGACATTACCGATTTGCTGAATATCGGAAATTTGTCTGAGTTGTTTTTCGTTGCGGCATTTAACTAAGATTCCTGCGTTCATACTTTTCATGAATTCTGGCGGGCTTCCTGACACATTTGGATTGATTTGGCAATTACCAGTAAACTTATGTTGCGAAGAGATTTGGAACGCTCGATGGGGGTGATAAACACTTTCAGATCTGGAGGATTTGCTTTTGGCGTACGAAAGACGTTTTCGTAATTGTCATAGTCCGTTTCGGAATCTGTGGAATTTGACATAGAGTCCCTTCTGGTGCTTATCTCTTCCACCGTACTTAAGCCTTCTCTGTACTTTCGTTTCTTACGCCTGCCTGAAACAACTCTGTAATCTTCTTCATGAACTTTATCATAGCTAGTGTCGCTGTCTGTCCCCTTGGGGTCAAAGCCCCTTTGGGGTCTACAGCTCTATCGTATTCTCGTGAGGCGGCAGCCACCGCCATGGTTTCACAAGACGCCAATTGGCGGGAAAGTTGAGTTATATCTATATTGGTGCGAAGTGCGAAATTCCGGATGTTTGCTTACCTTAAAACTGTTCGACGGCGTGCTTCTAGAAAGACGTATATTCCATATGCCTCAAACTATGGCCCAAAATGGTTAGTGAGTGGCGCCTAACAGGCTGCCCCCTTGTCTGCTCTCTCCAAGATCATGTATTCTACCTGTTTCTACTAGAGTTGCTGGAGTAGAATTGCTATCAGTCTCTTTGTTGTGGCACATGGAACTTGCTAGACATTTTTCGACGATTGGTTTCATGTTTCTGTGGACTTATCAGTCAGAACAACTTCTGACCTTCTTGGCTTCAGGCTTGCAGTAGCCATACTAGCTGAGTGTCAGCCTTCACTGTGCATGTATATGGACATTATCCAAGTTCACTCATCCTCGTCATGAATGGGACCTGTTCTTTCACTAGTGCTGCAGTGACTTCAGCAACATGGACTTAATCAGTTTATCCCCCATTCTTCCCATTGTCTGGATCTTGGCTCTGCTTCTGTCTGTCAATCAGCTGTACTGTGTGAACCATGTACTGACTGCATCCGTGAAGCAGCTCTCTGTTATAACTGCAAGTTACCACACATCGATGGGAAGCCATATTGTATATGATCGTGACTTTCTTCTGCGTCTCAATCCAGACCCAAGCCGAATATCTTGTTTACCGAATAAGGATGGAGATCATTTCACGTTTGATGTTCAGACACTTCCCTTGTCTTCACTCAAAAAAAGGGGAAGATGGAAGCGGATTAGGAGACATCGAGGCGTAAGGGGTGGGAGACGAAAACAGAGACACGCAGCATCAACAAGCGAAGAAGATATACCTCCTAAAGATATAAATCGGGGTAGATCAGTGAATGCTCAGCCTCTTGCCATTGCAAAATGCGCTGTTCTAAATGCACGTTCAGTTTGCAACAAAGCTGCTCTCATTCAAACATTTCTCCTCGATCATGACATTGATGTCTTAGTAATTACTGAAACCTGGCTGACGGATGGAGATGAAGTCACCCCTCGACAGTTACTTCCAGACCCTGATGGCTACAGCTTCATCTCAGTGCCCAGAAATGGTCGTGGTGGTGGTCTTGGTATTGTAGCTAAAAGTCACATAAGCATCAAGCTGCGACCTCCTCAGAAATGTGAAAGCTTTGAATGTGCCGAGTTCGATCTTAGGGCTGCTAGTTTGTCAACGCTTCTGGTCGCAGTCTATAGACCTCCACCCTCTACGCAGAATGGACTCTCCAGGCATCAGTTCTTAACTGATTTCACCCCTTATCTGGAAGATCTGGTCACTAGGCAGGATAATTTCATCATTATGGGGGACTTCAACATTCACATGGATAATCTGGACAATCCGGAAGCTGCCCAGTTCGCCAATCTTTTGAATGACTGCAACTGTATTCAGCTCGTAAATCAGTCAACTCACATGGCAGGTCATATCCTGGATCTCATTATAATCAAGTGTTCTTATAAGCTCCTGGATCCAAAGGACGTTTCGATCGGATCGTTTATCTCTGACCATGCAGCTGTTCATTTCTGCTGTAGACTTGAGGAGTCTTCTCACAAGAAATGTGACAGGAAATTTCGTAAACTGCGCTCAGTTGACATTCCTTCCTTCCTCGACGATATTGAAACAGCTCTGAATCAGAAGGATTTTTGGGACAAAGCTGATGCTAATGATCTTGCCGACTGTTATAATGCCACAATCAAATGTACTTTGGAAAAGCATGCCCCAATGAAAACTGTACGTGTACCTGAACGTGAGCCAGTGCCGTGGTACACAGGTGGCTTGCGGCAACAGAAACAGCATGTAAGGAGGGCAGAAAGACGCTGGCGTAAATCAGGACTCCCTGTGGATCGCAAAGAGTTTACAAAGCAACGAAATATCTTCACTGATATGGCATCTGTAGCCAAGAAAGATCATATCAAGCAGAAGATAAAGGACTGTGACGGTGATCAAAAGCTTCTGTTTCGTCTGGTTAATGAGCTCCTAGGAAGATCAAAATCAAAAAGGTTACCTACCATCTATGATAGTGAAGCAGATCTTGCCAACATGTTTAGTGACTTCTTTCATGAGAAGATATCCAACATCCGCAATGTGCTATCCAACTTCTCTGCCAGTGGAACAGCTCATGAAACTTCCCACCCTCCTTCCTCTACATGGCTCTCCTTCCAACTCGTATCATCAGTCGAGGTTTCTAGAATCATCAAAAGCTCACCCTGCAAGTCGTGTGCCCTTGACCCTGTTCCAACGTGGATGGTGAAAGCGGCCCCGGAGAGATTTGCAGACATCATCGCCAAGATCATTAACTCTTCCCTTGTAACTGGCATTGTCCCAGACATCTTCAAGCGTGCTCATGTCACGCCCCTGCTGAAGAAGACTACTCTTGATCCTGACTCTCTCGACAACTATAGACCGATTTCGCAACTACAGTTTGTCTCCAAAGTTCTTGAGAAAGTTGTTGGAAATTTCCTGTGCAAGTACCTCAAGGGAAATGATCTGTTCGAAAACCTGCAGTCCGCATATCAACCAGGGCACAGTGTGGAAACTGCTCTTGTCAAAGTGACAAATGATATCCTCCTAGCCCTCGACAAGAAACAGATGGTACTCCTTGTCCTCTTAGATCTATCCGCAGCGTTCGATACTGTGGACCACGATTTGCTGCTGATGAGAATGTCGCATCGTTTTGGAATCTCTGGAAACGTTCTCAAATGGTTCCACTCTTACCTGACTTTGAGATCCCAAGTAGTTACTTTGTTGGATTCTTCATCAAAGCAGTGCTACATCGAATGTGGTGTCCCGCAGGGCTCCGTGCTGGGACCTATCCTCTTTACCATGTATACTTCTCCTCTTGGTGACATAGCAAGATGTTTTGGCCTGAGCTATCATCTCTATGCTGACGACACGCAGCTCTGTGTTGCCTTCAAGCCAGGAATAACCGATCAGGTCTGTTGTCGGCAAATTCAGGATTGCTTGGCGGCAATGCAGGACTGGATGAGTGGCAATTTCCTGAAACTTAATAATGACAAAACTGATGTGATCCTGATTGGTTCCCGACACCAACACTCTGTGTTTGAGATGGAGCACATTTCCCTGAATGGCCAGAATCTGTCGCTCTTGGAATCAGTTCGTGACCTTGGAGTGATCCTAGACAACAGATTGAATATGAATGACCACATCACAAGTGCCTGTAAGAGTGCCAACTACCATCTGAGGAACATTGCAAGAATTCGCAGATTCTTGTCTGAATCTGATGCAGTCAAGGTTATTCACGCCCTAGTATCGTCACGCATTGACTATTGTAATGCAGTATTAGCTGGTCTGCCTAACTCTTCTATCTGTCGCCTTCAAAGAGTACAGAACAGTGCCGCCCGTGTTCTAGCTCGTGTGAGGAAGAATGTTCACATCACCCCAATACTAAGACAATACCACTGGCTTCCAGTCAAGAAGAGGATTGAGTACAAGATTCTTACCCTTGTTTTCAAGGCATTACATTGCATGGCTCCGAAGTATCTTCAGGACTTGGTCACAGTAAAGCAGTCAGCTTACAGCCTACGTTCTTCGTCTTCGACGGTGCTACATGTTCCCAAAACTCGGACAACCTACGGGGATCGCGCCTTCCTCCATTTGGCTCCTTCACTTTGGAATAAACTTCCGGATAATATTCGTAACATGCACAGCCTAGATACTTTTCAACGACATGTCAAGGCATATCTTTTTGCTCAATCATATGATTAGGGTTCTTTTTTTTTTGTGTGTGTGTGTTTTCTTCTTCTGTTAGGCGTTGTCATTGTATTGTATTATTTTGTATGGTATTGCACTGTATTGTAATGTACTATTTATTTGTACCTTTTCTATTTTCTTAAGAGAGAGCAGAAAGCGCTTTGAGTAGTTTGTAACTGGACATAGCGCTTTATAAGAAATTACTTATATATAAAACATGCAAAGTGAGTCCAAAATATCAAAATATCAAAATTATCCAAATAACAGAGATTCCAAGTTCGGAGCTAGAGGTGGACACGTCCGGCGTCCGTGACCACCGCTTGACCTTTTTTTTTTTTTTTTTTTTTTTTTTTTGACCACCGGTCTATGTAGTCTTTTGTCAAGGCTCTCTTCCCAAATTGCTCTCCACCATACAGCAAGAGGGCCTTGGTAAAAGGCTAGATCGACTAGAGCTACTCCATCTTACTCTGCTAGCTCTGTACTCGTACTGCTACTGTACGTACATACTCAGAGTGTACGCAATACGGATGACTTGTACGCTTGCCCGGCGCCCAACACAAACCCGGTATAACCCCACGAATAGTACCGATTCTGACAGAAAATTCGGTGAAACGGCCAAGAAAGAAAGCGTGCGAAAGTGAGGAAGTTCATGGCAAAATACTTTAGCATCTGGTAAGTGTGCAACTAGTTTAATGTACAATGTGCGTTTCGACGTTACTGTATTATGAGATCACTGAGATGCACAGACTGAACCCGAACGATGCTGAATAGGCTAGGCCTAAACATTGACGTTAGAATTCTGCCTCAAGTAACAACTTCAAGTAAACGGACTAACATTACTAGTAGAACTAACGTTAGGACTACTAAACGTTAGATAGGATCATAGGAGAAGTTGATTGTTCTGAAGCCTACGTACCTAGCCTACACCACCAGAGACAGAATGTGTGGCGAGAGTTGAGTACGAGTACGATACTACTTCAGTACTTGTTTACGAGCCGGAAACGATTCAATATCCATAGAACCACACAGTCAGACCTACGTGGGGTTCCGCCTAGACAGAAAGATCCGTCTGTCCGGAGGACTCTTTTATATTTTGCCATTAACGCTGTCCTCCGTAGACAGACGGAAGGTTGCAGTACCCATTGCTGTGTGGATGTTCTTAACCACTGTCTCTATGGAAAATTGGGTGAGGTACCTCACCCTTCTCGATTGCGTCTAATTCACGGCCCTAGGTCGGCAAATTTAAGCTTGTATGGTGAAATTATTTTTTTAAGAATACGTTACACTCACCAGATTAATGAATAATCCAACATTTTAGGAGAATTTTCAACGTAAAACACAGCCTGTCGCGTCGTCACATTCAAACTGCAGAAACATACACTATGAATCTATTAGCCAATCACATGCGAGGTAGTTTCTACGTATTTGTTTTACTAAAACACGTACCTCGCATGTGATTGGCTTACCAATTGTTACAGATTCAAAATGGCGACTTACTGCTCGCGAACGGCGATGTTGCGATATCGATAAAATTTCTGCATTATAACCGAGGTTATGTGAGTATTTCGATTGCACAATGTGAGAAATTTATCCCAAATATTGCTGCATAATGTGTCATGTCATGTCATACTTGTTTGAATGTAAAAAAGCTGTCTGAAATTTGGTTTATCGTAACGTTTGATCTGTGCGCGACTGCTCCACACAGGAGCCGCAATCATTGACTTCGGTCTGTATACGGAGGGGATCCGTGAAGCCAGACGCAGTCTCTGCGGAACATTCCCCGACGGACAGATACAGACCGATCTTTCGGTCAAGGTTCCGCCTATCTACGTTCGTTGTGTATGATTTCCTAAGTTGCTGGATGTTCGAAGCCGCCGCTCAATAATATTTGAAGCCTGTGCCAAACAGGATCTGCCGCGCAGATACGAAGACAATTGACTCGTGTCTCATTGCATAACACCAGCCACTTTCAAAGGAAGATAGAGTAGTCTATGTTTTTGTGATGGAATTACTTTTCGCTATCCCTTCTTACAAAAGGTAGATGGTATGGTACAGACACGAGGATGCGCGAATAGAAATTGAGCAAAAAATGCTGAAATAAAGATGAAAATTACTAGACTGGGCATACCCGGGCACTAATCTGATATAGATAGGCCTATCTATCAATAAAGAATTATACTTGGAAGATTATTTCATGTTAGAAATGTTAGAGTTCTACTTCTAGTTTCATTTGTGGAAATTAAGAGGAAAAGTGATAAAACCAGCTTTCCAGGATGGCACAGTTTTCATCATTTTCACATGATACAGCTCTGGTTTACACTTATGCGCAAATTTCTGGACGGAATTGACTTTTGATTTACATGCTTTATAAATAAGTGAAATTTCATTTAATTCAGTAAATACACTGTAATTAAGCAAAATATGGCCAACATTATGATAACATTCAAAATGAATCGTCAGATTGCTCAGCAAGACGGCGGCGTCGAACATCGATCATCAAAGGCACAAGTGCACCTGTGGAATTCTTTTGTACATCAATAGAAATCTGACAACTGTTTGAATAACTACAGCCAGTTGGAACTCCCTCCTCAAATGGTATAACGTGGAACTTTTATGCATTGTACTGTTCAGGGCGTCACATACCTTGGACGTAGACCGACCAAAGAGGTAGTTACAGGTAGATTTAACGTTAGATTTAGTACTAGTAGGCTCGTAAAGTGACAAATGTTAGGGCCAATAAAGTGTGATAATAGTCCAGATATCAATCTGCCTCCAGTACCCCCAGAAAAGGGGGGTTCAAGTTGAAGCCTCGTACTCGTAGACGTAGGCTTGTATTTATAGGCTCTGCTATAACGTTAGATCTAACGTTAGTGCTAGTAGTAGTAGGCCTATCTAGCTTTTAATAGACTAGTAGTAGTAGGCCTATCTAGCTTTTAATAGACTATTAACATTTATAGATCTATACAAAAACAAGAAATGAATGTGAAAAAAATTCAATAACCAACTCATTTAATTTATCTCAACTATGAAGACAAGATTTCTAATGAAATTCATTTTAAATTCATCAAACAGTCCTTCAAGACAAAAGTGATATCAAAGGATTAGAATATACTGTATAAATCTATATTGACGTTCTTGTCAAATATTATTAGGGGGAAAATGACAGCTAGAAAAAATAATAGCTTGTTGGAAAAGTGCATTTACATCCGCTTTCTACATCCTATGTATTATCAAAAGAGCGAGGGGTGGTCGGTTTTAATGTAGAACACCTACTTACAAGCTTCAGGGCAACTGAGTGCAGAAAAATAATACTCCATGCCATGCGTTTTAAGCCGCCATCCAGAGCGTGTACCTCAGATTGCATTTTCAGCGCGTGCTTGTGAATTCGGAGTATTTCCTCCACATGTAAGTAGAATTTCAGGCATTGTGAGATTATTCACATTTCTATTGATAGAAAAATATTGCTCTAATGTTTTTCTATCAATAGATACTTATTAAAATATCTCACAATTTGCCTGAAATTTTACTCACATGTGAAGAAAATACTCTGAATTCACAAGTGCGCATTGAAAATGCAATTTGTGGTACACGCTCCAAGATAGCTGCTTCAGATGCATTAGTTGTTATTTTGACGTGCTCAGTTGCGCCGTATTTTGAAACCAACACCCTTACCCTCTATTGACAATGTGTAAAATGCACATAATGCTTCTCCTATACATGTGCCATTAATAATCTACAGTATCATTGTTTGGCTGTTGGTCTTGTTTAAATCGTTTTTTTTTTTTTTTCAGTAATATCGATATTGAAATACACAATTCACAACTTACCAAAATCAAAGATAATATGCAGCATGTGCAAACGGTACATCATCTTTCACTGACAGCCATTTTGAATAATCGTGTGAACTCTCAGTGCATATTGTATAAGCTGTTTTTGCGAATTTCGCGAATCACAGTTGGATGGCGAATTTAAGAACACGCGAAAATGTCTCCATGCGCCCTGTTGATAGTGCATTTTAGTAAGCATTGGCGTCAATTCGCGAAAACAACATCTCGCGAAAATGTCTATGGCCTCGTCATTCGCGAAAATAACAGCGTATACAGTACTGGTGTAGACAAGATATTAAGTGTTCATTTTAATTTCAGGAAACTCTGCTCTCGCGAAATTCTCGAAATTAAATGCACACAAACATTCCTTGTTTTACAGTATTGCCATCACTCTTCGTCCGGCGTCTGTCGTCCATTGTTCGTCATGCAAAACTTTTTATATTTTCATCTTCTTGAAAACCCCATGACCAATTTTTACCAAACTTGGCAGGTATCATCCCTAGGGGGATACGATCGATTCGTTCAAATGGGCACCATGCCCCCAGAATTAAAGAATCTGAGTTCCAAATTTGTTCATTGCAGATCCAGGGGTGCCCCCCATTGGAGTCGGGGGGGAGGGGGGGGGAGGGCGGGCTCCAAATGCAGGCTTAAATTGTAACTTTTCAGCTTCTTCTTGAAAACAACATGATAGATTATCACCAAACTTGGCAAGTAGCATTCCTAGAGGGATAAGATCATAATGTGCTCAAATGGGCACCATATTTCCCTTGTGAGCCCAGGGGCCTCAAACCTCCTAAAGTAAGGAATATTCAATGATAGGTTTCTCTAAAATCAAAAGTGATATTGAGCTTTAAGTCTTTTTGTTCAAAACTGCTTAGTCCAACTTTCTAAGTACAGTGTACTTGGCTGGTATTTGACCAGTGTGATGGAATACAGTGCATTGCTGTTATAACGAACTTGATTATAACGAAATTCCAGTTACAATGAAGATTTATGGCAGCAACATTATCAACTCTCTGTAATTTTACTTATGCCTCCGCCACGAAGTGGTGCTGGAGGCATTATGTTTTCGGGTTGTCCGTCCGTCCATACGTACGTCTGTACATCCGTCCGCTTTCGTTTACGCGATAACTTGAGTAATATTGACTTGAATTCTACCAAACTTGGTCCAAGTATAGAGTATGATGGGGCAATTAGTTGGTTAGATTTTGGGTGAAATCTGCCAAAGGTCAAAGGTCAAGGTCAAATCATGAAATTGTATCCGTTAACGCGATAACTCAAGACTGGATAGAGCAAATTTCACCAAACTTTGTCGGAGGATGATGTATGATGGGACAATTACTTGATTAGTTTTTTAGTGAAATCGGTCTGAGGTCAAAGGTCAAAATCAAGGTCAAATCCTGAAATTTATCTGTTTACGTGATAACTCAAAACTGGACGAAGCAACTTTCACCAAACTTGGTCCAAGGATGAAGTAAGATGGGGCAATTACATTGTAGATGAGTAGTTTTTTAGTGAAATTGGCAAGAGGTCAGAGGTCAAAAGGTCAAGGTCAAATGCTAAAAATGTTGCTATTTCCCCAATATCTATGCAATGTCCTAATGTATTTTCTTGAAACTTGGTGCAGACATGTACTACTGCATAAAGATTCTCCAGAGAGAGTTTCATGTCATAAGGTCAAAGGTCAAAAGGTCAAAGGTTAGGTGAAAATGTTGTAATATCACATTTCCCACAAATGGTTCAATGTATCTTCATGGAACTTGGTACATACGCATGTACTGACTGGCAGAGATTATCTAGGGAATTTAGGGGTCATAGACATCGGTCAATAGTCATGGGGTCAAAGGTCAAGGTCAACTCCTCAATATTTTACTAATAAATTTCCCTCGTACACTAGTATATGAAATGCTTGCATTATTAGTTTTCAAACGTAATATATTGTATACACACTACCTAATGGAGATTCTCCAGGAAATTTCCAGCCAGAATGTCAAAGGTCAAAGGTTAAGGGTCAAAGGCCAGGTTTCAATGCCCCCCCCCCCCCAAAAAAAAAGATCTATTTTGTACTGTAATTACACTCTTTCTTCATACCTTCGAAATTACTCAATTCATAAACTTATAAAAGGGTCCATCAGAATTCAAGTAAAACTTCTCAATTCCCCAAATATGTGTACCTGCACTCTTCGACAATTATAGCAAACCCAGTTCAAGGAAAGTGAACATTCAAGTCATTTCTGACAAACCTGTCATATCAATATTTTGCCAGTTATGTGAAACTGTCATGGATCACACATTGTGAAGACATTGTACTATACGCCTATTGGGAGAATCATGCATTATGGCGGAGGCATCAGTCGCCATAGCGACATTTCTAGTTGTTTATTCAATCGGTTATAACGAAAATTTCGATGTAACGAAAGGACTTCGTCATAACAGGAGTCCTCTGTTTATGCGGGTTGAGGGTATTATATGCGATATTGAGGGTTTATGCACTGCAAGTCAACAAACCATTAGCAGTCCTACCGGTCAGGTCTTTTGGCCCACTACTTCTTCTTTCTTGCCCCATACTGTTACCCAACTGCCTCTACATAGTAGAGCAGGTCTTAGTCCCTGTACCATAAACGATTAGCTCTTCTTTCTCAGGATCTAGCAGTAATGGGGCTCTTAATGGAACAGACAATATCTTCTTACATTGTTGTTTAAAGATATATGTGGGGTAAAGGGGAATTACAGTACAGCTGAAAGTTAGTCTGAAAAGAAGTCATAAGATTTTCTAGCAAAAACAATGAAAATTGGATCAAAATTGGGTGAAAATAAGGAAGTTATGACATTTTGAAGTTTTGCTTATTTTTCAGGAAACGGTTCGTGAGCAGTCATTATATGCAAAATAGTAAAGTTGTCTGAGGTGGAACCTTCGTAGTTGTCTGCCGATGTATGCCAGATCGGCGCTTTACGCAATTCCAGGTTTTGAGCAGCTGAAAACTCCGCTTCGCGTAAAAGTTTACGCATTATTGCATGTTTTACATAATTTTTGCATAGTTTGTGTGGTTCTTACGTGAACAGTGCGTGAAATATGCGTCAAATATCAGTGATCGTTCACGAAAATGTTGCCGCTATTGCGTTCATGCACGAATCATGCGCGAATCATGCGCGATTCGTACGCAGTTCATTAATGATAATGGGCAAGTCCAAGATAATGTCCCCTTTGATGCTCAAAATTCATCTGGATTTGATTTAAAAATTATTTGTATCATGTTGTAGCCAAAGAGTTAAATTGCGTATTTCCAGGAAATAGAATATTGAATTATGCAAATTTATGCAAGAAATACTGCCTTAAGTTGCATAAATCAAAAACAAACCTTACATATGGGACAAATGAAAAATATTCATCTGAAATCAGCTGAATATGTTCTTGACCTAGTTCCTTTATGGACATGACCCCTGCATGAGCTAGTTTAATTTCCAATTGGTACAGTTGAATTATGCAAATTATGCATTTTCCCAGAGCGAAGTGTCCCATACGTAAGGATTTGAGTATTTTTTTAAGTTTTTTTCTGAAGATTTCTAACATTGACCAATCATACTTTAGGAAGTTCTAATTTATTCATTTTAACTCCAGATTAGCAAAACTAAACATGTTGAAATTTAATTTGTCCTTCATCTATACTGATTAGATTTTGCTTACATATGGGACAGATGCCTTACATGTACATATACCATAATGGGACATTGCATGCAAAGTGGATGGGAAAACCTCCTTTTGACATGGATGCTATATGTACTTATTTGTTTGGTTAATGGTTATCTTTGCACCTACTCTGAAGGATATGTCTATATCTGCCTTTCCTATTCAGTTTACCTCAGGGAGAGTGTAAAAACAACATTATTGAGTCATTCTATAATTAAGAAAGGAAAATATAGAATCTATTTCTACTTGTATTTTCTTATTTTCGTGACAGGCTGTGCAGCTGGTCTTCATTTAACATTCCTCCTTTTAACATTTTGATATTGGACATTTTCTTAATTTAGTTACCATTTTCAACTTTACCTCTGTACAAAATGACTTTGTCCAAGGGAATGGGATTCTCTGAGTATCATTTTAGGTGCAGTACACTGTTCAGCATGTACTACAGCCTCAAAGGGAAATCAAAACAATTTTACTTGTGGCACTCATCAATGACAACATTACAGGTCTTACTGAAAATTCACTTGAGGTGACAGCAGGTATCTTTGTCATTGACAGCAAAGGAAGAACCCTACTTTATTTAGAATGCTTTATTTTCATATGATGTTTAATGTGATATTTCAACTGCACACCCCAAGAATATGTCACGACTTATCAAGGTCATGAACATGATTTCTGAAAATCCTGTAAAATGAAGACTAGTTCACTTTTGCCATGAACCACGATATCAATACTAATTCTGTGGTTGGAGTGCTAAAAACACAACACAATCAAATGGGGAATTCATTTTTCTTTTTTATTTGAAGAGACAGATACATGTATGCTCTGAGACATCTTCATGTATTATGTCAGGCCATAACTCACACTTACTTCGTACCCCACATCTACACATCAAAATGCATTGTAATCTGGTACTGTATTATCAAATGAGGTTATAGAATTTGTCAAAATTGTAAGTTTCAGATTAGTGAGTTACTTAAGTGTTTCAAATCTAGAATTACATTTTCTCTTCGATTTGAATGTACAAATGATAGTCTTTCCTGTATCAGCATAGACACAAGCATGCTGTACATACTTATGTACAACGTCGTCTTTAGTTTCATAGAATTGAAGCCAAGCAATTTTTTTCCCCTTTTTTTTAAAAAGCCAGCATAGGTACTTCTACATTCTTCTCTCTCTCTGGTCTACCATGGTTTTTATGCCTCCGCCACGAAGTGGTGCCGGAGGCATTATGTTTTCGGGTTGTCCGTCCGTCCATCCGTCCTTCCGTCTGTCCGTCCGTCCTTCCGTCCGTCCGTAATGAATTTTGTGGACAGGGTAACTATAAAAACCTTTTGAGGTATCCTAATGAAACTTGGCATGTATGTGTATTAGGGGGTGAAGTTGTGCCTATCAACTTTTGGGTGCACATGCTCAAGGTCAAAGGTCAAAAGGTCAAGGTCATATACATAAAATTTCACTATTTCCACCATATCTATGCAATGCCTGAAGATATTTTCTTAAAACTTAGTGTATACATGTATTACCAAATTAATATTCTCTGGTGAAAGTTTGGGTCATGAGGTCAAAGGTCAAAAGGTCAAGTAGAAATATTAAAACTTCACCTTTTTTCTCTGTCTTGGAAATTGTTCAAGGTATCTTCATGGAACATATTATATATCAATATACATGTACTGACTGGCAGTGATTATCTAGAAAATTTAGGGTTCATGGGGTCAAAGGTCAGGGATCAAAGGTCAAGGGAAACACTTCAAAATTTTACTATTTCTGTCATGTTTATGCAATGCTGGCAGGATTATTATATTTTTTACACTTGGTGTGTGTATGCATAACCTAATAGAGATTCTTTGGAAAGTTTTTTTTCTTTTGTTTTTGCCTCAAAGGTCAAAAGGTCAAAGATCAAGTGAAAGTGCTGAACTAATAAGCTTTTCCTCCATATCTCGGAAGTGGCTCAAGTTATCTTGAAACGTACTACATATTTATGCATGTTCTGCCTGACAGTGATTATTTTATGAATTTTAGGGTCAAAGGCCAGATGAAAATGGTATCAATTTACTATTCAATACAGAAATTGCACTTTTTCTCCGTACCTTGAAAATAACTCAATGCATAAACATATGAATGGGTCAAAGTCAAGTCAAAGTCCTTAATTATATATATAATTATATTATTATAAGTAATTTCTTGTAAAGCGCTATGTCCAGTTACAAACTACTCAAAGCACTTTCTGCTCTCTCTTGAGAAAATAGAAAAGGTACAAATAAATAATACATTACAATACAGTGCAATACCATACAAAACAATACAATACAATGACAACGCCCAACAGTAGAAGAAAAAAAAAAAAACCACACACACACAAAAGAAAAACCCTAATCATATCATTGAGCAAAAAAATATGCCTTGACATGTTGTTGAAAAGTATCTAGGCTGTGTATGCTACGAACATTATCCGGAAGTTTATTCCAAAGTGAAGGAGCCATATGGAGGAAGGCGCGATCCCCGTAGGTTGTCCGAGTTTTGGGAACATGTAGCACCGTCGAAGACGAAGAACGTAGGCTATAAGCTGACTGCTTCACTGTGACCAAGTCCTGAAGATACTTCGGAGCCATGCCATGTAATGCCTTGAAAACAAGAGTAAGAATCTTGTACTCAATCCTCTTCTTGACTGGAAGCCAGTGGTATTGTCTTGGTATTGGGGTGATGTGGACATTCTTCCTCACACGAGCTAGAACACGGGCGGCACTGTTCTATACCCTTTGGAGGCGACAGATAGAAGAGTTAGGCAGACCAGTTAATACTGCATTACAATAGTCAATGTTTGACGATACTAGGGTGTGAATAACCTTGACTGCATCAGATTCAGACAAGAATCTGCGAATTCTTGCAATGTTCCTCAGATGGTAGTTGGCACTCTTACAGGCACTTGTCATGTGGTCATTCATATTCAATCTGTTGTCTAGGATCACTCCAAGGTCACGAACTGATTCCAAGAGCGACAGATTCTGGCCATTCAGGGAAATGTGTTCCATCTCAAACACAGAGTGTTGATGTCTGGAACCTATCAGGATCACATCAGATTTGTCATTATTAAGTTTCAGGAAATTGCCACTCATCCAGTCCTGCATTGCCGCCAAGCAATCCTGAATTTGCCGACAACAGATCTGATCGGTTATTCCTGGCTTGAAGGCCACATAGAGCTGCGTGTCGTCAGCATAGAGATGATAGCTTAGGCCAACACGTCTTGCTATGTCACCAAGAGGAGAAGTATACATGGTAAAGAGGATAGGTCCCAGCACGGAGCCCTGCGGGACACCACATTCGATGTAGCACTGCTTTGATGAAGAATCCAACAAAGTAACTACTTGGGATCTCAAAGTCAGGTAAGAGTGGAACCATTTGAGAACATTTCCAGAGATTCCAAAACGATGCAACATTCTCATCAGCATTAAATCGTGGTCCACAGTATCGAACACTGCGGATAGATCTAAGAGGACAAGGAGTACCATCTGTTTCTTGTCGAGGACTAAGAGGATATCATTTGTCACTTTGACAAGAGCAGTTTCCACACTGTGCCCTGGTTGATATGCGGACTGCAGGTTCTCGAACAGATCATTTCCCTTGAGATACTTGCACAGGAAATTTCCAACAACTTTCTCAAGAACTTTGGAGACAAACCGTAGTTGCGAAATCGGTCTATAGTTGTCGAGAGAGTCAGGATCAAGAGTAGTCTTCTTAAGCAGGGGCGTGACATGAGCACGCTTGAAGATGTCTGGGACAATGCCAGCTTCAAGGGAAGAGTTAATGATCTTGATGATGATGTCTGCAAATCTCTCCTGGGCCACTTTCACCATCCACGTTGGAACAGGATCAAGGGCACACGACTTGCAGGGCGAGCTTTTGATGACTTTGGAAACCTCGACTGATGATTCGAGTTGGAAGGAGAGCCATGTAGAGGAAGGAGGGTGGGAAGTTTCATGAGCTGTTCCACTGGCAGAGAAGTTGGATAGCACAATGCGGATGTTGGATATCTTCTCATGAAAGAAGTCACTGAACATGTTGGCAAGATCTGCTTCACTATCATAGATAGTAGGTAACCTTTTTGATTTTGACCTTCGTAGGAGCTCATTAACCAGACCAAACAGAAGCTTTTGATCACCATCACAGTCCTTTATCTTCTCCTTGATATGATCTTTCTTGGCTACAGATGCCATATCAGTGAAGATATTTCGTTGCTTTGTAAACTCTTTGCGATCCATAGGGAGTCCTGATTTACGCCAGCATCTTTCTGCCCTCCTTTACATGCTGTTTACACCTGTGTACCACGGCACTGGCTCACGTTCAGGTACACGTACAGATACAAACTTAACTCCCAAATACATGCTCTCCTATTCATCCAATTAAACCTAGGTCAAGGAAGGTGAACATTAAACACATTTGTGACAAGCTTGTCGTTTTAATATTTTGCCACTTTTGTGAAAATGTAATCACACATTGTCCACACGTACTATCTGTACCTACATAGGAGAGTCATGCATTATGGCGGAGGCATACCAGTCGCCATAGCGACATTTCTAGTTAAAATCTAAAAGTTTCAGGAAAATTTGATGGATTTTTTGCAGAAGCTACAATTTACATGGCAAAACATAATCAATGATTACAGAGCAAAATGAAGTACAGTTGTTGTTGTGTTTTGTGCTGCATTTCAAACAATCATAAAGCTCTATGAAAACTTAGACAATTTGCAAGGTTAGCCTAGACCTACTGAAACTACCCACTTCAAACTGTATTTGCAAATATATGACATTAAATTTTAAAGTTGAAACTATCAAGACTACAAATTAGTCATGGTTGGCTATATCAAGGTCGCAAGCTAGAATTCGCACATTTTTTTTTTCCACTTAATAAAAAATATTGACCACATAGTATTAAAAATGGGCTAGAAATAGAATGCCAAAATACAGTATCTGGGCAATTCCACGGTAACTGACGTTACACGTAAGGATTTTCATGAAATTGTTTACCTTGTAATTTTGTGAATGAAAGCACCTTGGGCTTGCAATTAGCATTGATGAATAGGTTCATGAGAATGAAGAAATAGGTGGAAAGTTTTTCTCTCAAACTGCATTTCTTATCACATAGCAAGTGAAAATGTGTCGGTAACTGACGTTACGGAAAAAGGACATGGGAAATTATGGTGTAGATGTAAATGGAAATATCTCATGTCCCTGACTTTTAGCCTTTATGTGTTTAATATGGCAATACACCTAGGTTCTTAGGAACAGGTGTGCAAAATAATGTGCACTTTAGTTGCCTCCTTTTACCACCATGCCAATTTCAGTGAAGGCATGACGGTAACTGACGTTACGTAACTGACGTTACGCTTACATTTGCCATAGGGTTTACACATGCAAAATCATGATTGGGAATAGCTATGTGATATTTCATAATTCTGACCATTCAGAATGATTTAGTTGATATGGAGTCATACCTTGGTTCATCAGTCATAAATACACAATGAAATGAAACAGTAGTCCATTTTCTTTGTGTTCTATGAAAACTTAAAGGTAAATATGTCAGTAACTGACGTTACGTAACTGACGTTACACATACTTTGCCGTAGGGTTTACAGAGAACTAATTTATTTAACAGGTTATTATACTGCTGCAATGTACCAGTGACAATCCCAGGCAACTACAGCAACAAATTAAAACAAAATCTAAAGACACAAATAATATTGGGTGGGCCCTTAGGGGCACCCCCCCCCCCATGCCATAGCACAGTTGGGCAAAAATAATGTAAATGCACAAGAGGATATTTCTTGACATTTGTCTGAAGATTTAATTTTTATTCAACATTTATGATTACACAGAGTCATTAGTAGATTAAGCAGTTCCAAGTATAAATATATTGACATGACTAAGGGCTTTTTTGTTTGTTTGTTTGTTTGTTTGTTTTTTAATGAACAGGAAAGTTTTTATCTGTACATAGAGTGCTCCACCCATAATACCTTGTACTACACAAAACATGGATATTTTTGTGCTTGAAAAAAATATCAAAATATCTTGGGGAAAAAAACATGTATCAACTCATAAATATGCATAAATATGTATGAAATCTATTGTGATTTATTTCGCCTTCTTTTCTTTATTTTACTCCTGATGATCACCATCATCAATTGATTTAAATGAAAAGTGTCGCACTTTTAATATTTCTCTGTGAAGAAGAAAAATAAATGCTTTTTTTGGTTAAAAGAGCATTATTGTTTTATTCCTAGCTTGAAGTAATTTAACTGTTTTTCTTTTCCTTTTCACTGATATATCACGGCTTGCAAATACATTCAAGATACCAAGAAATCGGACTTTGCAACGAAAGAATACTAAAATCAATATAAAAAACTCTTCCTGTTCATAATTATCATGTGTTGTATTACAAAATGTCCCTGCATGAATAGAATAAAGTAATCAACAAATACACACTGTATGAACAATTTTTTTTAAACCCTATAGAATCCTCTCTCACTTTGAGCAACATCAGTGTTAAGTTTCAAACAATAATGAGTACATGCCTTACGTACCATAATACAAGATGAGCCATGTTAACTACACCACACATTTAAGTGCAAGAGAAGAAATATCTGTTTGTGCATTTGCCTTGAGGTAGAAACTTGACTAAGCTTCCTGAAAAAAAAAGAAAAATGCCAGCAAAAGCAAACATTGGTGAAGATTGTTAAACTGTTGGTATACAGCTGTGCAGAAGTTTGTTGTTGTTGTTTTTTTTTTGTACAGAAAATGTGGTTAACATGCAATCATGTCACTGATTAGGCCTACAAACTTTGGTAGCTTTATCATCCCGTAGGGCTGGGAATGTACTAATTTGAGTGCATATACTGCATGTGGCAAACTAAACTTCCAGATGATTTAACCTTAAACTTGTGCTGAATCAAAAATCGAAAGCTCAAGCCCCCCCCCCAAAAAAAAAAAATAAAAAGATAATCATGGTAAATGAATGAATAAATGAATTTAGAAATAATAAAAAAAAAAAAATATCCATGGACATACCATGGTAATGACATCATTTCCTATGAAAGGGATTGGTGCTCTTTGTTGTAAGTTGACTTCCCAGATGTATTGAAATGGCCAAAAGTCAAAAAATTTGCCTCAGTTATAATTACTGTCATGGTAACTGACGTTACATACTCGTGTATGACGTTTCGGTAACTGACGTTACACATTTTGTAGTGTTCATTTTGACTCTCCAGTATGCCAAGTATCCTTATTTCTGGTATTAAAATAAAGGCATATGGGCATACATTAGAAATCCCAAGTTACATCATACAGCTCACTTCCTTTGATGAATAAACTTAAAAATTCCTTGTTTTTGGTAACTGACGTTACATCCATCATTATCAAAGTAATTAACAGTTTTTATCAAATTCTTTAAAGCTACCAACTTTTTTTTTCTATCATGTGGTAAAAGACTTCTCTGGTAACTGCATACATATAGAAAGATTGTTGTTTAGAGTACTAATAAAGTGGATATACAGAGAGTAAGTTATGCGACAATACACTTTTCACCATCGAGTTATAGGCATATTTTGGCAGCCATTTTGAAAATCAAAATGGCCGCTTTTATCAAAAAACATAATGATTCTTAAAACTTCAACTCAAGTACTGTCTGAAAATGTATGGTGTTTGAAACAAATATCATTTTGAATTTTTGGCACCTGTGTCCTAGTTACCGTGGAATTGCCCATCTGTACATGTAGACACCACGAGGACAGTGTTAATGCATGAAGGAATCCGAACAAAGGCATTTTTAATGGGTGATTATTTTTATTTGTCTTGATTTTAGCTACATTAGGTACCTGAACCAGGAAAGTACCCACATACAAGTCTATTTCATTTGTTACATGTTGTATTATGATTTGTGGAACTGAATATGACACTATGGAGAAATCGTAAGTCATTTCCATGAATGCACTTGCACACTAAAGATAAATGTCCCATACGTAAGTTGAGCCATGTCCCATAGGTAAGGCGTACTTTCGTTAATTAAATCAACTTCATGAAAATATGCTTTATTCTTTGAAGTGAAACTTTGCTGAAAGATTCTTCAGTATTGTGCCTTTCTTCACTTCTAAACAGAACTTGATTATTAAGAGAATTCAGAGAATTTTTAATTCAAGCTTTACTTTGAAAAATTCAGTTTTTCTGTGGTCCCATACGTAAGTTGCCATATTTTTCTTAATAAAATACTTAACCCAAGGTCAAATGTGACGCACTCCGTCGGAATGAGTCAAAAGTCGCAAAAAATGAAATCGTAGTTATGCCTATATGTGAATTCTACAGACTCTAAGCTTTACACTGATATGTAATACAACTCATTTCGATATCCCTATAGATCATAAAAACGAATATAAACTACGTTTATGAAGTCAGTCCATTTTCTGAATAACGGAGAAAATCACTCTCAAAGTTCAGGCTATGTTCAAGCTCACAACCTGTTTCTTTCACGGGACGAAACAATACAGCAGTCCTGCTTAGCGACGGCGTTTACGCTCCATCGCACGCACTACCGTATAAGGCGATAGCTTGGGTATGTAAGATAATTAACCAATCGCAGGACAGGTCTGTCATTAACGATTCTGACCAATGCGGCAGCCCGAATGTAAACTTCGGCGCGTTGGTGTCAGTGTCGCTGCCGCCGCATGAATGAGTCGGTACGCGTTGTGTGTCGGCTGCGTTGAGCTTTGCCGCAAGTTTTTAACTCACAAACAATAGGAAACAGTAGAAAGAAAAAAAAGGCACGCAATGCGTCTTACGAGAAGCGTCTTTTAGCGAGGGCGTTGATCGCTTCCATTCTCCTCCCATGTTGTTGTCAATGGAAACTAAAGAGGATGCGTTTAGCAAGTACCAATACCTAAATAGAACCTGAGAACCTATTGTAGGCGGGCACGCAATGCGTCTTACGAGAAGCGTCTTTTAGCGAGGGCGTTCATCGCTTCCATTCTCCTCCGATGTTGTTGTCAATGGAAACTAAAGAGGATGCGTTTAGCATGCAAGTACCAATACCTAAATAGAACCTGAGAACCTATTGTAGGCGGGGGTTCAAAAGACAGCATCGGTAGAAAAAGTCAATGAAGTTAATTAACGATAGTCGTCTTTTGAGATCGTGTTCTTTGCGTGTACTAAAAACCCTCAAATTACGCACATGGTCGTAATGTTGCAGAGCATCAAAGACTGCTTTCGCGTCAGTTCTGCTGCAGCTGTACACAGCCGTAACATTCTGAATTCCCGCCATATTAGGCACATTTCCTGTATAGGCGTTGCGTGCACAGTAATTATCGCTTATCACGCTTGCCAATGCTGCACATATTATACGTATCAGAAGCAAAGGTT
The DNA here is from genome assembly GCF_040938485.1 of Diadema antillarum. Taxonomy (NCBI): domain Eukaryota; kingdom Metazoa; phylum Echinodermata; class Echinoidea; order Diadematoida; family Diadematidae; genus Diadema; species Diadema antillarum. The sequence continues at coordinate 323,584 of NW_027271620.1, forward strand.
GATGTAGGCTTGACAGCTTCACGTCGGGTTTACAATGATTGTATCATAAATATACTTCTTATTCTCAGTCACTTTTGTTATACCATAGCATATAAAAAACCATTAACTTGTAGCTTAAGCTGAATGTGTGTTTTTTTTTTACATCACATTTGCAGTTACAATCTTTCTGCATTTGAGAAGTGGAGTATAGATAATAATACTGACAAATATTCGGAATTAATACTTAGGCCTTCTTCATTTCGTTTTGTATTCACAAACCTTATTAGAAAAATGATTGCTTGATTACTTTCGGGTAAAGGAACCACCGGAAAGGAACCGCATTTAATTGTCTTGTTAACGAACCTAAGCTAATAGTGAACCATATTTCATTGTGTGATTAACGAACCTTCAGAATAATCAATTGTATTACCCCCCCCCCCCAGAAAAAAAAAAGCATTTCAATGTCATGCGTTGTCAATAGTGATAAAAGGCCCGTTTTTATTTTGTAGTGTGTCTCAGTACTCCTGTGCTTATTTTTAAGGGTGTGCCTCTCTCAATGATTGCGATTGATGTTCAACTATTTCTTTCACGCAACCTTCAACAGGAAAAAGCTGAAATTCAGGCAAGGAGACGAGTTTTCTTCCATGAGATACAATCATCAAGACACACATCTATTCCCGAAAGTTGTGTGATTGCTTATGTGCTAAAGAATTGTGTCCATTACATGAATCAGGCACTATACAAAACGGTTGAAATCTACTGAAAGTCGAACTTCGTTTTTTTTTTTTTTCATTTCATTTCCATTTCAAGCTGGGATAGACTAAAAATTAGTTTGTCTATACTTGCAGGAGACATTACAGTTTTCCAGTACATGCTCCGCATTTAAACAGTCGCCATATTTTCGTGGTCAGAATCAGATAATGGGCACATGATATGTTATAAAAATAAACATACAAAACAACGAATACGCCATATGTACAAACATTATGAACTTCAATGAATTAAACTTACCTGTGACATTCCGCATAAAAAACAAGCACGCCGATTAAATAATATTTTAATAGAATTAATAGAACACACAGCGATCATGCGTGGCAGATCAAATCAAGTTCAATTGGTGAGAAAGCTAAATGAAGTTAAAAAGTTGACTTCTTTTCGTTTCTCTTTCAATTCATGAAAACAGAATTACATTGTATATCTATTGAAGAGGATTGTCTCTGTTGCGAACGATCGCCATATATAGCACTGTTAGTCTTCTGCGCAAATCCGAATCCCTAAATACTTTAATTTTTGCTTGATAATGTAATAACCCTGCTAATAACTTTATAAAGGACTCGCAAATTAAAAGTTTCAAACCGTATACTAAAACATTAGTACGCGGTGTATTAAAAAAAAAAAAAAAACATTTTGAATGCGTTGTGTGTTAGCATGTTAATAGCATCAATCTGCCTTTTATTTTCCGTACGTAAAGCGCACAGAAACGTAACCAAACGTTACCAAATACAGTGAAATGCATTTTACGGCGTGGTACTATCATTAGAAGTATATCCCATTCCTTTTTTTTTTAATTTGCTTGAAGCAGTCGTCAAACCATGTGTCATTTTCGTAGCGACATCACTTAGGAATTAGAATGTATGAAGATAATCGTTACTCATTTATTTTGTGCTACTATTATAGCACTTATATACATTTTCCAACTTTTATTGACATGCAGTATTATGTTACTGTATGGTTACGATTACGAATGTTGGTTATGAATTCAAAAGACTGGTTCATTAATCGAACTATAAAGGTAATAGTTGTTTTGAAAGTAGTTCGGTACAAGTTCAAAACGCAATCGAAGTCATAGTCATAGGGGGAACTGATAGCTCTAGAAAACTTGTTTAGGCTCGTAAAGATTGCCGTATGCAATCTTTGTAGAAAGTTTTGACTTAGGCCATCTTTTGAGTATTTTGAGAAATTATATAAAGAATTATTTGTTTTGATTATGTCAAGAATAAGTTTTGAACTATGAGAATAAAAAGGCGCGGTTACCCAAACAATGTCGTACTTCGATTAGACATGATGGGTAAAGTGAATTCATGACTTGACTAATCCTTACTGAATTGATGATCACTTCTGTAAACCATCAGTTATGTCTTGTAGATGATACCTCTGTAATCGCAGTCAAAATTCTTTTGAGCGATGAGACGAAAACCAACAAACAAAATGCCGTGTATCATCGCTCGAGATTCCAACATTTGGCGTCACCCGACCAACAATAAGTGACGAATCAAATGGAGTATTATGTTGTGGGATAGCAGACTGTGTTACGATTTTTAAATGTCGAGATTCCAACATTTGGCGTCACCCGACCAACAATAAGTGACGAATCAAATGGAATATTATGTTGTGGGATAGCAGACTGTGTTACGATTTGTAAATGTTTCGAGCAATTGTTAAAAAAAAAGAGAAAAATGAGGCAAAGTTCAAGAAATTAGAAAAAAGCACGTAAATGCAGGCGATCATGTTTGATAATCAAAGTAAGAGATTACAATCGGCGGTGCGGATGTATATGATTGCCTTATTTACATGTCTGATTTCTGTAAACTACATGTATGTTATATTTAAATTTAAGTTCCCTTCCCTCCTTGATAAATGTTGCGTTGGGTTTTTGCTATAGGCAACGACAACAAATGCCTACCATACATCAAGAGATGACCTATACATACATGAAACACAAAAATTCTGTACGTTCTGATATAATGCAACTGCTTGTTTGTTTGTTTGTTTGTTTGTTTTGAATTACCATGGTCTTTGTCGGGGGAAAGATGAAGAAAAGTAGTAGAGTGTATCACTCTCAAATCCGGATGATTGCGATAAGTGTGTATCCCCGCCCTTTCTATACAGGTAAACGATTTAAGTTTGGTATGCAATTATAAAAGCCTGCACGAGTCACGCAGAAGAACTGATTCCGCGATCACTTGTAACCTTTCATAAAATTCACGTTTTAAGATAGTAACGATAACTTGTAGGAGATAGAGTAAGTTAGCGTCCCTGACTGTGGTTATGAACACAAAAGGGGACTGAAAAATTCTTTTACAAATTAGCAGACATAATGCCGATCCTCCAACACTGTTGCTCCATTCCGTCACTGATTCTGCTATCAATAGCGAAGAAAGAATACTGGTTGCGTGATTCTCCACCCCTTGATAGCAGGAAGTTTACCTTTCATTGTTTAAGGCTTCGTTGATGCGGGGTTTAAGGCGTGAACAGTGTCGTCCGAGTTCTTTCATTCGAAATTCCTCAGAATACGCAATTCAATGGGCAATTAACGCTGCTACTTCGCAAAGCTGTTAGCCAAATTCTTTGCAGATTTGACCTCTCACATGTCAGCTACATGCAATACACGACAAACAGCTATCATTACAAACATTCTGATTAAAAAAACAAAACAAAATGAAGAAGCACACTTTTGAGTAGCGACACAGCTTTCTGTCCCTTTCTCAAATAGGTCCTACTTGAGTCTAAAAAATACACAGATGACAAGAGTCAGAATATCCTCCAAAGGGAACACGAGCTATTTGGGCATTAATAATGTCTGTCTTCCGATTTCTCTCCATGCCGTCACGGCCCAAACCATCATAAGAAATAGGGCAAAAAGTTTTATTAACCAGGGAAATAATAGTACGCATTACATACATTTGGCGAATTATCACCCGAATTGTCGACGGTATATAAACGAGAATAATTGACAACTTAGGCCCTACTATATCTCCAGAGATGAACTTTAAACAGCAAGTCACATACCAGGGAACGAAAGTAATGATTATTTGAATGAATTCATTAATGAGGCCAGTTAATAACCGTTGTAAAAGTACACACACGCATAAAGAGGTTTCAAGTTCGATATGTGATCATTGTATTAGCTCATAGATAAAGTATCATAAATTTTGCATGATCGTTCGTTGGAATTAATTTTCTCAGCGCGATTTGTGCGTCACATCAATCACCACTTCATGAAATGGAGGGCACGTATCAAACGAAACTCGCTGGTCATGCAATCGATGGCCTTGGTCAGCTCACTATTATTGCGTAATTCTAAAGCCCTCGCCGCTTGGCCGCCGACGCCGCCGCGCGCACCATGCTTTGTTTTGTCTTCAATGGGGTCAAGAGCAATGCCTCATTAGCATACACCCTAGCAACGGAGGCGGAGTCTCGATCGGGCAAGAACAATAGGTGCGAAACGCAACGCAAAGGCGAGCGTTCGAAAAAAATGTAACCGAAAAAAATTGTCTCAGAAAAACTGTGATTTGGGACACTTGTACTCATTTTTACACGCTGAAATTTTCTGTACAAACAGATAAAACATCAAGGAATCAAAATCCGTCATAAAAAAAATTCGACCCGAGCAGTGCTTCCCCTTCATTTTCGGCTCATTACGGGAAAACTCCCCGTGCGACTTATGACTCATTTTGTCGGAGCGCCACACAAATGACATCAAGCTTAAACACAATATTCTTCTCAGGGATACTAGTCCTATTGATGATAAACGGTCAAATCCAAGTTCTCCTTCATTACTTTTCAGAGGTTTGAAATCACTGAATGTCCCATACGTAAGGTGCGCGATATCTTGGACTTGCCCTAATGCGTAGATTATATGTGGTTTTTCGTGGACCTCAGTCGTCAGGCACAACCACGAATTCGCCCTATTCGGGGCCCTTTGTGTGCCTATGCACTGAAAGTGCGTGGTTTGTTAGTGATTTTTGAGTGATCTCTCCGTAGTTCTTGCGCAATTCATTGGTGATTTTCATCGCGCAAATCAGCGAAGATTCTCGACGGAGAAGCACGCACAACCAAATTTCTTGCGTGATTCATGCGTTTACGCGACTTATGGGCAGTGTGACCAGGGGGGCATTTCATGAAGCATTTTGTCCGACAACTTGTCGGACAAAATTTGCTTTCAGCCAATCAGAAGCAAGGATTTCAGTAGCTTTTAACAGTTTGTCAGACGAAATATCTGACAAATTGCTTCATGAAATGCCCCCCAGGCCTTCAAATCCTGACATGTCTGACTGATGATTATTCAAGTTAGTCAACCAGGAAATAACATATTTTACACTGAGATAACAGAAACATTAAATTTTTGTCATTTTTGTACACTAGCAATGAAAAATTGAGAAGTGATGACATTATCCAGTCATTTGCATAGTAATATCAACTGTACGAGAACTCTTCTGCAGAGGTACAAACCTGTAAGAGAAACTTCACAATGCCATAACTTCCCTAATTTTTTGCAGTGTTGCTCAAATTTTCACTTGTAAGATTTCAATCTTTCGTACCAGACTAACTTATAACTTGACTTCAATTGATCTTTAAAACTCGACTCTCCCATGAATTGTCTATATTTTCTACCCTTTAGGAAGGATGAGCATGTAGGCCTGAATGCTTGGGAGCTTGCCCAGTGGGAGATGTAGGCTAGTCTGGGGATGGTCACCGTGCGACCTTGGCACAACCTAACCGCAGGTCGCAACATGTTTTGAACATTTCCAAAACCTTGCATCGTCAAGGGACCTCACCTTTGTGGCGGCGAGCTGCTGCGATCTGGTGCGACCTTTGGGTACCCAGTGAGCAACTTTACTGCAGCTCGCAGGAAATCGCTCCAGCTGGTTCCAGATTGCAGGCCCATGTCGCATAGTGGGCATTTAGGCTTAACAGCATTGAAAATTTTGAATTTTGGAGAAAAAAAATGCTGAGTTGCAGTAAGGAGTTCTGTGATTCACTAGATTATTTCTACAGCTCCTGGCAGAATCTGGTCATGGAGCATCCTGGTTTTCATGTAAAGAACGAAGAAAGGTTTAATTTGTCAGTGAGTTAAAGAACTTGAATCTGTTTTCTCCTTACATAATACACTGTAGTAATAATCCCATTTCATTATTGGAGCAGCAAACCCTGTTTCATTTTCATTTTCAGATCAACAAATATGTAATGTAACTTTTAGATTAATTAACCCCTTTTCCCTTGCAGATCTACAAATCATATTTCGTTTGCAGAAAACTTTCCTCATTAATGAACTGTCAGATTAATGCAGCAAAAAAAAAAGAAAGAAAAAGAAATGGATTCATAAATAAACTCTCTTTCTGTTCTGGAGTAGTGAACCCTATGTCATTTTCAGATTAACAAACATTTATATTTCACTTTCTGATAAGGGAACCTTGCTTGCAGTAATGAGTCAAATGATCGTTATGCAAAAAAAAAGATTAGATTAAGTAAAATTGTTTTTTGTCCCCGCCGAACAAGTTCGAGCAGGGGACTATGAAACGGGCTCCGTACGTGTGTGTGTCCGTGTGTCCGTCCGTGTGTGATCAAAATGTTCAATTTGCTACTTCTCTGTCATTTATGAGCCGATTTTTATTCTGTTTGCTTTATATTAGAGCACTACATGGGAGCTTTGAAACAACTACACAGAATTTCAGTTGTGACCTTTGACCTTGACCTTTGACCTATATTGTACATTTTGCTACAAAATGCTACTCCTTCGCCATTTCTAACCCGATTTCGATTCCGTTTACTTTATATGATAGCACTAAGTGAAAGCTTCAAAACTTCTACACAGAATTTTGACCTTTGACTTCTTTGACCTTTGACCTTGATTTTTTTGACCTGTATTGTACATTTTGCTACAAAATGCTACTCCTTCGCCATTTCTAACCTGATTTCGATTCCGTTTGCTTTATGTGATGGCACTAGGTGAGGGCTTCAAAACTTCTACACAGAATTTTGACCTTTGACTTCTTTGACCTTTGACCTTGATTTTTGACCTGTATTGTACATTTTGCTACAAAATGCCACTTCCGGCGGGGACATATATTACGCACCGTGTAATTTCTACTTTTCCTTGTTTAAATTGTCAGGGTGAAGATGTAGAGAGGGAATTAGCATTGTCATCTGTGGAATGCATGGTAAGATCAAGGAGGTTCGAGAGGTGAAGTTGTAATTATACAATGTACCCGCGCTTACACGAAGTGTATTATGAGGGGGTGTGTGGTCAGGCGGTCTGTTGCAAATCTTGCATTACGAACTCTCACAGTTTTGAAGCAATTTTTATGAGACTTGGGTTACATGATGACATTGAGGTATAGATGTGCCTTTGATGATCAGGGTTTGAAACCACCATCTTTCTGAGCAATTTGAAGATTTGTTTTGAGCTCTAACAATATGTTGTCTATATTTTGCTTGTTTATTGTATCCCCCGAACAGAGTTCGGAGGATACTATGGATTTGGCCTCGTCGCGTTGCGCTGCGTCCGCCGCCGCCGCCGCTGTAGAGATTTCCTTGTGAGCGCTGTACCAGCTGCGTTTCTTCTCCGATCGTCTTCAAATTTGGCATGAAGGTGTATTGTGGTTAGACAAAGAAGCCTATTGTTTTTGGTGATGGCACCCTCGCTTGTTCCATCTTTATACATGAAAAGGTAAATTCAATATGGTCTACTTGTGAGCGCTCTACTGGCTGCAGTTCTTCTTCGATCATCTTCAAATTTGGCATGAAGGTGTATTATGGTAAGATGAAGATGCCTATTGTTTTTGGTGATGGCGCCCTCGCTTGTTCCATCTTTATACATGAAAAGGTAAATTCAATAGGGTCTGCTTGTGAGCGCTCTACTGGCTGCAGTTCTTCTTTGATCATCTTCAAATTTGGCATGAAGGTGTATTATGTTAAAGATGAAGAGGCCTATTATTGTTTTTGGTGATGACGCACTCGCTTGTTCCATCTTTATACATGAAAAGGTAAATTCAATAGGGTCTGCTTGTGAGCGCTCTACTGGCTGCAGTTTTTCTTCGATCATCTTCAAATTTGGCATGAAGGTGTATTATGGTAAGACAAAGACGCCTATTGTTTTTGGTGATGGCGCCCTCGTTAGTTCCGTCTATATACATGAAAAGGTAAATTCAATAGGGTCTGCTTGTGAGCGTTCTACTGGCTGCAGTTTTTCTTCGATCATCTTCAAATTTGGCATGAAGATGTATTATGGTAAGACAAAGACGCCTATTGTTTTTGGTGATGTGGCGCCCTCACTTGTTCCGTTTTTATACATGAAAAGGTAAATTTTAAAGCGTCTGCTTGTGTGTGTGACGCTGGCCTTGTTTATCGACAATTTTTTTTTTCAAATTTGGTATGTTGATATAGTCAAATCTATACATGTATACCTATTGATAATGCTGACCTCACTATTCCAGCTTTTACAGGGTCAAAGGTCACCTTGATCATGTCAAAATTTGCAAAAGTGCTTGTTTATGCAATAACTTGATTGTTACTCAACAGATTTTATTTAGACTTGCTAGGAGGAGTATGGGTGATCATTCTACATGAAGGACACAACAGTTTGTGGTGACGGCGCCCTCAGTGTTCCGACTTTGGATGCAAATGCACATTTCTTGTGTGTACTCCATCAGCCACATTTAATTAGATTTTCTTCAAATTTGGCAAAAAGGTGCTTTATAGTGAAATGAAGATGCCCATATTGTTTTGGGTGGTGGCGCCCTCGCTTGTTCCGTCTTTATACATGAAAAGGTAAATTTGACACTGTCTGCTTGTGTGTGTGACACTGCCTTGTTTCTTGACCGATTTTTTTCAAATTTGGTATGTAAATGTATCATAGTCAAATCTATACACCTACACCTATTTGGATTTTATTGTATCCTGCAACAGTTGCCATGTCATACAAAATTCTGGCCTAAAAAGTAATCCAGATGGAGTATGGGACACGGGTTCGGGGGATACATGTGCTTGATTGCGAGTGCTCTAGTTATAAAATGAAAGGAAATTGTACTTTGTGATAAAGAATATGAAACAAAAGTCATTTTTTGTTCCAAATTATATCAAAAGGTGTATATCTGAGCTTTATGTAGTGAAAATGTGTGAAATTTTAACCTCCTTGAAAGCCAGTTTTATCACTTTTCTGATTACTGAACTATCAAATGAAACTCAAATGGTATCATCTTCAAGTATGTACAGTGCACTCCCGTTCCATAACGAAATGCTCGGTACTGGCAGTTTTCTTTCGTCATAACGAAATATCGTTATAACCGAACAAATACAATATTTAACGAAAACAAAGAAACCATGCATGTATTACATTCTGTTTGTTGAGCCATGGACCTGGAGGGTCCATGGTTGAACACTCATCATACACTGATGGAAAGCTATGTGAAATGGGATAGCACCTTTTTAATTTCGTATTTATTACTTTTAAAAGAGAGCAAAAAGTTGTTTGTATTGTTACACATGTATAGAAAATGATCCGGTTACAGTTCACTAGTCCAAAGGTTCGTTTCTTACTAAAGTTCGTTCGATGGCTCCTTATTCCGAAGTTTCGCCATTCCCAGAATTCCGAATGTTTGTTCATCTGAAGCTTCATTATTCTATGAAGATTCGTTATTCCGAAAGTTCATAATTTAGGTAGAAATATATTGTTCGTTTCCCGAATGTTCATTGATCAGAAAAATTAAATGAGGTTCATCATTCCAAAGGTTTGTAAATCAAAAACTGAGAAAGGTTCTCTATCCTTAAGGTTTGTTATTCCGAAGGTTTTTTAATCCGCAAATGAAATCAAGTTCGTTATTCCGAAGAAGGTTTGTTAATAAAAAATGAGAAAGGTTAGTTATTTTGAAGGTTCGGTTATCTTAAGATGATTATAAGGCTTGTAATTCCTAAGTTTTGCTAGTGGACTCACCTTTTTTACTTTTGGATTAAAGAAACTTTTTTAAATGTTCAGATTAAATAACGAACGTTTGGAATTCCTATCATTTTCGGACTAACGAACCGTTGTAATAAGAATTATATTCCACATACTAAGAATGTTGCAATAGGATTGGTCCAGAGCTGATCACGTGATGAAGCGTAGTTTTGCCCATCGCATCACCTAAGAAGAAAAGTTCGTTACACTCTATGTTGATAGTTCCTTTTGTTTCGCTGATCTCCACACAGTCCACACAGTCCTAACGCAAGATGAGTACGCGCGAAATAAAAGTGCGTTGCACTGTGGACTATCATGTGACCTATGTCACTTGATAGTACACAGTGCAACGCACTTTCACTTCAGTGCCGCGCGGTTTCATTGTTTTGTCATCTACGCGCACACGTACCTAAGCCCTAAGGATACCTAAAGACAGCTAAAACGGTTTCAGATGTGGAATAAAATGGGAATTTCTAGGACCCTAGATGTGGAATATAAAGCAAATAATCAACCTTTAGTTTCAGGCAATGAGACAAACTATCACTTCATCGGCAATCTGAATGTGTACGCTATCTTTCCTCAGCTGCGCTTTGGAAAGATAGCTACATCCAGATCGCCTCGGAAGTGATAGTTTGTCCCATCACCTTCACCAACGTTGATTATTTGCTTACTATATTTCATTGTTGGATTAATGAACCTTACGAACCTTTGACATAACGCCAAAATGTTCGTAATAACAAACACTACTTCATTTCCAAACTAACGGACATTTTAGGTTATCAGAATCTCTATAAAGAATCTTCGGAAACGAACCTTATTTCATTTAAGATTATTGTATCACAATAACGCAAGTTCCCCTCGGAAACTGTGCATGACACAAGGAGTGAATACACAATGGGCCGGATGCATAAACGCTAGCAATTGCTTGTGCTAGCCTTTTACTCGAATCCGTATGCATAAAAACGAGCAATTGCTTGCGAGCAGAAGCTTTTGCTAGCAAGCACAAGCAATTGCTTGCAGCTGGCAAGCAATTGCTTCGAGACCAAGCATTTGCTTAAAACATATGCATAAAACATACCTTTTGCTTGTTCTTGCTAGCAATTGCTTACGATTTTCCAAGCTCTGTAAAGTGAGCTTGAGCTTTTGCTTAAATGGAATGTTCCCTTTTAAGTATCATTTTCATTTTCATAAAAGAAAGACCATACTTGTGCAGGAGTGGTATAAATCTACAAGAAGGTACTCCTAAGAAGTGTAAGAAACTTTTTCGTTTCAACAGCGGGAATGTCCAGTGGTTAGCACGCAAAATATGATGAAAAACAGGTAGGATGTCTGACTTCGGTGGAGAGCAGGGAGACCTCTCTCCTCGTGCGATCTGGCAGTGTTCTGTGCGTCTGGAGTGTCATTTCATAGCTCTTCTGCTATGTCAGGAAATGTTTCCGCTCACACACACCCTTTCAAATACATGCTGACACACTCGCCTTTGTTCTGGTGTTTGCACAGGCGTGACGTCCCTTTTGTTGAAAACGCATTACAAGCAATTGCTTGAGCGGGACAAGCAAAAGGTATACGCACAAGCAAAAGGTTATGCATATGGATTTAAGTAATTGTTTGAGCTAGACCTTTTGCTAGACGAGTTTGTGCTTTTGCTTAAAGCAATTGCTTGCAAGCAATTGCTTGTTTTATGCATTTGGCCCAGTGATGAGAAGCGTTCGCCCATGCAGAGACATTATAAATGCTTGTTCCGCTACTCTTTTTCGAAAGCGATCCGCATTTTGTTATAACGGAACACATTTCTTTTGTTTTTCTTTGTTAGTGGTGCTCGGAAAAGACTTCGTTATAACGAACATTTCGCAATAACCGTGTTCGTTATAAGCGAATTTTGTGCCATAGACTCTAATGGCGATAATTTTGGGACCAGAAGTTTTACTTCGTTATAACCGTGTTCGTTGTAACGGGAGTGCACTGTAGTGAACTTTATAAATTGATATAGCAGATTCGTGTACAGACATGCACAGTCAAGTAATTGACAATGTGTTTTTAGCTCACCCTAGCCGAAGGCTCAAGTGAGCTATTGCGATCGCCCTCCGTCCAGCGTCCGGCGTCTGGCGTGCGTCTGTGGAGCCTGGAAATGTGCAAATGCCGGGAAATGTGCAAAGTCCTAAATTTCATCAACCGGAAATGTGCAAACGTGACGCTGGGAAATGTGCAAATTGTTCATTTCACCTATATTATTATGTATAGAATGAAGAGAAACCCTCAAAGCTGCGCATGAACAATTACCATCTTTACCACCTCTCTGAGCGACCACAATGTAATCTGTCTTTTCAACATTTTTTTTGTAAACCCCACAAGGGATTTTCACTAGATTTGGCAGATATCATCTTAATGGTGATATGGTCGTGATTTATTAAAATGAGGCCCCCCCCCCCCCCACCACCAAAGGAAAGGGAGGGGGGGGGGGTTGAAGCCTCAGAGTCCCTGAACTCTGGATTTTTTTTTTCTTCTTCTGTAGAATCGAAAAAGATAGAGCTAAGTTAGTGCTTTGAAGATGACTGAAATTTCATGTTTGATTACACTGTATATGGCAGATCTAGGGGTGCCCTGATTGAGGGGGGGGGGGTTGAGAAGGGTGAAGGGGAGGAGAGGGATTTTCCACATTTTCAGCATCTTCTTGATAAGTCTATCTACAGTTTTACACCAAACTTGGCAGATAGCATCTTTATGGTGATATGATCTTTATTTTGTATAATGAGCCCTACCCTCCCCCCCCCCCTCACTACCAAAGGGGTAGATGAAGCTTCAGAAACCTAACCTCTGGAATTTTTTTTTTTTAATCTTCTGCTAACAAACTGGAAAAGACAGGTAAGTTTAATAGTGCTATGAAAACATTAATGACTGAAATTTCATGTTTGATTATGGCGGATCCAGGGATACCCAGATGGGGGAAGGGGGTGAAGGGGAGGAGATTTTTCACATTTTCAGCATCTTCTTGAAAAATCTACAACAGATTTTCACAAAACTTAGCAAATAGCATGTTAATGGTCATAATATGATCTTACTAGATAAAATGAGCTCCCCCCCCCCCCCCCCCACCGCTGAAGGATGGGGGGAGGTTTGAAGCCTCAGGCTCCAGAAACTCTCGAATTTTATCTTCTGTCGAACCAAAAAAAAAAAAGAAGAATAGAGCTAAGTTAGTGCTATGTAGACATGAATGACGAAATTTCATGTTTGATTGTGGCGGATCAAGGGGGGTCCTTATCGGGGGGGGGGGGGGGGGGGTAGAGTGAGCGGAAGGAGGGGGATTTTCCACATTTTCTGCATCTTTTTGAGAAATCTTTGACAGATTTTTATCAAACGTGGGAGGAATCATCTCTGGGGTGATAAAATCCCACTTTGTTTGAAGGTGAAGTCCAGTTTGTTCCCTTTCCCCAAAGCGGGGGCTAAGAGGAAGGTACAGTTGTAGCCACCATGTTATAAGCAAGAGTGAAATTTCATCAAAAATGTAGTAAAATTGTGTTCCTCTTTATTGTACAGCAAATTTCTTCAAATATGTACCCTGGTATTCCTTTTGTCATGCGTAGGGTTTTCAAGAAATACCTTAAATTCTGAATTCCACCCGAACGTCTCATCTCGGTCCTTTGAAAGGGGCTGAGATGGGGGGAGGGTTCACCTAGCTCCTCCAGCCCCACCTTTTTGGTTGGGGGAATGCTCATTAAACAAATTGAGGTCATATCACCTGATGAATATGCTACGTGCCAAGCTTGGCAAATATCTACTGTACACAAGTTTCAAGAAGAAGCTGAATATGAGAAAATTCCACCTCCCCTGCCCTTACATTCATGAATTAACTTTAATTCTCTTAGCTCCATCACTTTTGTATTGATTTTTTTTTTTAAAGCTGAAATGGGATTTTATTATTGGAGAGATTCTTCTTGAGTTTTCAAGAAAAAGATGAAAATGTGAAAATCAACCTCCTTCCTTACCCCCCCCCCCTTTGAGCATCCCTTCATCTGCCATAGCCAACTTGAACCTACAAGCACGGTACTATATATAGATACCTGTCACACTTATGGTTAAAGCAAATTTTCTAAACAACCCCTTAGATTTGGGCATTCGTCTCTCAACAACCACGCCCTTCTCCCCCTAGTTTGTTGCCCCTTAGTGAGATTTTATTACCCTAGGGATGCTAGCTCCCACGTTTGGTGAAAATCTGTCAAAGATTTTTTAAGAAGATGCTGAAAGTGTAAGTCTTCTTCCTCATCCCCCACTTTCCCTCGTCCCTCCCTCCCCCCCCCCCCCCCAGCCCCTATCAGGGCACCCCTGGATCTGCCATAATTAGACATGAAATTTCAGTCATTAAAGTCTTCACAACACTAACCAAGGCTACGGTCAAAACTCAGAGCGGCAACCGACCGATTTGTAGCCTCAGTGACCAACGCTCAGCGACCAACAGGTGACGATAGGTTATCTACCCGTATCCTGTAGGCGCACCGGTGGCTGCCTGAAAATTTCTCACGAACTACCTGGGTTTATTCTTGTACCTATATGTGATTTGTAATGTGATAATCTATTAATTAATTAAGATAACACTCGAGGCTAAGGATTTAAGAGTTAAATTATCAACTACCAAACCTCAGATAACTAGAAATTAGAAAATCAAACAAAAGAGAGGAAAACCCAAGATGGAACAAAGATTGAGATAGATCAGAATTTTCCAAAATATCTCTGTTTGCTTCTAATCTAACAGTATTTTTCTATTCCTATGTAATTTCATATTTCCATTTCCCCATCTCATGTTTTTCATGACTTCTTCATTCAATAGGCCTTTAATGAATATGATATATAATCTATATATAATATGCTAAGTTGTCGTTGTTGTTGCGGCCTTAATGTATTCCCTGTTTTATTCCGGTGTTGCTGGATTGTCTATCTCCTCTTAAGCCGTCGCCTCCAGGCGGCTGCGACCGGTGCCGTCGGCCACGTGAAAGTATCCTGCATTGAATGGCGTGGGTTTCGTCCCCGCTCCCCCTCCGTGTCAACATCGAGGATGACAAAGAAAAATTTATTAGATTGACGCATAATGCATGATTGTGCGTGAGGAAAGAGCAGAGCATTGGACTCCTGCTTTCTCGATCATCCATCTTTTAGCTTGCAGAGACAGTGGGAAACTAAAGATGATGAGGTGCAACAAAATCTCTGTCATCTTTGGTGGACAAACACAATGTAATCACAGGTATGCAGTGTATGGCCTGTGCCTGTGTACTGTAAAACATGATATATTCGTGGCATGAATTTTTCACGAATTGGAGCCGACGGCCTTTTTTGCGGCATGAAATTTTCGCGAACTGCCCCTGGCATCCAATGCATATAGTGTAGACAAGAACTTTCGCGTGCATTTTAATTTCGCGAATCTTGGCGCTCGCGAAATTCGCAAAATCAAAATGCACGCGAACATTCCTTGTTTTACAGTATGTAGTGACAATACACGAAACACTTTCGCGTGTGTGTGATATGGACTCTGATACGGTAATACACGGCACGGTCATACAGGGCATTTACGTATAGTTCGCCATTGGCGTGCCCGAAGGAAAACAATGAATACAGTTATTTTATTGTATTTTTGCACAACTACAGGATACTATGCAATTCAGGTACGTCATTGAGTTTACTCTCAAGTCGGGTATCATTGTACTCAAACTGTTTAGGACGGCTAAATATCCACTTAACTGGGACACATATTCATGATAATCGTGGTCTTCCATTGGAGATTACACGCGCCACTGTCCATTCGTTTACCACAGCTGCTGTAAACATTCATAAGACATGTGCGGACATAGGTGACTAGTGTAGTCCATTCGCTTTGTGAACTTATTTTTGAAGTTATGAAGTGAAAATAAAATGGAGCAACAAAAATACTAGGGGTCTATGAAGAAGTCCTACTTAGCACAAGATTATGTACGTTAGTGCAGTGAAGCAGTTTTGGACAGTTTGCGCAGGTTTTATGAAGAGCAGAAAAATGGGGAAAATATATTTGTACAATAAACATTTCTGCCTCCTTGATTCGTCCCTATATTATGACTCTACTCTCTCCTCTCACCCAAATAATAAATGTAATCATAATAATAATAATAACAACAATAACAATGATACACTGAAATAATGATAATAGTACAATAGGCCAATGCAAATGAATGGAGAGGGGTGCTATGATCCATAACTAAGAGTGGGGGGAATTAAGAAACACAAACAGGAACTGGATTGTTTTAATGTTGAACATGAAATATTAAAGGCACATGGTCCCGGTGTTTTAGTGAAATGCATACGCGGGCGCACAGCGCAAGTTTCCAATAAAGACCTACGCTATCGCCTCCTCTTTAGCGCTTACGTTTTGCCCCATTTCCCCCTAGTTTGAAGAAGTCTGAATCCACTGTACTCAGTGGTCTGATCACAGTTCAGCTCATGATACGGCTGAGGGGGATGACAGCTTTCGCAAACTTCTTTTATGATGTCATAATAAAAAGCATGTATGCATACACCCTGGCATTGCTACAGACTGCGTGATGCGCAGAAAAGAACAGGGAAGGCAACGTTACCTAGCAACACCTATGCGCTTTACTCTTGATGACAGCTCAACTTTGGCAATCTTTGTATCAATGCTAATGGTGATCGGTAGTATCATCAACAGCGCCCTCTACACTACCAAGACTATGTGCCTTTAATGATGATGAAGCTATTTGAACCATTTATCAAGTGTAGAGTAACCTTGACGTGACAGAAAGTCACTATCCTATCCGATTAATTATGTAAGATAATAATAAAACCTAATTACTATGATCTCCCCTCCCCCCCCCCCAAGTAATAGTAGAAGTAGTAGTAGTGACAATAATAATAATGATAATAATAATAACAGTTGATGAACAGTTTCAATGAGATAAGCGAGTGTTTCTATGATCCATCAAACCAAGTTTTGGTGATAAAAATAAAAATGAGGGAGCAAATGAAGACGAAAATATTCTATGTGTATTTCTTCTCGCATATTAAACGTGGGTAAAGAAATATTAAAGTTCATACAAAAATACGAAGCCCTGACCTTTGGATTCCCACAGGTGCCTAATACTTATAACACCTAATGACAATGATCTCCCACTCCCCAAATAATAATAATTATAATTATAATAATAATAATAATAATAACAATAATAATAATAATAATGATGTACAGTCTGAAGCAGATTAACGGATGGTTCTGTGATCTATCAAACCAAATTTTGGTGATAAAAACAAAAAGGAGGGGGCAAATGAGGACGAAAATAACGTTGGAAAAGAAACATGAATTTAAAAAAATATGAAGCCTTGAGACCAGCCATGGATTCCCACGGGTGCCTGCGTGGAGGCAAGAGGCAAGAGGCAAGGTAATTAATATCAGAGTCATAGTGTCAAGGGTATCAGAACTTTCGGGAAATCTCATAGATCCTGAGCGTTTTTAGTAATTTTTCCCTAAATGTTAGTTTTTGTATTTTGTTCTATGGGATGGAAATCTGTGTGTTTATGTGTTTGTGTGTATGTGTGTGCGTGGGGGGGGGGGGATGGGCGTGGGTGAGGGACAACAAAACAACCGTTGGACTTCAACGGGTGTAGATAACCCCTCGAAACTCAAGTTCTATTATAAAAGCAAGTAGCGGGAAGATCCCAACCAATGGACCAGATCGCCGGGCACGTTTTACAAATGTAATACTGGGAAGGGTGATCATGTGTAGAAGAGAACAAAGGAATGAGAAAACATTTTTTTTTTTTAATTTCAGCAATAAGAATGTGCAGAATCGTATATGAGAATAAAAAATAAAGGCCCTCAGACCCATGGATTTCCACGGGTGCTGCTAGTATAAAATATATGAATAATATTTTTGGTTCGACAGATCTAAGAAGAGTAAAAGTGAAAAATCCAGAGTTTAGCGACTGGGAAACTTATCACCCCCCCCCCCCCCCAAGAAGATGGAGAAAATTTGGAAATTCCCCCTCCCCACCCTAATCAAACATGACATTTCAGTTATTAATGTCTTCATAGCACTAACTTAGTTCTATCTTTTTCGGTTCGACAGTTCTAAGATAACTAAAATCCAGAGTTTAAGGGACTCTGAGGCTTCAACTTCCCACCCCCCCCCCTTCCTCTTCGGGGGGGGGGGGGGGGGGGGGGCGCGCTCATTTTAACAAATCTAGATCAAGTTAGGTAAAAATCTGTCATGGATTTTTAGCTCACCTGAGCCAAAGGCTCAAGTGAGCTATTGCGATCGCCCTTCGTCCGGCGTCCGTCGTGCGTCGTGCGTCGTGCGTCGTGCGTCGTCCGTCGTCCGTCGTCCGTCGTGCGTCGTCCGTCGTGCGTCGTGCGTAAACTTTTTACATTTTCATCTTCTTCTTGAAAACCCCATGACCGATTTTCATCAAACTTGGCAGGTAGCATCCCTAGGGGGTTAGGAACTCAATTTGTTAAAATGGGCACCATGCCCCACCCAGGGGGCCCCCAGGGGGGCCCAAACCCCCCAAAATTAAGGAATCTGTAAAAATCTTCTTCTCTAGAACCAGAAGTGATAGAGCTAAGTTAATACTATGAGTTAGTACATTGATGACTGTAGTTTCAAGTTTGTTCATGGCAGAATCAGGGGTGCCCCCCTTGGGACCCAGGGGGGGGGGAGGGGTGAGGAGGGGTCCTAATGGGGCCTAAATTGTACATTTTTATCTTCTTCTTGAGAACCCCATGACCCATTTTCACCAAACTTGGCAGGTAGCATCCCTAGGGGGTTAGGAACTCCATTTGTTAAAATGGGCACCATGACCCACCCAGGGGGCCCCCAGGGGGCCCAAACCCCCCAAAATTAAGGAATCCGCAAAAATCTTCTTCTCTAGAACCAGAAGTGATAGAGCTAGGTTAATACTATGAGTTAGCACATTGATGACTGTAGTTTCAAGTTTGTTCATGGCAGAATCAGGGGTGCCCCCCTTGGGACCCAGGGGGGGGGGGGGGGTGAGGAGGGGTCCTAATGGGGCCTAAATTGTACATTTTTATCTTCTTCTTGAGAACCCCATGACCCATTTTCACCAAACTTGGCAGGTAGCATCCCTAGGGGGTTAGGATCTCAATTTGTTAAAATGGGCACCATGCCCCACCCAGGGGGCCCCCAGGGGGCCCAAACCCCCCAAAATTAAGGAATCTGTAAAAATCTTCTTCTCTAGAACCAGAAGTGATAGAGCTAAGTTAATACTATGAGTTAGTACATTGATGACTGTAGTTTCAAGTTTGTTCATGGCAGAATCAGGGGTGCCCCCCTTGGGACCCAGGGGAGGGGGGTGGGGAAGGGTTCTAATGGGGCCTAAATTGTACATTTTCATCTTCTTCTTGAGAACTCCATGACCCATTTTCACCAAACTTGGCAGGTAGCATCCCTAGGGGGTTAGGAACTCCATTTGTTAAAATGGGCACCATGACCCACCCAGGGGGCCCCCAGGGGGCCCAAACCCCCCAAAATTAAGGAATCCGCAAAAATCTTCTTCTCTAGAACCAGAAGTGATAGAGCTAGGTTAATACTATGAGTTAGCACATTGATGACTGTAGTTTCAAGTTTGTTCATGGCAGAATCAGGGGTGCCCCCCTTGGGACCCAGGGGGGGGGGGGGGGGGTGAGGAGGGGTCCTAATGGGGCCTAAATTGTACATTTTTATCTTCTTCTTGAGAACCCCATGACCCATTTTCACCAAACTTGGCAGGTAGCATCCCTAGGGGGTTAGGATCTCAATTTGTTAAAATGGGCACCATGCCCCACCCAGGGGGCCCCCAGGGGGGCCCAAACCCCCCAAAATTAAGGAATCTGTAAAAATCTTCTTCTCTAGAACCAGAAGTGATAGAGCTAAGTTAATACTATGAGTTAGTACATTGATGACTGTAGTTTCAAGTTTGTTCATGGCAGAATCAGGGGTGCCCCCCTTGGGACCCAGGGGAGGGGGGTGGGGAAGGGTTCTAATGGGGCCTAAATTGTACATTTTCATCTTCTTCTTGAGAACTCCATGACCCATTTTCATCAAACTTGGCAGGTAGCATCCCTAGGGGGTTAGGAACTCAATTTGTTAAAATGGGCACCATGCCCCACCCAGGGGGCCCCCAGGGGGCCCAAACCCCCCAAAATTAAGGAATCTGTAAAAATCTTCTTCTCTAGAACCAGAAGTGATAGAGCTAAGTTAATACTATGAGTTAGTACATTGATGACTGTAGTTTCAAGTTTGTTCATGGCAGAATCAGGGGTGCCCCCCTTGGGACCCAGGGGAGGGGGGTGGGGAAGGGTTCTAATGGGGCCTAAATTGTACATTTTCATCTTCTTCTTGAGAACTCCATGACCCATTTTCATCAAACTTGGCAGGTAGCATCCCTAGGGGGTTAGGAACTCCATTTGTTAAAATGGGCACCATGACCCACCCAGGGGGCCCCCAGGGGGCCCAAACCCCCCAAAATTAAGGAATCCGCAAAAATCTTCTTCTCTAGAACCAGAAGTGATAGAGCTAGGTTAATACTATGAGTTAGCACATTGATGACTGTAGTTTCAAGTTTGTTCATGGCAGAATCAGGGGTGCCCCCCTTGGGACCCAGGGGGGGGGGTGAGGAGGGGTCCTAATGGGGCCTAAATTGTACATTTTTATCTTCTTCTTGAGAACCCCATGACCCATTTTCACCAAACTTGGCAGGTAGCATCCCTAGGGGGTTAGGATCTCAATTTGTTAAAATGGGCACCATGCCCCACCAAGGGGGCCCCCAGGGGGCCCAAACCCCCCAAATGAAGGAATCTTTAAGAATCTTCTCTAGAATCAGAAGTTATAGAGCTGAGATAATACTATGAGTGAGTACATTAATGACTGTAGTTTCAAGTTTGTTCATAGGAGATCCAGGGGTGCCCCTCTTGGGGGTAGGGGGGGGGGGTGGTTGGAAGGGTCCAAATGGGGGCCTGAATTGTACATTTTCATCTTCTTCCTGAAAACCTCATGATGGATTTTTGTCAAACTTGGCAGGTAGCATCCCTAGGTGGTCAGGATCTCAATTTATCAAACTGGGCACCATGCCCCACCCAGAGGGCCCCAGGGGGCCCCAATTCCCCCAAATTAAGGAATCTTGAAAAAATTGGGCCCTTATTGTACATTTTCATCTTCCACTTGAGAATGCCTCGTCAAATTTTGGTAGAGCTGTGAATAATTTAGATTAGTGACTGCGTAAAAGGTGAACTTGCGATACTCAGGTGAGCGCTAGACCCGCGGGTCTCTTGTTCAAGATCATGCAGGAAATGTGGAAAATCCCCCTCCTCCCCCTCACATCCCCCTACGTATCTATAAGTTCTATCTTTTTTGGTTAGACAAAAGAAGATTAAAAATTAGCGATTAGCGATCTGAAGCCTCATCCCCCCCCCCCCCCCCCTTTGGCGGGGAGGAGGGTGGGGCTCATTTGAACAAATAAAGATCACATCACCGTAAAGATGCTATCTGCCAAGTTTGGTGCAAATCCGTCTTGGGATTTATTATGAAGATGCAGTAAATGTGGATAATCCCCCTCCTCTCCGTCACCACCCCCCCCCCCCCCCCCCCCCCCCCCCCCGATCAGAGCACCCTTGGATCCGCCGTAATCAAACATGAAATTTCAGTCATTAATGTTTTCAAAGCGGTAACTTAGCTCTATCTTTTTTGTTTGACAGAAGGAGATAAAAGAATCCAGCTCCCCCCCCCCCCCCAAAAAAAAGGAATCTTAAAGAATCTTCTTCTCTAGAACCAGAAGTGGTAGAGCGTAGATAATACCATGATTAAGTACATTGCTGACTGTAGTTACAACTTTGTTCATGGCAGAATGAGGGGTGCCCCCATGGGACACAGGCAAGGGAGGTGGGAGGGGTTCTGATATGGAACCCTAAATTGTAAATTTTCATCATCTTCGTGAAAACCCCATGACTTCACCAAACTCTGCAGGTAGCATCCCGAGGGGATAGGATTTTAATTTGTTTAATTGGGCACCACGCACCACCTGGGGACCCAGGGGAGCCCAAACTCCCCAAAATTATGGCATCTTACAAAAGTTTGTCTCTAAAACCAGAAGTTATAGAGCTAAGTTAATGCTACAAGTTAGTACATGTACATTGATGACTATAGTTTCAAATTTGTTCATGGCGGAACCAGGGGTGCCCCATTTGGACCCAGGGGAGGGGGTGGGAGGGGGTCCTAATTGGAGCCTACATTGTACATTTTCATCTTCTTGGAAACCCCATAATGGATTTTCACCATTGGCAGGTAGCATCCTGTGGGGGATAGGAACTGATTTTCTTGAAATGGGCACCATGCTTCCCCAAGGGGCCCAAGGGGGCCCAATCACCCCCCCCCCAAAAAAAAAGGGATCTTTACAAATCTATTTCCCTTGACAAATCAGGACCATAATATTACATTTTCATCTTCTTCTTTAGAATGTGTTGTCAAATTTTCACCAAACTTGGCAGGTGTTGTTGCCTACGTGATATGAATAGGCATGACTCCCCACTTGGGGGGGGGGGGGGGGGGGGGAGGGGGGAGAGACTGGAGCACAATGCCTGAAGTGTGGAGGGGAGGACAGTCAGAACAGCCAAACTGAGTTGAGAAATCTTTGTACCAGGTAAATCTTCTTTTCTCAAATTGTAAGCGATAAGCTGCAGTAGTACTATGTGTAATTTAGATTAGTGACTGCATGGAAGGTGAACTTGGGATACTCAGGTGAGCCCGAGACCCCCGGGTCTGTTGTTATTTTATCATTTTTTTTTCATTTTTTTTTGGGGGGGCGCAATTTTTATTCATACATCATTGTTTGTATCTGTATAATACCACTCATGTTTCATAAGAAGGGACAGTGAAAAGTAATTACCATCATAAACACCCGTGATATTGTACACTGTATCTTTGATAGTGACCAGTTGTGATGCAATGACACATGAATCACACACACGAATATTTTTGTGTGTCGTATGCTCCAGTAGTTGGCGACTTGATTCCACGGAAGGAATCCCATTTTCTTTGCTCAATTTTCCACTAATGAATTAAAAACATGCGAAACTCTTCTTACCCAGCCAAGCGCAAAAAAATTAATCAAGCGAAAATATCCACTTTTACAGTGGTCACTGGTGTGTCTTCATTCACACACACTGTGGCCTACCATTCAATAGCCAAGTATTGCATGAGATAGTGCTGTTGTGTGATGTGTGAAGGATTGCAATCGCCGCTATGGCTTTTCACACCAACTTGCAATTGCACTGTGCTTTCTTTTTTCAAGTCTCTTTTTTCAATGTCCTCTGAATTGGCACCAGCGACAGTGATAAGTAGGTAATAACAAAAAGAAATGTCACTTGATTACAGAAGATAGCATTGTCTGTGAGATTGATTACTTCAGAGGTTAATATGGCATTGCTAAGTGGCACATTGCATAGTCTGGAGTAGGCAGGTGATTCTCTGAGTTGGAAAAGCAATAATTTGCTTGTGTTGGCGTATAGGCCTCACCCTGAACTTACCTGCTTTATTTTTATTGAGCCCACCCTGGGAGACTAAGGGATCGCCTGCGGCGTCTGTTTGTCCGTCGTCCGTCTGTCCGTCCGTCGCCCCTCTGTAACGCTACAAAAACTTGAATTACTCTCTACTGAGGACTTCAATTTCATGAAACTTAGGCCGTGTTTATGCTTCCCCTTTTCGGGCCAGAATCAGCGTTTTGATACATGTTTAGTTCAAAACGCGGTTGCGCCCTTGCTCGTTTTGATATAAACACCGTTTCAAAACGTTGTTTCAAAATGCTCAAAAAAGTGCGTTTACGATCGGCGTTTCTGACTAATCACGTTTAAAGGGGAAGCGTAAACGCAACTCACATCACATACGCGTTTAAATGACGTCACCTCCATCGTTTTTGGGGTTCACTTGAAATTTGCGCGCAAGGCCAGCTGACCTTTCGATTACAGTTGTACTGTGCTGCGAAACACAATTTGCAGGTGCTGATCCCTCGAGCTCCCTGTTGGTACACTACTGTACATGGTGACAGCCATTATTATTAAATAATGCATGAAGAGCTCACAACACATCATTAATTCCGATTTGTTAACACTTTGTCAATGAAATAAATACTCGTATTTCCTATCATTGTCTGCAGTTCATGTTCGTGTGTATTGTTAAAGCAATCGAAATTATATTAGACATGCTACGGAACATGAGCAATACACACTCAGGCCAGAACTTCCAAAAAAGCGCACGCCCCAATTTGATCTGCCTCTGCTGAGGTCAGTGAAGTAATTGCAAACGCTCTTTCCAAGGTCGAAGAAAGCAAGCATAAACCGTGCTCCCGTGAACCGCGTTTTAAATCAGCGTTTTGAATCAGCATTTCAAAACACTGATTCTGCCTTCGCAAATTGAGCATAAACACACCCTTAGAGCGAAGAGTGTTAAATACAAAGTTACACATTTTACCAAACATGAAGGTCACAGGCAGGGGACAATGAACTTTAGAGCCCAATGTTTAGTTTTTATGAAGCTTTTCGATTATGGCTCAAAACTTTTGATCCCTATCTCCGTTTGTGACCAAACTTGGATGGTAGATGTCCCTTGGGGAGTTGAAGGTCACCACAAGGTCAAAGGTCACAGACAGGGGTAAACAATCTTTTAGGGCCCAATGTTAAAGGGATGGTAAAGTATTGGTGGAGATGAGAATTGGGCTTTTAAGTTTTTGCAAGGTACCAAGAAAACGCTTATAAAATAGTACAGAGCATACCATTTTAAGAAGAGAATCAAAGTTTATTTGATGAAAATCAGGTTTTGAATGACTGAAACATCCAAAAACAAAGTAAAACAAAGCAATCGTAATGAAGTGTTGGTCCCACACTTTATTAGAATCACTCTGTTTTGGATATCTCAGCCATTTCAAAACCAATTTTCATCAAATTAATGTTGAATTCCTCATGGAATTACATGCTCTTTCATATTTCATAAGAGGTTTCTCATTATCTCACCAAAAAATGTTAGAAACCTGAAATCAGTTCTCAACCTAAACTATATGAGCCCTTTAAAGGACAAGTCCACCTTCATAGATATATGGATTGAGTGAATGCAGCAATATTAGATTAACACATCAATGAGAGTTTGAGGAATATTGGACAACCCGTTCAAAAGTTATGAATTTTTTGAAGTTCCTGCTCAGTCACTGCTGGATGAGAAGACTACTACAGCTTGTGATGTCACATGTGTGCAACGATATAAAGAAAACATAAAGAAAATTCAACATATTTTCACTTTTCTCACATAGTAAAAAAAACGCTTGACTTGCCTCTTTCAGAAGGCAGGAGGAATAATATTACCCTTAAAACATACATCAGTGACAGGTTGAGGAAATGTGCACTTTTTTCAAGAAATTAACTTTTGTGAAATTTATAGCGTTGTATGCATGTGACATCATGCACTGTAGTAATCTTCTCATCCAGCAATGACTGCACAGATAATTCAAAAATTCATAACTTTTGAATAGGTTGTCCGATTTTCCCTAAACTTTCACTGATGTGTCCTAATAGTCTTGATGCACTCACTCAATCCACATGTATATGAAGATGGACATGTCCTTTAAGTTTTAACGAAGCGTTTTGATTATGGCTCAAAATTTTGATCCATATATCTGTTGTGACCAAACCTGGATGGTCACCACAAGGTCAAAGGTCATAGGCAGGCAGGGTCAATGAACTTCCGGGAGTTAGAAAAAAAATAATTTCTACGCGAATGGGCAAGACACATTTTGGCTCTTGCCTTGTAAAAGATATTGTGGCCTTATCACCGGCGAATATGGCATGTCTTTCATAGTACATGATGCGCAGGTCTGTGTGCATCAATAGGAATTGTGTGCATAAGGTATACTGTAGAATGCTTATTCACCTCCTTGGTTTACCACATACACACTATTCCTACTGACACAAAAGACATGTACATCATCTGTTTTATAGAATAGGGCTCAGGGATCTTTTTTTTTTCCTACAAATCCATCTTTTATCATGTAACCAGATGACAAAGCTACTGGACACATTTCCTTTGGGCTTGCCATAGATGCCATGATTTTTTTTTTCCACTGGTTGAAATTTACTCGCTGCATACTTTTATTTACTAGACACATTTACTGATGCATGGCTAGCTCACATTACTTACCATAGTAGTATGCGAACACTTGCTTTAGTTAGCAACAACATGTTTACAATGGCTGTCTTCAGTGAGGCAGTGAAGGGCTAGTAAAGATCAAGTTCTTTACCAATCAAATTGCAAGATATGTGAGCAATTCTTTAACATGAATAAATGATGAGAATGAGGTATGAACACAAGTTCCTATTTTTTACATGCTTTGGATGGGAAGGTGGGCCAGAAACTTAACTCTTGTGATTACTGGTACTTCCTTACCAGGTCATTATCATTTTAAGTACTCATTTGTCAATGTTGTTCTGTTTTTACTCACAGGAAAATACGGGAAGGCAAGAGACGGTCACAGCAGGCTCTAGCAAAAGGACCAAAGCAGTGAACAATAAAATTAACTGTGTTACTTGAGAGTAAATATAAGTCCACGATGGGCAATGTTTTTGCAAAACTCTTCAATGGTCTCTTTGGTAGGAAGGAGATGAGGATATTGATGGTTGGACTTGATGCAGCTGGAAAGACAACAATTCTCTACAAACTCAAGCTGGGTGAAATTGTCACAACAATTCCCACAATTGGTAAGTAAACTC
Source organism: Diadema antillarum (assembly GCF_040938485.1). Taxonomy (NCBI): domain Eukaryota; kingdom Metazoa; phylum Echinodermata; class Echinoidea; order Diadematoida; family Diadematidae; genus Diadema; species Diadema antillarum. The sequence continues at coordinate 350,052 of NW_027271620.1, forward strand.
GAGGCAGCAGATGGATGTGAATATGAATGCAGAAGCATAATTTTGCTTTATTCTAGTGGATTGAACTGAAGTGCTATATTAAACAAAAGGGTACTAAGTACTAGATTAAAGGGATGGCATCATTTTGGTTGAGAGGGCACTTCAGATTTTTACCTTTTTTGTGAGATAATGAAGATTTACTTCTGAAATATGGAAGAGCATGTAATTCTGATTGGTTTATATCATTTCTGCATTTCTTTTTTCATACATATATGTGACACAGAGTCAATTGAACAAAGTAATTATAACCCCAGCCACACATATTGTGTATGGGGATGTATAGGAATCACTCTGAGGTCAGTTGGCCGGGCGGTCAGTCGGTCGGTCGAGGGGCGGTTGCAAACTAGTGGCTCGAAGTTCTCTCGCTTTTTTTGAGCAATTGACCCCAAATTTGGCATGCATAACCACTATCAAAGGTAGATGATCTCATACACTGTAGGAAGCTGTGCAAGACACTTTTTTTGTCTGTATGGAGCTATGCCATACAATGGTAACTGCACATTTTTATATAAATCATACAGAATATGGCGGCACAAACTACTCTTATTTTTTTGACAATCGACGTAAAATTTGGCATGTGTTATCGCTATCATTGGTAGATGTGTAAGACACCTTTTTGCCACGTGGCAATGGCACATTTTTTGAAAATCACAAAATGTTGTGGATCAAACTACTCCCTCAGTTTTAAAGCAGTTTAGCTGAATTTTGGCACATGTAGTCAATGTAATGTGTAGTTGTGAGTGTTAAGAAATCTGTTGCCATGCCAACTGTAATTTTTATACAAATCCTACAAAAAAAAAAAAAAAATATGTGATTGACCTAACTCAGTTTTTTAGCAATTTAGGCCCATGTGATTAATGTAATATGTAGTGGTGTAAGGCATCTTTTTCATGAGTGTTAAGAAGTCTGCTGCCATGGCAACAGCAATTTTTACACAAATCCTACAAAGAATATACAGGACTGGTGTAATTGACCTAGCCCATACCAGTTCTTGAGCAATTGGCCTGATATTTGGCTTGTGTGACCGCTATAGAAGGTGAATGTACAAAATGCCTTTTTCTGTCAGGATCGCATAATGCATTACCATGGCAACTGCAAATTTCCATTAAAAATCCTACAAAATGTTGTGCATCAAACTACTCTCAGTTTTAAAGCAGATCAGTTGAAATTCACCATACAATGATCAATGTAATGTGTATTTGTGCAAGACATCTCTTTTTGTGTGTGAAAAAAAATCTGTTGCCATGGCAACAGCAGTTTTGTATACCAATCATGCAATAAAATATGCAGATTGAGGTAAGTCCCTTAGTTTTTATGCCTCTGCCATGAGGTGTCGCCGGAGGCATTATGTTTTCGGGTTGTCCGTCCTTCCGTCCTTCTGTCCGTAATCAATTTTGTGGACAGTGTAACTATTAGTCGAACTGCCCTAATATTTAAAAAACTTTGGGGCAGTTTTTGTTGAGCCCACCAGAGGTGAGGGGAAACTAAGGGATCGCCTGCGGCATCTGTCTGTCAGTCGTCTGTCCGTCCATCGTCTGTCCATCGTCTGTCCGTAAAGCTACAAAAACTTGATTAACTCTCTACTGAGGACTTCAATTTCAATCAAACTTGGAGGGAAGAGTGGTTATGCAAAGTTGCATATTTTATAAAACATGAAGGTCATCTTAAGGTCAAAGGTCATAGGCAGGGGTCATTGAACTTTAGGGCCAAATGTTAAGTTTTCACTCCCTTTTCGATTATGGCTCATAACTTTTATGTACAAGTCCTTTTGTGACCAGACTTGGATGGTAGATATCCCTTGGGGAGTTGAAGGTCATTACTGGGGTCAACAAACTTTTAGGATTCAATGTTACAGTAAGTTTTTACGGTGCGTTTTGATTATGACTCATATCTTTCGATCCATATGTCCGTTTGTGACCAAACTTGGCTGGTAAATGTCCCTTGGGGAGTTGAAGGTCACCACATGGTCAAAGGTCATGGAGGATTAAACATTAATTTCTTATACTTGAATGGGTGAGATACATTTTGGCACTTGCTTTGTTTAATGAAAATCATAGAAATTGTCAGTTTATCTTACTCAATTTTGAGCATTTGACTTAAAGATATGTCACATGTGACTAACAGTGAGCAAAAGACATTTATTCAATATTGAACAATGCATTGTCATGGTAACAATATTTTTTCAATGAAAAGCATACAAAATAATTGCTGATTGAGCTACATTAACTCCCTCAGTTTTAGGTGGGGGTATTAATCACATTGAGTGATAGTTCTAGTTCATGATGTATTGCCCTGGGCACAACTAGTTTGAATTCATGGTAAAATATCTGAAAAAAGTTAGCACATGTTTCTATGTGATTGCATACACATGCATTACATTTCAGGATGAATGAAGACTAATTGAGATAGAAGAATTCCTTGTGAATAAATGATACAGCATTCAAACCCTGGTCATCGGGTGTTAACCATGCACACTCCCATACACGCCAGTTGATGCTGCAAAGTTATAATTTTTTTTAACCAAGGGCTGAAAATAGAGCAAAGTCTGAACCCATACTTGAAAATTAATGTTGAATTTAATGAAACTGATTTACAATGTATCCTTTCATTTTTTAATTGCTCCAACAAAATTGTACACTATTCAGATATTGCTAATATCTCTGCCAGTGTTATCTGATATATAGTTTTTAAATGTTAACCATCAAAAGAGGGGAATGTTTTTTTATAATACCTAGTACTAGTGGATAAGATGTCTGTTTGGTGATCAGGGGCCCGTTGCATAAAACTTACCGTTGAATTTCAATGGTAACTACCGTCAAAATTAGGTGTCACGGCCAATCAGCATCAAGGATTATAAAATTTACCGCTAATTTGAAGACTTACCGCTGGAAAGGAGCGGTAAGTCCAGCAGTAAGGGTTTTATGCAACAGGGCCCAGGAATTCGTAGGATTAAATCCTGCCTGTATTTTTTTTAGATATTCATGGCTCGTAGTCATGAGACTGAATTGCACAAAGAATTACATGGTAAAAGAGACAACAATGATTACTCAGCCATTTAAAAAACAATTTTCATCAAATTAACTTTGAATTCCTCTTAGAATTATGCTCTTTCATATGTAAGAAGAGGTTTCACATGAATTATCTAAAAAAATCGTCATAAAAAAAACCAGAAACATGAAGCCCAATCTCAACCGAAACTGCACCATCCCTTTAACTCTGTTTTCCTGTAATTCTCGCTATCGCCAATGACGTAAAAAGTACCCGGATGTGGCTTTTTCGTCAAGATGTAGTGCACTTGGTAGCAAGGGCACTTCCGGCGCGGGGCATAATTTGCACAACGCTAGCGTGCGCGTACGTGTACCTTACCTATAGCACAGCGCCGACCACGGATACTAGTACAGTAGGCCCCTGTACCGCCCGAGCCAGCGAGTGGCCAGGCCTGTCATCATACTCGTACACTGTAATCCCCTCCGGCGGCCGGCCTTGCATCGCATTAGCATGCACCACTGCACACAGCGCATAAGCTAACACATACCCCGGTACAGCGTAGAATTTCTACTGCTTGATCATGCGATCGATGTGCACGCATCACAGATCAGTCATCTCTGCATACGCTGAAAATATGCTGGAAAATATTCACCCACCTGGATATACAGTATATCGTCATGGAATGCCCATCTTTTTTTTTATTTGTTCTCTGTCGAAATGTCGTGAACACAATCGGGAACGAACAGTGATCTCGAACTTATCCTGTCTCCGAAGCAACTTCTTCCAAGTAAGTACGTACAATGTAGGTAGGCCTACTGCCTAGTGCTACTACAGTTACCACTACTAGTAAGTCGCGCGTACACGCACTGCGCTGTGGAGTCACCCGCAAACTTCACCCACGCGGCCACGTCACGTCTCGCTTGCCAGTAAGGGTCCTATTTCTGCAGATTTTTTTCATTCATTGTCGTGCGAACAACACATGGCAGCTTCGCAGCAACAACCAATAGTCGTATTAACAGCAACTTCTTAAGAATGGAGAAATTTCAAATCATATTAAAGCTGTAATTCAAGTCGAGAAAACCGGAAGTACACGTAGAATACAGTCAGTTGTGTGTGTAAATAGCATTAGTCACGTATCACGCGCGTACGAACGGAAGTGACTTTGCTACCGGACTATCCCATAATGCACCGTAAATGACGCTTAAATCAACATCCGGGTACTTTTTACGTCATTGGCGATAGCGAGAATTGAGGAGCCATACATGTACTTCTGGGTGATTACAGCAATGGCATGAGAAAGGCAGAGGCATCCTAGATGACTGTACATGTTGAGCAAATTTCTTGCTTTGTTCAGTGATATCTTCATTTTCATATTTGCATAATTCAAAGTTTTACAAACTGTCATATGTTTGCTATTGCAGGATTCAATGTAGAGACAGTGGAATATAAGAACATTGCCTTCACAGTATGGGATGTGGGTGGCCAAGATAAGATTCGACCACTGTGGCGGCATTACTTTCAGAACACACAAGGTACGTACACATTCCTATAAAATTACCATGTACATTACACATACACACACACACTCGGCAACAACAATGCTGCTTGGAAACTTCTATGCTTCTTCATATTTTGTTGGTGGACTGCAGTTTCATTCTATATTCAGTGAACTCTGTGTATGGTTTAAATGACTACTTGATTCTTTATCAAATTGGCATAACCACCCAAAGTGTCTGTTTTAGCTGTGAAAATGAGGTATAAGAACCTGTTATATATCAGTTTAACCAATGTATAGTACATCAATTTATTCAAAACTTATCAAAACGTTTAATTTTAATCACATCTGCAATTTTATCCACTGTTTTGTCAGTAGGGTTATGGTAAGATCATGCAAAGGAATGCTTTAAAGAGCTCTTAAGAGAATGTTCAAGTTGTGATTCATGTAATTAAACATTTGTGATTAAACATTTTTCACAAGTCTAAGGTGTAGTTTCTTTTCTGTCTGTCAAGAAAATTTACAAGCAATTATTTTCATAAATGAAGGACTTGATGCTGCTAAGTAAGAAATAGTCTGGGTGCCAAAGCCAAATTTTGAGTTAACCTTTTTGCCATCTGCTAATGTTTTTAATGGTTTTACCCTATTTCGAAGGTGCTGATTCTGAATCTGAATGATGCATCTCCAGTTTCCTTAAGGGTTGTGAGACATTCAAGACGGCCACCAAAATGGCTGCCAAAAACAGATATTAAATGTATTTTTCTTCTAAATGTTGAATTGAAACAATTAATGGCCTTACCCTATTTCAGGGTTCCTGAATCCAAATCTGAATGATGCAGCTCTTGTATCTTTGGGGGTTATGGCATATCTAAAATGGCCACCAAAATGGCCACCAAAACAGAAAACCAGTGTATTTTTCTTCTAAATTATTAAAAATTGGGGGAAACTGATGGTTTCAATCCTATTTTGAAGGTGTTGAATCTTAATCTGGATGCTGCAACATTTGCATCTCTGAGGGTTTTGGGACATTCAAGATGGCCACCAAAATACTAGTAATAATAATAATAATAATAATAATGATAATAACAATAATGATAATAATAATAATAATAATAATAACAACAATAATGAAAACAATAATGATAATAATGATAATGATGATAATAGAGAGACTCTTATAAAGCACTCATTCTACCTAGAAATACACTCGTGGCGCTGTAGAACAGAGTACATATATGCATCACGTTACAACAGTATCACAGAAGATAATAAGAACAATAAACAAACAAACAATATACATGCACATATACATACAGGTAAACAATTGTCAATTTAACCCCCAACTATGCTTGATTCGAGGTACCTGTAATTCTTGTGAGTTTGACGGATGGAGATTTCGTGGTGGTTGGTGAAGATGTAGAGTATTTTGAAAGTAGGCAGGGGCAGATTTGTGCAATGTATGGTAAACAAGAAGAAGAATCTTGAAGTAGATATGTTTTTCTGCATGGCCGCCAAAAACAGGAATTCCCATCCAGTTTCTTCTAAATGGTGAAAAATTAAAACAATTGCGGTTTTATCCTACACTCCAAGAAAAAAGGGTTCTTTTGAGCACCATTAAATGGTTCTCAGCACTGTCACAATAGCAACACCTTTTTGGTGCTCGTGAGAACCTTTTTAAATGGTGCCTGTCGGCACCTTTTGCAGAAGGTGACCATTAGGACCTTTATACGATGAAATGGTGCTCATGAGTACCATTTGGAAGGTGCCTATGGGCACCTTTTTGACTAAAGAGGTGCTCACATCCTCTGTTTTAAAGGGTGTATATGAGAACCATTTCATTGGAAAAAGTTCTAATGGACACCAATGTTAAAAGGTGCTGCCTGGGACCATTGTAATAGGTTCTCACAAGCTCCAAAAAGGTGTCGCTTCTGTGATAGTGCTGAGAATCATTTAATGGTGGTGAAAAGAACCTTTTTTTTTTTCTTGTAATATATGAGTTGATGTCTGTGTATTTTTGGTGTGTTTCACACACAGTGCTGGTAAGGTGCTTCATTGTCACCATTCTTAAAGGTACCTATTTGCATTGAAAATGTGCATCACAAACTCAATTCATGTCAGCAATCAAGCATACGTACAAGACATATTGTACATATCAGCAATACATGAGCACGTCATACATTATTATTGATCTGGAAAAAGCCAAGAATAACACACCCATGCACACACAGTTTCACAAGCATGAATACATGAAATTCACCAGTCTTTTTTCTAGACTTACAACATAATCAATAACTTAAATCCATAAAAATTTACTCTTTTACAAATTCAGAGCGATGTTTTTATTCAGGTTAACTTTTACAATCTAAAGGCAAGGTTTGTATTTGTCATGTTATAATCTATGTCACATATTCTTGATATATTTTCAGTCATTCACTAATTTTGTTTTTCCACAAATTTGTCATTTGTTAACAGTTCTTGAAGCACCACCACACATCTCTGTACAGATGATATGAAATAGCAAGAGGTGCATCAGCCTTTTGAAGAACAAAATTTCCAGTTCTCTATGAAATATAAAATTCCTGCATGGGTGTACATACAGTAATTGTGTCAGTCTTTAGATGTGCAAAAATCAAGTATATTACTTGAGTAGTATGAAGAACTTTTACCACATGTTTGCTAGTTATGGGTTTTTTTTAAACACATTCATGCTAAAAGCAACTACAAAAGGCAAGAAAACAATTATGTTAAACAGGACCTTTGGCATTGTCGTTGAAAACAAACATAATATTTCTGGTATGAATTCATATACTTGGAAGAGGATAAGCTATATGAATTCATATACTTGGAAGAGGATAAGCTATACACTTTTGGTCACAGAACGTGGGGTACTTGAATTAACTTATCTTTGGTTCTATACCAATGGCTATTTTTTTTCCGTTCTGCAATTCGAAAGCACTATAGACACAATACACAACTGCAAATGCAAAAGAGTATAAATTCAGACTAATCATGACCTCTAACAATTTACAGCATATTCTATGAAAAAAAAAAGAAAAGAACATCTGTTATATATTGTGAAGGATGATAAGAATCCCAAGGGGAAAAGAGCTGGGATACCACACCACACAAAGTTTCACAAGCATGAATAAACAAAATTCACCAAACATGCATAAAACATATCTAGCATTTGGGATCAATAAAAATGTACACTTTTTTAAAGGCAAAGCCATAAATTCCTTGGAGTAAACTTTTACAATGCAGACCTAAAGCTGAGGTTTGAATTTGCCGTGTTATAATCTATAACAATATGTTGTTAACATTTGTCATTTGTTCATCAAATTTGACAACAGTCTTTCAAACAGCACCACCACACACATGTATTTCTGCAAAAACAATATAAACTGGCAAGCGGTACATCAGTGTTATAGCTGCAATAAGTTTTACTAATTAGTGTGTAAAGATGCAAACTTTAAACGTGCGCAGAAATCGAGCACATAATGACTGGAGAAGAATAAAGAACATTTTCCACTTATGTTTTTAAAGTTTGAAAGTGCATCAATCTACCATGCAAATACATAGGACAAGAATACAGTTATGTACAATGTGACTTTTGATGATATTACAGTGCGGTACATGACATTATCATCTGTATAGGACGTTTTAGCGGCGCATTAAAAACGCGTATTGTACATTGTAGTGCGCTCAATTTTTACCGTTCAATATCAGAGCATATTGAACGAAATGCATAGGCCAACGTATTAATTCCCCATTACCGTTGTTCTTGCATGAATACAATGTACTAGCACTTGGAAATGGATATGTACACTAGTGGTCACATGATGTGGAGTACATTTATAAATCAACTTTTTTATGCCTCTGCCAACGAAGTGGCCGGAGGCATTATGTTTTCGAGTCGTCCTTTCCGTCCGTACGTCCGTACGTCCGTCTGTCCCGTTTTGTTTTTGTTGATATCTCAAGAACCGTGAGGTGGTTTTGCATCAAACTTGGTATGAGGGTATATCCTGGGGGGATGATACTTTGTTTGGATTTTAGGGTCATGGGGTCAAATGTCAAAGGTCACAGGTTATTTTGTGAAAAAAAGGTTGAATTTTCATGTTTTTCTCCATATCTCGCAAATGGTTCAAGGTATCTTCATGCAACTTAGTAGGGTTGGGGGTACCAGCTATCGTCACCCTAAGGATCTGTAGCTTGTTTATTCTAAAAATATAACACAAATTCGCCTAATTCTAACCTCAAATATGCCATAAATACTGCAGTTTTGAATGTCATGACCGTCTCGTTGATTATGAATCTCCGTTTTAAAATAGCGCAATTTTAGTGCGCGCGTTCCGTTTTCTTCGCGCAGCTAAAAAGGGTACCTTGCGATCAGCACCCCCTCCCCTCCATAGGTAATACACGTGAATTTCACAGCCATGCGTCGTTACTGAGCGGATGTGTAATAGAAACGTTTTTAGCTTGGTTTGTTAGTTTGTTTTTGAGATTCATTTTCGTTTCTTCGTTTTTATTGTCTTTATAGCTAATGACACTTGATCCCGCGCGTACCTTTTCGTTCTATACGCAAACAGCCATGATACGCAGGGTGCCGATGGGAAGGTACCCTGCCGATAGGTGGTACCCCTACCATATATCGTCTCTGGGGCGACAAGACCTCGTATCTACAAAATGTCAAATGTTCAGGAGAGCTAAAAAACATGGCGGAAAAAGCACTTTATCGAATGGGACAGCCGTTCCTTTGACATGCCATGGTGGCTTCACTTTTGGGGTAAGACAACTAGGATTTGGACAGGACATCACTTGACCGATTGTTTGACCATAAATGCAAAAAAGTCATTTTCACCAAAATTGCAGATACAAGGTCTTGTCACCCCAGCGACGATATATGCATGTACCGATGGACAGTGATTATCTAGGGAAGTTGGGGGTCATGGGTCAAAGGTCAGGGGGTCAAAGGTCAAGGTCAACTCCTCAAAATATCACTACTTTCCTTATATTTATGCAATGCCTGAAGGTTTTTTTTTAACTTGATGTATGCATGTATAACCCAATATATATTCTGTGGGAAGTTTCTTGCCAAAAGGTCAAAGGTCAAAAGGTCAAAGGTCAAGTGAAAGTGTTAAATTGCACTTCTTCCTCCATATCTCAAAAGTAACTCAAGGTATTATCATGAAACTTACATATTTATGCATGTTCTACCTAACAGTGATTCTCTTTGGAACTGTGGGGTCAAAGGTCAGAGGCCAGGTTTAGATAATACTATTTTACCATTTGATACTGAAATTATACTTTTTCTCAATACCTTGAAATTACTCAATGCATAAACTTATAAAAGGGTCAAAAGTCAAGTAAAAATCATCAGTTCCCCCAAATACCTGCACTCTGACGTTTTAATCATTCATCCAATTGAACCTAGTTCTAGGAAAGTGAACATTCAGCACATTTGTGACAAACCTGTCATTTTAATATTTTGCCAATTGTGTGAAACTGTCATCACACATTGTCAAGACATTGTACTATAGACCTAATAGGAGAACTATGCATTATGGCGGAGGCATACACCAGTCGCCATAGCGACATTTCTAGTTTCTATTGGTTCTACTTGAGTAACTTTTTGTTTTGTCATGCAGTTTTGAAAGCACTTAACTTATCTACACAACAGCAAGACACCAAAAGCACGAATATAAATTTGGGTAAATCATAATCTTTGGCAATTTACAGAATTTTCACAGGCAAAAAAAAAATGATGTGATAGAGACTATCCCTATTATCAATACTAAAATGTAAATTACACAATTAACAGAAACATACAAAGATGTAGTCTTCTTCTTGCTTATGAGGCAGCAGCAGCTAAATAATGTCCCTCAGTTGTTGTAGCCAAGTTACAATCTGTGGGGTAGGGTGTGTCAGGTCCATGTTGTCAGGAGGGTGGAGATCAGGGCACTCACTCAAGATGTGTTGAGCAGTCTGTTGTGGTGCACCACACTGGCAAGCTGCTGACGGGCGTAGCCCCCAACGATGCATGGCTGCATTGAAACGCCCAACTCCCGTTCGAATCCGATTTAGAGACACCCACTCACTCCTTGGGAGGTTTGCTCCTGGGGGGACAGATGTATTGGGCATGACGAGTTGGGCAGGTCGTTGGGTGTCTTCCCAGCTTGTTCTCCATGTCTGGCAGATGTTGAAGTCTGATCCCCTCAGCGTTGCTGCATGGCGGGAGAAAGGGTGGCGAGACTTCAGTCGCTGATGCCGCTGACCCAGAGTTACAGAGTCCTCAACTACTGTACGTCGTGGAGGAGGTCGTCCGGGTTGCTGGAGGCCTTGGTGACCAGCCTATGTGTGTGATGTTCTCGGCGCATGGGGGCGGGAGCGATGCCTGAGAGAACAGGTAGGAATTCTGTTGGTGTAGGCCGGAGACATCCTGTAATTAATCTCATGGTGTCATTCAGAACTGAGTCAAGTTTCTTGGTGTGAGAGCTCCTACACCACGCAGGGGAGGCGTATTTCGCAGCACTGTATACCAGTGCTAGCGCACTAGTGCAGAGAGTGGTTGCACTGGCACCCCATTTTGAGCCTGCAAGTCGGCGAAGGAGGTTGTTCCGTGAAGACACTTTTCCACTTATGGCCTTGAACTGTTCCTGGTAGGTCAGCTGCCCATCCAACTTCACTCCAAGGTAGGTTGGTGTAGCATTGTATGGAAGAGGTGTTCCATCAAGAATGACACTGAGTTGCCGATTAGCCTCCTTGGTGTTCAGGTGGAAGGCTGTTACCGTTGTCTTGGACATGCTAATCTTGAGTCTCCAGATCCTGAAGTACTTCGCGATTTGCGACATATCTGCAGTGAGGGTATTCTCTACATTTGACCAGGCTCTGTCAGAGTGAAGAAGGGCAAGGTCATCTGCATAGCCATTGTAGCTGCTGGTTATTGCTACTGACTCTTATATGCTGTAATGTATGATACCCGGGCACCTTGTGTAATCTTGGGTTGGCTCTTTCTTATCACGCCACTCTTCCGCCGATCCGTCTCCCGATTTCCACTACCATTCACACTTCATCATCCGATCATCACACACACTGATGCTCTGTACACACTTGCGTTGCTCTGGCACGGTACGGTACTCACAAACTTGCAACGAATCACAATCAAGTAACTGTGCTGTGGTATTGTCCACTGTGTTCTTTAATGCATCGTTTCACGTCTGACTCACTATTTTCTACACTTGGACACTTGAGACACGGTCGAGCATCAATGAAGGTCAACACGATGAATTCTTCACTGCCTGTCTGTTCTACATCCTTACATGATTACCGAGCAGAAAAGGTGAAAAGCTGGAAAAGCGGTACAAAGTGGGAAAAGCAGAAGAAGCAGGTTGAAAGATTGTGCGCCTCCCCCGGGTCACAATCACAGCATCCCTCACCTGTTTCTGTCAGCCAAGTCCTCTCTTCTCTTTCTATGTACTGCCTATTATACTAGTGAGATACTGTGATGCGTTTTTAGATTCGACCACAAGGTGGCGCTATTCCTGTTAAATCGGCAGTAACATTTTCCGGCCCCTTAATTTTCAACACGCTTGCCGGTGAAAATTACCTCTTTCTGTTTCCTTTAAACCATGGTAACCAACAATATATAATCAAATGGTATCCCCATTAAACCAAGCACTATCTGTGCTGAAGAAACTTCACTTAGGTTTCTACAAAACACTTCAATGTTCTAGTAACAAATTCAAATACGAACAGATGGTTATCTACCATGCATACATCTTAGTATGAAACAAACTAGAACAAATTAATAATGTAAAACACATAACCCAATGCTCCTTTGAGTTTGGCACTTTAAACTGTTCTGACTGATGAGCATCCTACTCAACTCAATACAAGGCATGTATTTACTCAAGGCACTTGCACCTCCTGCTGCTCTTTCTACTAGAATCAATCGTCAAATGATTGAAATCACAATTTCTCTGAGTTTAGCTTTTGTGTTTCAGAGCGTGTTTCTATACAATGTACACGACCAACCTCAAATGCACAAATCCTTTGAAACTCAGCTTGTCACTCTACAACTAGGAACAATTTCTAATGCAACAAATATACGGAATACCAGATAACATGTTTGTCCATAACAACAAACCACCTTTGTTCAAATACAAAAACTTTCATTATGCATTTGAATCCTCCTTTGGCGTTTTTAAACCTTTGATTCTCTTCTACCAACACCTGTCAACACCAAATCTACAAACATTATCACCTGATGAACATATTTGCATACTACACTATTCACTATTCATGACATTTATGTACCAAGCTGTACCTCGATAATAGCATAAAGCAAACAGCATCAGAACAACAAATCACCACTTGGTTTTGTCTGACTCTGAAACAATAAAATATACCTTGATAGTATACCACTGCTTCTATCTCTCTTGTTCTGACTTTGTGATCTCACAAAACCCTGTTTAAACTTATCTTATACTAGAAAACTGCAACAACTCCCCATAAAATGAGAATACAATGCAATACACTTGCAATTATGAAATACACTTTTGTCTTCACACTTTTCCAAAACCATACTACACCAAAGCCAATGGTTTGCATACCAAATTCTATGGTTAACACCTTGACCGATTTGGGAATATTTCTCTTTGTACATCTGTACCAAACCTCTTATATTCCATCTTGAATCTTGAATCAAATTTATGTCTGCACAGCATAACATAAACATATAATATCATACAGTATCATTTGAACTGTTCCATTACCTGTATGTCATAAAGCATTACACCAAATGACTCACACACTGAAGTGAGCATAGATCAAACAAAATATATCCAAAGACATATTACTTACTGGGCGTCTCTTTGCCAAAAAACTCAAACTTTCAGTTTGCTTCTGAACTGAATATGTTCACTGCTGTAACATAGTGTACATTATGCAATTACTCTTATCTCATATACCACTTTTGGCAAATTATTACTCTGCACCTAAAGAGCAAATTACCACTGGAGCTATATTTTCTTGATGTCATCTCCAAAAAATGCACACATACCTTAACACATCCATATGATGCAGTATCATGAGAGATATCCACTAGTCAAAGAAATATTCTTCTTTTAAGCATCAAAACATGTACCTAGTGGTCAACTGGTGTAGCACTCCTTTTCATAATCACCTTGTGACTCAAAATGCAATACAAATGTGTAACAAATAACACAACTGCCTTTACCTTGTGTTACACACCAGAATTTTCTCTGTTATGAGTGGATCTTTGTATGTCTGACCACTGTTATTTCAGCTTAAACACAACAAATGCAACCATTTACATTCGTACTCTTCATGCAACTGCGGCCATGAAGTCCAATATCGCTTGAAGCTTATACGAGTCAGCTTGATACAGTCTCTGTCTGTATATATCTAACATGTCCAATTTTCTTCAAGTTCCATTAATTTGTTGTTTCCACATATGTCCATTGTGCGTCACACGGTTCGGAGTGTCCTTATAATGCACTTGAGCAAACTATGTTGAATGCGAGATGGCACATACCCGTTGATCACAAAATCACGGCAAACTAAGAGTGTGGCGGCGCTTGGCTCGCACCACACCTACTATACATTTGCTATTATCTTTGAAGCAAGCAATATTCACACTATTTCAACACGCGATTCACAAATTGTTGCTGCATAACTGATCCTGCTGCATACACGCTCCATGTAAACGTCATGCTATCCTGCTTGATGCTCCAAAACATACAGCTGTGGTCCAACTTTCATATCAAATCTATTTGTGGCGGCGCTTGGCTCGCACCACATCATATGCACAAAATAATTCACAAAATACAGGATCCCACAACTAATTACACATCTCCTTCCAGCAAAAGGCACAACTTGCTGATAGGCCGCGTATAAGCACCCAACTTTGTCTTCACTTCTACGCTGCGAACGTAGCCCTCAGCATCTGGTAGTGTGCGCGTCACTCTCCCCAGCAACCAGGTGTTTCGTGGCAATGTCTGGTCCACCAGCAGCACCAAGTCACCAACCTGGAGATTGCGTTGTGGCTCCACCCACTTCTGCCTCTGCTGCAACTGGGGAAGATATTCTTTCGTCCATCTGCGCCAGAACAGATCTGACATGTACTGCACCTGACGCCATCTTCGTCTGGCATACACATCAGTCTCTCGGGTCACCGTTGGTGGTAGTTGTGGTTGTGACTTCATTAGAAGCAGATGGTTTGGAGTTAATGCTTCTAAATCAGTCGGGTCATCTGACACCTTGGTAATGGGCCTCCCATTAATGATGGCTTCTGCTTCGCAAAGGAGTGTCTGCAAACCTTCGTCATCTAGTGTTTGCTGCTTTACAAGGTTAAACAGCAACTCTCTTACCGTGCGTATCTGTCGTTCCCAGACGCCGCCATGATGTGAGCCCCCGGGAGGATTGCAGCTCCACTGTATGTTGTGTTGCAGCAGTGCATCGTTGATCTGTGCTTGATTCCATGCATCTATCTCTCGTTTCAGTTCTCTTTTTGCTCCTACCAGATTAGTGCCATTGTCAGATCTCATTACTTGCACTGCACCTCTCCGTGCAATGAACCTTCTAATGGCTGCGATGCATGAATCTGTACTGAGACTGTCAGCCTTCTCGATATGCACTGCTCTGACTGCAAGGCATGTGAACATCACACCATATCTTTTCACAACTGAACGTCCTCTCTTCACATCCAGTGGGCCAAAGAAATCGACTCCTACCCTTGTGAATGGAGGATCATCGGGCTTGATTCTGTCAGCTGGTAAGTCTGCCATCTTCTGCTGAAGAACCTTTGCTCGGTTACGTCTGCATTGGATACAGCTCCCCGTTATCTTCCGGACGGCAGAATTTGCACTTGGCATCCAGTAGTTCTGGTGAAGTCGAGCCAGTACGTAGTTTCTCCCACTGTGCCCTGACATCTTGTGTATGTGTTCTAGGATCAACTTTGACACATGGCTCTTCTTAGGGAGAATTGCAGGATGTTTCACATTCATGGGAAGTGAACCTCGACTCAGCCTTCCTCCAACTCTCAGCAGGCCCTCATCCAGCTCTGGGTCAAGTCTATAGATAGGACTTGCTCTTTTCACCCTTGTTTTCCGTTCTCCTTTACTTGCTGTTTGAATTGAGCCTTCGTTCTGTAGTCCCTCAATTTCACATGGGAATGCTTCACTCTGGGCAAAACCCACAATCTTTGCTTCTGCAGCTTGTATTTCCTGAAGTGTCAGTCTCCCTTTCAGGGATTCATCTTGGGAAGTGGTCTGCTCCTTCTTCTGACTCATCCATTTCACAAATCGCCTCAACCAGCACACTGCCCTTTTCAGTCTCATCCAGTCTGAGTAGTGATGGATAAGTTCACTTGTGGGATTGAAAGTTTCCTCTTTGGTCACTTCCGTGGCAAGGCATGTTTTCTTCAATTCCAATTCAACATGCAGATTGCTTGGCGAGACTTCACTTCTTGTCAGCCACTCCTCATCTGGTGTTTGGAGGAACTCTGGGCCTTCCTTCCAGACATCTGACTGCAGAAACTTATCTGCTTCGATTCCTCTTGAACACATGTCGGCAGGATTAAGTGAAGACTCCACATACCTCCACTGGTTTGGTTTGGATCCATCTCGAATCACTGCCACCCTGTTCGCTACGAATGTCTTGAATCGTGACGTGTCGTTATTGATGTAGCCAAGAACAGTCATACTGTCAGTCCAGAAGAAGGTCTCATCTACCAAGATGTCGAGCTCTTGCTTGATCATGTGGTCAACTCTGACCGCTACAGTTGCTGCTGTCAACTCCATTCTAGGAATAGACACCTCCTTCAGTGGTGCAACTCTAGCTTTGCTCGTCACAAACTTCATCTGTACCCTTTCTGCATTTTTCCATCGCAGATATGTGACGCTGCCATAGCCTTTTTCACTGGCATCACAGAAATGATGCAGGGTGACTGAATCTGGCTCAAAATCTGGCGGTTTCAAGCATCTTGCCATCTTGAACTCCATCAGCCTTGGTAGTTCGGTTTTCCAGGTGTGCCATTTCCTTAGCAAGTCCGGCGGAATCTTGGCATCCCAGCCCAACCGAGATCTACACAGCACTTGGAGCAACTGTTTTGCTGGCAACACAACTGGTGCTACACATCCTATGGGATCATACACAGAGCTAACAGTGGATAAAATCCCTCTTCTTGTCTCAGGTTTGTCCTTCAGATTGATTGTCACACCCAGCGTATCTTCATTTGTAGACCACACGATACCCAGTGCCTTCTCGGTGATCTCATTCTTGACATCTAAGCTCAAGTCTCGTACACTCTTTGCTCTTTCCTCCACTGGGATCTTGGCTAGCACCTCTGGCTCATTGCATAGCCACTTCGTCAGACGAAATCCCCTTCCTCTGCAGATCTCTGTCAGGTCTGACACCAATTTCTCAGCCTCCTGTACACTCTGCGTTGAGCACAAACAGTCATCGACGTAGAAGTTTCGATGCACAGTACGAATGACCTCATCTGAGAAGCTACCTGTCTGGTCCTGTGCTGCTCTTTTCAATGCAAAGTTGGCACATGATGGTGATGATACAGCACCGAAGACGTGTACCTTCATTCTGTGCTCTGTCAAAGGTCGCTCAATGTCGCCGTTCTCCCACCACAGAAATCTCAACATGTCTCTGTCTCTTTTAGGTACACGGATCTGTGAGAACATGCCCTCTATGTCTGCTTGCATTGCCACTCTGTCTTGACGAAATCTGGTCAATACTCCAAACAACTTGTTTGCAAGATCCGGCCCCTGTAGCAGCTCCCTATTGAGAGAGAAGTCTCCATACTCAGCTGAGCAATCAAAGACGACCCGCAGCTTCCCTTTTTGAGGATGTACCACACCATGATGGGGAAGATACCACACTCTTCCATCATTTCTTTGTATTTCTTCCTCAGGTACTTTCTCCATGTACTCTTTCTTCATCATGGAGTCTACAAAGTCAGTGTATTCCCTTTTGAAGTCTGCTTGTCGTTCAAACCTTCTCTTCAAGTGGCCTGCTCGCTGCATTGCTTGAAGTTTGTTATTCGGCAACTTCACATCGTCTCTACGGAAGGGAAGAGCTATCTCATAATGACCATCTTCCAGCTTCATCGACTGCTCTACCTTCTTGATGAAGATCAAGTCTTCCTGTGACTTCTCTTCCTTGTCATCAATGATCCTTTCATTGAAATCTTGATTGAACAGCCTTTCAAACTGCTGGTCAATGTCGGCCTTAGCCTTCACTCTGTGAGACTGGATTTTGTTTCCTTTAGCTCCATCCCTTGATACACCGTACACCAGCCATCCAAGAACTGTTCTGCATGCAAAGGGCCCATTTGGAACTTCACTGCTTATCACCTCTACTGGCTCCATTGCCCTCGGAACATTGCTTCCTATTAGCAATCCAACGTGCGCCTCTTCTGCTAAGGAAGGCATTACAATGTTCTGCAGATAGTGCCACTTCTGCACATCCTCTTGACTAGGAATGTCTTCCTTGTCTACTGGTATGTACTGTTGTGAGTAAACTTCTGGCAGTCGTATGATGTTGTGTCCCTGCACATCCATGACCTCTAGGTCTCTCAACACTTGGCTGGTCGTAATCTTTTCGTCTGTCATGGTAGACATGTGGAGGTTGATCGTCTTGCCTTGTACATTCAACGTTGTTGCCAGCTTTTCTGTGCAGAAGACCGCGTTACTGCCAGAGTCGATGAATGCGTATGTCTCTGTGCACACACCTGTCCTTCGTGAGCGTACTCTGACAGGCACAATGCCTGGCAAGGTGTCATTTCCTGGTGAACTTGTGTTTAAGCTGCACTTAATTGTGTTTGATGCCACCGCTTGATTTTTGTTCTCACTATTCTGTTGTGGCTGCTGCGTAATAGTAGCAGAAGCCTCTGGTTCTGTAACTTGCTGCTGAGTGCCAGCTGAGTTGTTCTCCCTTTTAGGTTGATTCGCCTTCAACTCCCTATGCAGCACTGTTGGGTGTTGTTTGCTACAAATGCTGCACTTCAATCTCCTCTTGCAATTTCTTGCAAAGTGGGCAGCACCTTGAAGACAGCTAAAGCACAGACCTTCTTTTTTGCAAAATGACAGGCGGTCTTCATATGGCTTGGATGCGAGCACTGTGCAATCAGCCAGAGTATGTGTCCCTCTGCTGCAGAACAAGCACACTTCCTTCCTGCTCTCTGCTTTTGCTGCAGGCATCGCCGCTGTGCTGAAACTTGATTTGCCTGCACTTGCAGACACTTTGCCTGTGCCTACAAATTTTGCTGGTGGTTTAGCCTGGTACTTCAGATTCCCATACACCGGATTCGTTGCAATCCTTGCTTGCTTGGCAATGAATGACACCACATCATCGAAGGTTATGTTGCCTTGCTTCTCCTCTTGGATGTCATCCGCTCGATTTCTCCATTTATCCCTCAGCTTGTATGGGAGCTTTCCAATGATCAGCCTTATGTTGTGAGAGTGGTTGACCTCTGACTCCATGTTGAGGTCCCTTGCAAGATTGTGCAGCTCGGTTACGAAAATCGAGAAGCGATGGAGTTCTTCTCCATCTTCTGGTTTGATGTCAGGCCATTGCACTGCTTTCATCATCATTGTCTCTACGATGAGCTGCCTATTGCCAAATTTCCTTCGTAGCAAATCCTTCGCCTTTCTGTAGGCCACAGTCTGGTCTTGACCATACATGCAGCTTTTCACGATGGCATTGGCTTCTCCCAATGTGTATTGGTCCAAATAATACAGCCGATCAGAGTCACTGTAAGTCTTAGCTTCGATGGTATGTTCGAATGCTCGCACGAAGGAGTGGTAATGTAGTGGGTCTCCTGTGAATGGTTTCACCTGCTTTTGTGGCAGAGAGGCCTTCATGTTTTGCTCAACGAGCATCCTCATCAGCTGATTCTGTTGCTGTAGAAATGACAACATTGCTGCATTTTCCATTCCTGCAGCACTAGCTGGTGCTGACATTTCCTCACGTGCGTTTCCATTTGCATGCATATTAAGCGGCTGCATTCTTGAAAAGCCTGTACCGGTACCGGTATCTAAGCTCTCTGGTGTCCTGAGTGGACTCGATGGTTGAGGCATGAATGGGTCTTGATGATACATTGGATAGTCATCCGACGTCTGCTCATCCATCTTTACAAATGGCTGTCCAAAGTCACTGTACTCCCAAATAAGCAAACGTGAACTAAACCTCGAAATTTGCTGCGCCGTCTTCCAGCCTGTTTCCCTCTTAGTCCTGGTACTGCTTCCACAAGTCTTATCCAAAACTTGTTTAATCCTGGCCTTGCATTTACATAGTAATATTTGCAAGCAATGTCCTTCAAGATTTCTGTAGTCCTGGCCTTGCTTGAAATATCATCCAAGACTATGCTGCTTTGGTCCTCCAACTCCTTTCAATACTAGACTGTTGACTGTAAATCTAGTCCAAGCTGGCTTCCAGCTGTAGTCCTACTGGTACCAAAGCAATTTGTGTACTGTATTAGTCCTATCCTTGCTTGTGACTACTCGTAAGCTGTAGAGTTCTAGATCCTTTCTTATTCCAAGGCTCTACAAACAATTGGTCCTCCAACACTGAGAACTACAATGTAGACAGTCCAAATGTAAATCTAGTCCAAGCTGGCTTGAAGTTGTGAGAGTAAGACTACGATCCAGCCAATTCCAGTCAATATCCACTTCTGACTTGGGTATTTATAACAGTACTCTCACTAACATTAGACCCATTTCCAGACCTTTTCTCCTTTATTCTAGTCTTCCGGTCCAAGACTCTTCCACCATAGACTAGGTGCTAGTCAATGTGGCCTTGTGTCGACATCTATTCGCCAATATAGTCTTGGCCTTTTACCTGCAGATCTGTTCCAAGAGTTCTTAACTTTAGTACTTAGTCCTGGCCTTTGTTGAAGATCATCTGTTCCACGACTATCCTCAGTAGAGTCCTGGCCTTGTTTTTACTTAGATCTGTTCCAAGACTCCTTCGCTTTAGTACTTAGTGGTTTCTAGTCCTGGCCCTACTTGCAAATCTGTTCCACGACTATACTCAGTAAAGTCCTGGCCTTGTGTTTTAATACTCGGATCTGTTCCAAGACTCCTTCACTTTATTTGAGCATTTAATCCTGGCCTGTATACTTGCGGATCTGTTCCAAGACTCATTGTACTTTAAGTACTTAGATCTAGTCCTGGCCTTAAGTACTAGCAGTAGCAGATCTGTTCCAAGACTCCTTCGTAGAGACTAACGTTAGAGTACTTAGTCCTGGCCTTTCTTGCAGATCCGTTCCAAGACTCCTTCACTTTAATACTTAGTCCTGGCCTTCATTGCAGATCTGTTCCAAGACACTGTCACTTTAACGTTTCTAATAGTACCGATTGCAGGTACTAGACTAGTCCTGGCCTTACATTGAAAGAGTTAGACTTTCTTTCCTTTCATCATTCATATTCCAAGACTAAATCTAGATGTCTAACTAGCCATACTTGTACTTGGTAGGACTGGTTTAATTACTTCACTGTATCCACTGAAGTCGCCTCTGTTCCAGTTCATGTTGAGACTCACTGTTTCCACCCAATCAGTTCTGTCACTACACAGTCTCATTCTCCAAACGAGGCAATCTTTCAACTGAAATGTAGCTGCTGGTTATTGCTACTGACTCTTATATGCTGTAATGTATGATACCCGGGCACCTTGTGTAATCTTGGGTTGGCTCTTTCTTATCACGCCACTCTTCCGCCGATCCGTCTCCCGATTTCCACTACCATTCACACTTCATCATCCGATCATCACACACACTGATGCTCTGTACACACTTGCGTTGCTCTGGCACGGTACGGTACTCACAAACTTGCAACGAATCACAATCAAGTAACTGTGCTGTGGTATTGTCCACTGTGTTCTTTAATGCATCGTTTCACGTCTGACTCACTATTTTCTACACTTGGACACTTGAGACACGGTCGAGCATCAATGAAGGTCAACACGATGAATTCTTCACTGCCTGTCTGTTCTACATCCTTACATGATTACCGAGCAGAAAAGGTGAAAAGCTGGAAAAGCGGTACAAAGTGGGAAAAGCAGAAGAAGCAGGTTGAAAGATTGTGCGCCTCCCCCGGGTCACAATCACAGCATCCCTCACCTGTTTCTGTCAGCCAAGTCCTCTCTTCTCTTTCTATGTACTGCCTATTATACTAGTGAGATACTGTGATGCGTTTTTAGATTCGACCACAAGGTGGCGCTATTCCTGTTAAATCGGCAGTAACAGCCATACTGTCGTGAGGTTGTGAAGGGGATGTCACTGATGTATATGTTGAAGAGCAAGGGGGATAGTACAGAGCCTTGAGGAACTCCATTCCGCAGTTGGCGTGGTCTGCTGGACTGTCCATCACTAGTCTTCAGAACGAACCTCCTGTTGGCTAGAATGTTGCAGAGGAACCTCACCATGTGGTGATCAGGGATTGTCTTTAATAATTTCAGAGTCAGACCCTGTTGCCACACAGTGTCATAGGCTGCAGTGAGGTCGACAAAGATGGCGCCGGCTTTGTGATTCTTCTCAAAGCTCTCTTCGATGTCATTGGTCAGCTTGACAATTTGGTGGACTGTACTCCGACCATGGCGGAAGCGCGCTTGTTCGTCTGGTAATTGTGGGTCAACCACAGGTTCTATCCTCGCCAGAAGGAGACGTTCCAGAAGCTTGTAAGGGACACAGAGAAGGGAGATTGGTCTGTAGCTCTTGGGGTCATCAATTGGTTTGTTTGGTTTTGGGAGAGCAATTACAGTGGCTTTTCCCCATATCTTAGGGATGACTTGGTTGGTGAAACAGCAAGAATAGAAATCTGTTAACCACTTCTGACATTTGACCCCGCAATGAATAAGGAATTCCGGTAGGATGTTGTCCGGACCTTGGGCCTTTCCACTCCTAAGTAGGGCTAAAGCATTAGCTAACTCCTCCTGAGAGAAGGGGGCCGACAACCATCCATCCACTCCCGGGGCCTGCCATAGGTTGGTAGTCTCCTGTTTCACAGATCGAGTGTGGGCCTTGTCACAGTCCTTGAATCGCCCATTGCTAACAAGTTGTTCCGCGATGGAGTTGGCTGAAACGGGACATGTTCTAGGTTTGGTACTGTTTCCAGTGAGGCGTTTGAGAGTCTTCCAAGCAACTCTGCTAGAGTGAGTGAAGTCTATCCCTTGCACGGTTTCTTCCCAACGTTTACGACGCTTCCCGTCTAGACAATCAATCAGTTCTGAGGCTTTGGTGGAAGCCATGTCTCCAGGTTCAGATCGCAAGAACTGGTTGTAGATAGCATCACATTCTTCGTCCCAGGTGGGGATGTAGTGTCGGCGAAAACCGCGCGGGATGGAATTCGTTGCTGCCTTGATAAGTATATTGCAGAAGTCTGAGTAGGCTTGGTCGATGCCACGGGGAGTTGGTGGAGGGAGATTGCATACGGCTTCATCTACCAAAGTCGAGAATTTTTTCCAGTCGGCCTTGCGGAAATTCCAACGCTTAATAGGCTTGGTTGTGACTGGTCGGACTGGGTTTACCGGTATGAGCAGTGATGGCCTGTGTTGTGACTTGGGAAAGGGGTCTAAGATGATCCGGTGAGGTGATGGGCCTTGAAAGTTGACAAAGGCTAAGTCAGGGTTTGACGTTGTATTCCATCTGCAAGAGTGGAAGCAGTCTGGCTGTTTTGGGTCAAACAGTAATTGGACACCAGCTGTTGAGGACCAATCTTCTAGTGCAAAACCATCTGGATTAGTGGATGAGTAGCCCCATGAAGTACTGTGACTGTTGAAATCTCCAGCATAGATGCAGCACTGAAGATAGGAAGGGTATTTGGCTGGAGTCGAAATGAGGGTGGCTTGTAGATATTTATAATGGTAACCTCTTCAACTAACGTTGCCGTCCACTCCACTGGTGAGTCTGATGGACATGAAACCAATGCTCTCCAACTGTGAGTACTCTTGACAAAAGTTGCAATCCCATGAATTTCGCTTACTGTATGTGCGGCCAGAGTGAAGCCAGGGATCTTGAGATAAGAGCTGTCCTTAGCATGAGTTTCCTGTAGAAGAACTACTGTTGCTTTATGTGTCTGAAGTAACTGTTCAATAACATTGATCTTGGCTTTGGTTAGGCCTTCTACGTTTAGTTGCAGCACGGAGACGCCTTCCTGTATGACATCAAAAGATGCTTGCCCTGATAACCTTGTGTCAGCTTCAGGCTGTGAACATGAAGGATTCATCTTATTTAGAGCTTTACTGTTGCTGCTGCTGTCTCAGATTGTTGTCATTCGCCTGATAAATCAGTCACCTGATCGATCAGTTGCCCCGGGCCCACGACAAGGAGGTTGACAACACGGACCCACAAACACTATTCGGTGCTACCCGATATTCGTGTATTCATAGCTGAAAGTTCTAAAGGAGAGGAAAAAAAAAAATTGGACGTGTCCTTTAGCTCTTGTGACATCACAATAATGAATTGCGTCAAATCTGGCTGCTTACGGGTGCTTTGTGTGCGTTCCTGAAAGTTAGCTGCGATGACTGTAGGGGATGACGTCACAATGAGGTTTGTTGGCTGAAGATGCGCACTTGTTGCATGTTTCTAGCGTATATGCCTAAACCAGCAATATGGGGTTGCCCTCTCCAAAGGTCAAAGTACTGTTCCTTAGTAAAAGCTGCGTTGACTGCACTGTAAATGGTGACGTCACAGTGAGGATTGTTGACTGGTTGCGCACTGGTTGCGCGTGTATCTAAGGAATACGCTTGTTACTATCAATTATAAAAAGCAGCGTTGTGGAGTAACCCGGGTGACGTCACAATGGAGGTCTGCGTTGCAGCTGGATGAATGTGTGCTCGTTGTGTGAGTTTCTGGAGCACAGGCGCCTGTTGCCAGGACTTGATGACAACAAGTTGTTATGGCTTGAAAGGAATCTTTACAGAGTCCAACGATCAAAAATCACACAAAAGTATGATAAAAATGATGATAACTCACTCAAAGTTCTTCCGAAATGAAAATTGACACCCCCAGAGGATTCCAAACTCCAAACTCTTGAAGGGTGTGTATTTTCGTTATCAGCTGAATCCCGGAAAGTAGTTTGTTGACCAGATTAACAAGAGCGCTACAAGCACACGTCCTGCACCGACGAACACGTATAGGTCGCAAAGATGTAGTAATATTGCACTTTAACATATAAGGCAAACACCAAGTTCATTGACTTTTTGACCTTTGACCTTGTTGGCCTTCACCAACATTCCAATTTGACTGGCATCTATGAGGTCATGTACCTGTGGTATGAATTTGGTGGTCATAACTAGAAGCTGTGGAGAGTTATTGAGAGTATAGTGAGGTGCTTGCACCTCGTCAGGGGCCCGAATACCGTCACCCCGCTTGAAATTGTTTTAAGCACACTAAATAAAAATTTATGACCGGGACTGTGTTCAGTACGCTTGAAACTTGGCAGGGCCACCACAACCAAGCAAATTGTGGTGAAAACCGAACAGTTTTTCGCGAGAATCTGAAATTTTAATCGGAATACGTGTTAGAATGCTATCACCACTGTCCCCGCACGCATCTTTTACAAGTATGTCTATGGGAACATCACGGTCACCCGCACACGTCTTTTACGTGCTAAGTCTATGGGAACGCTGGTGACGCGTTGAGGGGCCCCTTCAGCGCACAACTATTCCGCATCGTTCACGTTTGGCGACGATAGCTGCAAATTTTCGATATCGATCAGTGAACGTGTGATTCCATTGGAATTTTCAGCATTTTTCCTGTATGTGAAGGGGATTTCATAGAATTTCAGTGTTGAAATGTGATTCAAATATGAACAAAAATTTAACTATGATGAGGTGCGGGTCACCCAAACATACATCACAGCACTAATCCAGTGCTTATCAAATCAAGTAATGGTCATTTAACTTTTGACCTTTAACTTTGTTGGACTTCACCATTACTGAGTACGTATCTAAATATTATCACCATCTTTAGGTGATGTACCTGTGGTGTGAATTTGGTGGTGATGTTAATATGTGGGGCTCATTCTGAAAAAGAGTGTTTTTGTGATGGAATTTCTCCTTTAATGACGATGTGCTCCAATTTTGCAAGTTCCATTCATGTCCTGGTCAATATTACACAATGACATTTTTTTTTTTTTCATTGTATACAAAGATCGTAGGAAATACAGTCAAAGCCCATTATAAATGAATCAATGGAATTTTCAAATATTGTCAAATTATGATTATCAAAATAAAACTTTTCTGTTTTGTGTGTTCCTTCCTCTACCCCCCCGAAAAAAGAAGACAAAATGTAATATTTGGAGTTCAATATTGCTATTTCCCTGTCAATATTAAGTATTCCTCTCTCCTCTTCTGAGTTCAAAGTAATATATTAATTTCTGGGGGGTTTCTTGCTTTTGGGGGTTTTTTTGCACTAATTTTTAACCATGAATGACTCCATTTCTCAGATAATTGGCATCTAGTCCGACCTCATTTGGTCTACACCCCTCATCCCCCTCCATGCAGTTGATACAAAGTTGTTCCAAAGTGCATATAGTGAAAGATATTACTGTATACGCCATATACTTCACGAGTCTAAATTTTTGCGAATCGAGACTTCCCAACGATTTTGTGAGTGGTTAAATTCGCGATCGTGGAGTACTGAATTGTACGGGGAAATGTATACGTGTACATCACTTTCATATCAGGATCAGAGTCAATATTTTTGCGTGTTTTTAATTTCGCGAATGGCAGCTGACCCGCGAAATTCGCTAAAATAACAACCTCGATGAATATTTGACGTATACATGTACAGTAATCACTGGTACATTGTAAGTTGCAAATATTGGGATCATAACAAAACATATGTCACCCTCCATCACAAAAGCCAACAAAAAGTCACCAGACATAAATTTTTAGTTGACAGCAGATTCTGAAAGAGCAGCTGTAAAATGATGTATATTAATGCAAGTGGACTTCGATACCTACCCTTTCTACATATTTCTATGAGAAATATGTAGAAAGGGTAAATTCTCTGGCAGCATCAGTGGTTTCTCATTGACTCAGCTCATTCTTGGCTAGCCTAGGTTTCTGGCCGATGCTGTCAACGGGCTATACAGGCTAAAATTGTCATTCTGATCGATATATTCTCTTGGTCACCGAGCTCATTCTTGACTAGCCCAGGGTTCTGGCTGATGCTGTCAACGGGCTGTCACAGGCTGTCATTCTGATTGATGTATTGTCTTGGCCACCCAGCTCATTCTTGACTAGCCCAGGGTTCTGGCTGATGCTGTCAATGGGCTATCATGGGCTGTCATTCTGATCGATGTCTTCTCTTGGCCGCCCAGCTCATTCTTGGCTACCCTAGTTTTCTGGCCGATGTTGTCAACGGGCTGTCATGGGCTGTCTCTCTGATCGATGTACCTTGTTCCCTAACTGCACCAGTGACCCCAACACGTACTGGTTACAGTGCCCTGGCTGGAGTTACATGTTCCCTGGTGTCTGTGCATGTGTCCACTTCCTTGACATGTGAATTGAAAGATACTCTATACCTGTACTGGGTTAAAACAAAGCCATTGCTAGTTTAACGGAACACAGCATGACATGACTCCTTACTAAGAACAAGCCTGAAAACATACTGAAGAGATTTTGACCTAGTGTATATATAACTTATAGCACAAATTTCCCATTGCATCTAGACAAGGGAAGCCTAGGCTTTAGCCTATCTAATAAAGTTCATAATTACAATGAACTGATAAAATTCAATAAATGTGCAGATTCTAGACAATAATCTCCTTGGAATACAACTGATTCTGTGATATCCCTGCATTTGTAATTTTTTGCATGCTTGACATCACATATAAACGAGACTAGGATCTAGTCTATGTAACTTTATTTATGGGCACTGGCAAAAACTAAAATTTCAAACCCTAACAATTTGTTGGTAGGGGCCTAGAGCTAGACCATTGATCTAGATCTAACTAGAAACCAGTTAGACATTTTATAAGGTCTAGATTAGAGTTTATACATTAAATGCAGATTCAATGTTCTTGCGAATATGCAATTATAAAGTGCGTCCCACTATATAACCAAGGGGCCAAAAGCTAAAAACAGAGGTCGAGTTCCACTCTCTCTACAAACTAAGTAGACCATGCTTATTTTCCAGTTTTTATTGTAACAAACAACATTCCACTGGTCTACCTCAGAACATTTGTTGCGAAAGTCTCCAAATCCAAGATGGCGTCCAAGATGGCCGCCATACAAATACTGAATTTATTATTTGAAAGATAGAATTCGATAGAAACATCAGATTTCAACAAATGTGTTGTCATATGAAAGAGAATTAAATTTTTCTACAAGTTGATACCATTTTTGTGGGTTATTGTGAAAATGGATTGAGATTTTAAGGAAAAAACACTCATTTTTTGATATTTTTCTGAAGAAAGGAAAATCATGAAAATGCTTGATTCAGCATAAATCAGAGAAAGACTGAAGGATTATCTTGAAACGTTTCAAGAATTTTATTTGACATATAATTGATATTTGGAGAAAATTAGGGGTCAGTACCATATTTGGTTCAGGAGTTATAATGTCAAACTTGAAAACTCACTATGTAAAAATGGCCACTTTAGTTGTGACAAGACCTTGTTGGTCGTAAAGAGAGTCTGCGTGCGCCAAGACTACTACACGCACCACTGGCACTGACGCTTGTAGCAGTGCCAGTGGTGCATGTAGTAGTCTTGGCAAATGCAGACTTTTTCTTTGACAAACAAGAGTTTGTACCTGCAAACTAACTTTTCATACCAAGTGGTAGCTCAGGTGACACTGATTGCTATTATTTCAAAGTAGATTGTTCTGAAGCAGATGAGATGAAGCAAAAAATATCTTTCAAATAGAGGTAGAAGCTTGAAACAACCTTGCTATAGAAAGTTTAAAACAAAATTTGGATCAATCACTCAAAAAATTCAAGATTGCAGGCCATCAAAGCTGTAGTGTATTGCGCCAAGGTAAATGTATTATTTCGATTTTGATACAATTTTGTCTGTTGTGCTATCTATTCATATGATTTTAAATATTTTGAACATTGTAGTGCCATTTCAAACCGTCTTAGGTTTTTATGTAGACATTTTTAAAACCAATGATATTCTACTCCGAAAAAGAAAAAAATCGAGTGGAAGTTTTCATTTTTGAAGGAGTGAATAACAGAAAACTGAATTTAGAGTGAAATTGGAGTGAATTTTGAGTGAAAATTTTCATTTTCACTCATGTTAGAGAGACCTTAGGGATCACTCGTCACTCTTGGAGTGATCCCTGAGGTCACTCTAAAATGAATGAAAATGAACATTTCCACTCTCGAGTGATCCTGATATCTAATATGGGAAAGCATCTACCGATGGCATAAGTTCAGATCAATTGTGACACTATAACCCACATGAAATCAGCCTAAAACATTAAAAAAAACTTTCAGCATGCTTATTTAGAAACGTGAATAACAGCACGAATAATCAATTTGGACAGTTTTATTCGAACAATATACTGAAAAGTAATTTCGCACAACACATTTAAGAGCAAATTTGAGAAATTGCCGCCATGTCGGATTTTTCGGGGGGGGGGTCTCGGATCAGAAGGGCTTTCAAGGACATCTACGGATCAGACATTATTACACATAATATTTATACCATCATCATTCACGTTTCTACGACAGCAGAATAACATACAAGTAAAAAAGCATATCTTTGATACAGAAGCATTTCTTTTTTTATCAAAGATCGGGCCTTACCCAAACACTGGAGTGAGCTCCACCCCCCCCCCCCCCAACCAAAAAAAACAAGCAAACAAAGACCCTCAATATGGTTTACACTAGTACAATATCGTTTGGATGTATACAAAGAAACATATAATAGACAGCAATGTAAGAAGATTAAAAAAATATATCAAATTGTAAGTTGAGATTCAATTTTGACGCAACACACTAAAGATATTGTTTACCATTGGGGGAGATATCACATTCGATTTATATGTGCAGGTTAGTTGTATCACAAAACATTCTACCATGTAAAAAAAAATATAATAAAGCCTAAAACATACGGAGATATCACCATTTCTTTTCAAGAAACCATAACCATGATAACTGTTGACAGCTTAGTATTTAAAAAATTATTCTTATCAGATCTATTTAGTATATCTAACAATTGAATAGCATTAACTATACTGATTTAAGTTTGTACATTAGTTGTTCTATCCCTAACTCACAGTTTAGAACTAGTTCGAGGAATTAACTAAAGCTGGGTTTTTGTTTTATTTGCACTAATTTTTTATTTTGATTTGATTTTATTGGTTCCTGCATTATATCATTGCTCATGCAGATACATAAACATATATCATATACATTAATGGTACCATACATATAAATGGATATACATGAACATTAGTTGCTAACAAAGTGAGTTTTTTTATTACCTTTATAAAAACGAAACATAAAAAGTGAATTTTGCAAAAAATTGATATCATTTACCTTTAGTGTTTTTTATTCTACGAACAAAGGATCTGAATGGTCCTGATGACCTGAATTGGTAATGGCAAATAATGCCTTGAACGACAACCTCGATTAATTACCGCCATCTTGAAATTTGTGTCGATACTATTTTTGTCGCTAAATATGACACATTGGCAAAATTTGTGCCAAATTCCAAGCTCCTATCTCTTTTTGGAAAATACTTTCTGTTCAATCTTATCTGCCTCAGAACAATCTACTATGAAATGCTAACAGTAATAGCGACCAGCGTCACCTATCACTTGGCATGAAAAGTTAGTTTGCAGGCACTTGCAAGTCACTAGACCATTACAGTATTACATGTGACCATGGAAACACATTGTATGCAAAATTTATAATGCATAAATATAATTTTTTCAAGTTTTAGATGTTAACGTGTCAACAGTGTGTGATATTGCCTGTAATTCCGTAAATATGAATTATGTATCAATCTCAGTAAATCTCAATCTCAATGGCAGGTTTCAAAATAATTCTTCAGTTCTTTGATAAATACTAAATCATGCATTTTTACATTTCTTCCTTTTTTTCAAAACTATATAAAATATGGATTTCCTCCCCCTCCCCCCCCCCCAAAAAAAAAGAGAGAAGCAAACAACCCCCACCCCATTTATTACAATACACAGCTAAGGTGGTATCAACTTTTAGGAAGTTTTACTCTCCTTCGTATGACATCAAATTTTTTGCAATCCAACGTCTCTATCAAATTTTATATTTGAAATGTTAAATTCAAAAAAATGGCGGCCTATTGGACCGCATCTGTACTTTGGAGATTTTTGCAACAAATATACTGAGGTGTACTAATGGAACATTGCTTAGTATGTTTAATATTATGTATGGTCTTGCTTATAGAGAGAGTGGAACTCGAAAAGTAAGTACGATCTTGGATTTGACCCTCTGTGACGTCTTTGGGAACAGATGCTTGTAAATACATGAAAAAACAAATGTAAAATGGGATTTCAAGTTTGAGACATTATAACTCCTGAACCAAATACAATACTGACTTCTAATTTTCTCCAAATATTGATTATATGGGAAAGATGTTAATTTCTACATGGTTTTCATAAACATTTTTATGCCTCCGCCACGAAGTGGTGCCGGAGGCATTATGTTTTCGGGTTGTCCGTCCGTCTGTCCTTCCATCCGTCCGTCCATAATGAATTTTGTGGACAGGGTAACTATCAAAACCTTTTTAGGTAGCCTAATGAAACTTTACATGTATGTGTATTAGGGGGTGAAGGTGTGCCTATCAACTTTTGGGTGCACATGCTCAAGGTCAAAGGTCAAAAGGTCAAGGTCAAATACATAAAATTTCACTATTTCCACCATATGAGTGCAATGAATGAAGATATTTTTTTTTGAAACTTAGTGTATACATGTATTACGCAATTAAGATTCTCTGGTGAAAGTTTGGGTCGTGAGGTCAAAGGTCAAAAGGTCAAGTAAAAATATCAAAACTTCATCTTTTTTCTCTGTACCATGGAAATTGTTCAAGATATCTTCATGGAACATAGTATCTATACATATACTGACTGGCAGTGATTGTCTAGAGAATTTAAGGTTCATGGGGTCAAAGGTTAGGGGTCAAAGGTCAAGGGCAACACTTCAAAATTTTTCTATTTCCCTAATGTTTATGCAATGCCAGCAGGATTCTTTTTTTTACACTTGGTGTATGCATGTATAACCTAATAGAGATTCTCTGGATAGTTTTTTTTTTCTTTTGTTTTTGCCTCAAAGGTCAGAAGGTCAAAGATCAAGTAAAAGTGCTCAACCAATTTATTCCTCCATATCTCGGAAGTGGCTCAAGTTATCTTGAAACGTACTACATATTTATGCATGTTCTGCCTGACAGTGATTACCTTATGAATTTTAGGGTCAAAGGCCAGATGAAAATGGTAACAATTTACTATTCAATACAGAACTTGCACTTTTTCTCCATACCTTGAAAATTACTCAATGCTTAAACGTATGAATGGGTCAAAGTCAAGTTAAAATCCTTAAATCCCAAATACATGCTCTCCTATTCATCCAATTAAACCTAGGTCAAGGAAGGTGAACATTCAACGCATTTGTGACAAACTTGTCACTTTAATATTTTGCCAATTTTGTGAAAATGTAATCACACATTGTCCACATGTACTATCTAGACCTATTAGGAGAATCATGCATTATGGTGGAGGCATACCAGTCGCCATAGTGACATTTCTAGTTAAATTTGATTTTTTTTTTACTTTTTAGAGAAATATTCATGGTGCATTCTGAAAAATGTCTACATAAAAACCTAAGATGGTTTGAAATAGCATTACAATATTCAGAATATATAAAAAACATAAATAGACAGTAAAAAACAGACAAAACTGTATCAAAATCGAAATAATACATTTACTTTGACGCAATACGCTATGTCAGGTTTGATGGCCTGCAATCTTGAATTTTTTGAGTGATTGATCCAAATTTTGTTTTAAACTTTCTATAGCAAGGTTGTTTCAAGCTTCTACCTCTATTTGAAAGATATTTTTTGCTTCATCTCGTCTGCTTCAGAACAATCTACTTTGATATAATAGCAATCAGTGTCACCTGAGCTACCACTTGGTATGAAAAGTTAGTTTGCAGGCACAAACTCTTGTTTGTCAAAGAAAAAGTCTGCGTTTGCCAAGACTACTACATGCACCACAGGCACTGCTACAAGCGTCAGTGCCAGTGGTGCGTGTAGTAGTCTTGGCGCGCGCAGACTCTCTTTACGACCAACAAGCTCTTGTCACAACTAAAGTGGCCATTTTTACATAGTGAGTTTTCAAGTTTGAGACATCATAACTCCTGAACCAAATATGGTACTGACCCCTAATTTTCTCCAAATATCAATTATATGTCAAACAAAATTCTTGAAACGTTTCAAGATAATCCTTCAGTCTTTCTTTGATTTATGCTGAATCAAGTATTTCCTTTTATCAGAAAAATATCAAAAAATGAGTGTTTTTTCCTTAAAATCTCAATCCATTTATCCTAATAACCCACAAAAATGGTATCAACTTGTAGAAAAATTTAATTCTTCATATGACATCACATTTGTTGAAATCTGATGTTTCTATCGAATTCTGTCTTTCAAATAATAAATTCAGTAAATATGGCAGCCATCTTGGACGCCATCTTGGATTTGGAGGCTTTCGCAACAAATTTTTTGAGGTAGACCAGTGGAATGTTGTTTGTTACAATAAAAGCTTGAAAATAAGCATGGTCTACTTAGTTTGTAGAGAGTGTGGAACTCACTCGTTAAGTAAGCGAGTTTTGGGGGTTTGGCCCTCCGGTTAATAGGTTCAATGTCTTGCAAATTCTCACTGTGTTGGAAGCAATTTAGGCCTAATGTTACATGCAGGTCTATAAACTGTAAACATTACAAGTAAAGACAGCTTCAATCATATTAAGGCTTAACTCACTGAGAAAAGTTACTGGAAACTAATCTAATTTGATTTTGTACCAATGAATGTCATCTAAAATGAGATAAAACCACAATACAGGCCTTGTATTGATATCTATATTGCTTACTGTAAACGTTATGCAGGCCTAGGCCTAAGAGTAGGGTTTCTAGTAAAACTTTATAAGGATGGTATAGTTTTGGTTGAGGCCTAACTTCAGGTTTCCAACATTTTTGGTGAGATAATGACATGCTTCTTCATGATAAGCCCATGATGGATCGTCACCAAACTTGGTAGGTAGCATCCCAACCCCCAGCCCCGTTTAAAGAATCTCTGTGCGTGATATCTTGATTCTGCAAAATTGAAAACACGCAAAACTCTTCTTACCCAGCCAAGCACCAAAAAAAAATTTAGTCGCACGAAAATATCCACTTTTACAGTATTAGTGAGTGGTATTATCACGTATGTTTATGCCAGATTCAGGGATGGCTCCCTTGGGGTTAGGACTAAAACTACAGACCACATTTCACATTTTGATCTTCTTTTAGAAAATGCAGGTGCAAATTTTCTACAAACTTACCAGATATTATTGCCAGTGTGATAGAAAATAAATGGAGAATGCTCTCCTGGAGGTTTCCCAAAGCTCCCCAAGTTTGCTACGTGTAGTTTCTTGTGGGTAATAGTCTTCAAGAATGTGTGGAAGGTAAATATGCAATACTCAAGTGACCATGAGACCCCTCCCCCACCCCAGTTTCTTGTTTGAAGTTGCAATCAATCAAATCAAATTGATATCTCTGTGATAATATGTGGACTCGCCCTCCATTTCCTTTGTGCATAGAATCTCATGAAATCTCTTTTCTTTTTTATTAGTTTTGGTTATTGATGATGAAATATGTTGCTTGTATGAGGGTTATATAGAAAATATAATGATTGTATTGAGGGTGTATATGTACAATTGGAAAGTTTCTTGATGGGAAAAACTAAGTCATTTTATAGTTCAGAGCAAATTGGGGATGAGTTCACATGTAGCATTACAATGTATTTTCGAATGATTGCATCTTCTAAAAATCATAATTCTTATCAGTTTTCATCAGAATTTGATCAAACTTACTCTCCTGTTTCTGTAATTTTGTTGATTTCATTCACAAAATTTTCAGGATGGATTTCTCTTTTTTTAGAAGATATAGTCACTATGATATACTAACAAGTTTCTTTTTCTTTTTCAAATTTGATTGTGAAAGGAAATGGTTTGACAAAATCAGTAAACTGGTAACATGTTAAGTGTGAAGATAAGCAAGTGTTCATTGCCAGTTTCAACATCAGAATGCATTGGCTTTTGTTGTCCTACAATGTGATTATAAAAAAAAAAATCAGTGTAATATGGTAACCTTTTTATAGGAATTTACATGCATGGCATGGAAAATTAATCATGAACAGGAGGGAAAATTGTAAGAATGTTATCTGAATATCTTATTCATGTGTTTCTGTCTTAGGTCTCATCTTTGTGATAGATAGTAATGACAAGGAGCGACTTGGTGAGGCAAGGGACGAGCTCACCAGAATGCTGAACGAAGATGACCTTAAAGATGCAAAGCTCCTGGTCTTTGCCAATAAGCAGGTATACTTGCTTTTTTTTAAGTCAGTATACCTCTGCA
This sequence comes from Diadema antillarum, assembly GCF_040938485.1. Taxonomy (NCBI): domain Eukaryota; kingdom Metazoa; phylum Echinodermata; class Echinoidea; order Diadematoida; family Diadematidae; genus Diadema; species Diadema antillarum. The sequence continues at coordinate 385,200 of NW_027271620.1, forward strand.
CCATGTGTGCTAGAGCAATGTGCATTTGGGGCTTCTTCTCTTTTTATTTTGGCCTATCAGAGTATGTTTTCATTTATGTGAAACTGGATTGAAAATCAAAAGTACTGTTCTGCTAAGCTAGAGCAGTAGATTTTGACAGGGCAGTGCATTGTATGTAGATTCAGGGGCAAATTTACCTGAGGTCATTTAAGAAAAGTCAAATATTTCAATTTAATTCAATTCATTTGTGCTTTATTTTAATTCAGTTGTTTCCATGCCAAAATCCAATTGATTGCATCAACATTTTGCCAGTTACAGTGTCTGTTGTGAGTATGCTACATGAGGTGCTATTGTAAATTACCTTTTTTTATGCAAAATCTGATATAAGGATGAAAGGTCACGAGAATTTTGATAAATGATAGTGTTCAGTGTAACAATCACAGAGCATGCAGTCATAGTAGTCTGGGTGACAGAGGCTGAACCTTGTTTTACCGCCCACCCAATGTTTTTTTTCAATGGTTTTACCCTATTTCTGGCATGCTGAGACCGAACGCAACTCTTGCATCCTTGAGGGTTTTGATATATTCAAGATGGCTACCAAAATGCCAACAAAAATGGATATTCACATGTATTTTCTTCTAAATGGTGAAAAATTGAAAACATTTGATGGTTTTATCGCATTTTGAGGATGCTGAATCCGAATCTGGATGATGCAAAATGGTTCAAGGTACCTTCATGGAGACTTAGTACAATGCATGCACTGGCTTACAGTAATTATCTAGGGAACTTTGGGGTCATGGTTCAAAGGTCAGGGGGTCAAAGGTCAAGGTCAACTCATAAATTCATTATATCCCTCATATTTATGCAATACCTTCATGATTTTTCTTAAAACGTAATATAAACATGTATTACATAATAGAGATTCTCTGGACAGTTTCTTGCCCGAAGTGTCAAATGTCAAAAGGTCAAAGGTCAAGTGAATGTACTAAATTTCACTTCTCCATATTTTGAAGTGACTCAAGGTATCATGAAACTCGCTACATATTTATGCTTGTTCTGATTGCTGATATTTTAATATTTATCATTGAAATTCCTCCTTTTCTCCATACCTTGACAATTACTCTATACATAAACTTATAAAAAGGGTCAAAAGTCAGGTAAAAATCCTCAAATCCCCAAATACATTCAACACATTTATGACAAACCTGTCATTTTAATATTTTGCCAATTTTATGTGAAACTGTCATCACACATTGCTAAGATATTGTACTTTAGACTTATTAGGATAACCATGCATTATGGCGGAGGCATACCAGTCGCCATAGCAACATTTCTAGTTTTTTTATGTTGTGAAGGGATTTCTTTCTTTTTCTCTTATATTTTTTTTTTTTGTGGGTTTCCTCTTTAGATATATGAATCTGTGTGTGTCTACATGTGATATATTATGTGTGACAAGCTAAAAAATGGAAGCTAAATTTCTATTAGCATATAGACCAGTAAATTTTACTGAATATACATGTATTTGTGTATAATGCAGATGTTGCAGAGTTTCGAGGCATAGTGGATTGGCTGATTAAAACCTAGAAAAAGAAGGTTCTCTGTTCTGAAGCTAGAAAAGCAAACAAACAAACAAACCTGAGGAAAATTAAGTTTGAATTTATAATTCAATAATTCCCTACTTGCCATAGAAAATAAATCATACTCACTTTATCCACGACTCTGTGAGGAATTCTAAAACAAACACTCTTCCAAAATCCAGTTTGATTGATTACAAGAGTAAATTTTTAAAACTTCAGTTCTCTATCAGGGTCTTTTTACATGTTATTCAATCCCTAGAGAAATTAAAGTGTTAAAATTAATGAATAATTTTGAATTCAAATAGAAACAATTTCGTTTGGAAGACTATACACATAGCTAATTTAAGGGACATTTCTGGGTGTTTTTGTATTGTTATTGTTCAAACCTTCTGTGTATTTTGCAATGTTTGTATTTTGCATTGTCCTGTTTTGTCAACTTGTATGATTACATTCTATGTCTTACTTTTTTGATGACACTTTTCATATCTTTTCTTGTAAATGGAAACTTTTCTTGAAAAATTACAATTTCGTTCTGTTTTTGGCTCTCCCCAGGATTTGCCCAATGCGCTGGGTACTGCTGAAATTCAAGAAAAGCTTGCTCTAAGCGCGCTGAAGAACCGATCATGGTATGTGCAGGCTACTTGTGCAACCTCTGGAGATGGCCTTTATGAAGGCTTGGACTGGCTTTCTAACGCACTGAAGAACCAATGATGGCACTTATATTTTTTGCCTTGATAATTTTTTGTTCTTACTTTGATCGCCTGTTCTCCAACATCAATGTAAAACTAATACCCCTGTTCCACAGAGGGTTTTTTCTCATCAATCACTTGTCGGAAGCAATAAACTTTGCTTCTGCCTACCAGCTAAAGTTTGTCAGATCGGAGTCTGATGAATCCAACATGTGTTGGTCAACTATCAGGTCAGTGTCAGACATGTCGAGGCTTGATCCAATGAGACAAGATCGTCTGAGGAAGATCACATGCTACATGTCTGACACTGACCTGATAGTCGACCAACATAAGTGGGGTTCTCTAAGACGTTGCATCAAAATTATACCTTGCAGGATCCTGCAGGATCCTCCAAGGTATAATTTTGATGCAACGCCTAACTGCAATCTGATTCACTTTGTTTGGTGGATGGAAGCATCAAACTTTGGTTCGGACGAGTGACCAATAAAAAAAAAAATCTCTGTAGAATGGGGGTATTACAGCCGCAATTTGTGACTCCCCTATTATCAGATGTTTATATTCATATTTGGGTTTGTAAATTCTGTTGCACCTAACAGTGGGGATTATGTAAATTCTTTTGTTTGTTTGTTTTTTCTTTGGGGGGGCAGAGATGGTAGCCCAAGTGCCAGCATGCCATTCACTCAACTGAGCCAAAGGCTCAATTGAGCTGCTGCGATCACTCATTGTCCGGCTTCCAGTATGCATCTTGCGTAAGCTTTTTACATTTTCATCTTCTTCTTTAAAACCCTATGACAGATTTCCACCAAATGTGGCAGGTATTATCCCTAAGGGAATAGGATCTCAACTTATTCAAATGGGCACCCAAGGGGAGGGCACACAGGTGGCCCCAAAACCCTCAAATTAAGGAATATTGAAAAATCTTCTCTAAAACCAGAAGTAATATAGCTAAGTTAATGTTATAAGTTAGTACATTGATGACTGCAGTTTCAAGTTTGTTCATGGCGGCTATAGAGGTGCTGCCCTTCGAGCCCTGTAGCAGGGTCCAAATTGGGGCATAAATTGTACATTTCTATCTCCTTCAAAATGCATGTTCAGATTTTCACCAGACTTGGCAGATGTTAATCAGGAGGGTAATGAAATAGATATTTGTATAAATGGGCACCATTCCCCACTCTATCCCCACATTAAGGAATCTTTACAAATCTTCATCTCTCAAAACTTTAGTGTAATGAATAAATTAGACTGGTGACTGTAGTTGTCAAGTTTGTTTGTGACAGATTGGGGAATGTGCTGGGAGATCAAATCAGGGCCAGTTTTCACATTCTCATATTCTTCTCCAAAATGTATGGTCTGATTTTCACCAAACTTGGCTGGGATTATGGCTCGGGCAATAGAATATGTACATGTATATCTGTTCAAATTGGTGACTGTAAATTCCACTTGCTCATGGCTGATCCACAGGTGGACAGGAGGAGGTTTCAAGTTAGGGCCCAATTTTCACCTACCTTTTCAAAGTGCATGGTCAGATTTTCACCAAACTTGAGATGTTTTGTCACTGGGGGCACAGTGTCGCATGGGAGAGACAAAGGCCTAAGATTAGGAAATCATTACAAATGAGGGGGATGGTAGAAGGGGTTGATCAAATTGGGGCCTAATTCTTTCTTCTTTTTTTTTTGTCCTCCTGAAACACGGTCAAATTTGTCACCATACTTAACAGGCAATTTTACTAGAATAACAATGTATATCTAATACAGGGACCCCAGAACCTCCCTATTAAGCCCATTTTAACAGAACCTTTCAAACTAGAGTTATCGCGACAACGTCAGGGTTGAGTACTGGTAATCTGTTTTTACCCTGCCTATTAAAATGGTCCCTGCAAAGTGTTGCTGGGACGTTGTCACTGCAGAGCTGCCAAGTCTCCCTGATTCTTCAGGAGTCATCCTGACTACTTCTGTACCGCTCCATGTCTAGATAGGAGATTCTAAAAGCCCCCTCATTTTGGAAGATTTTTTGCCCAATGGCATCATGTACTGTAAAAGTGGAAATTTATGCGCCTTTTGTGCAACCACAAGCTAGCAAGAACATTAAAGCATGTGAATATTTTTGCATGCCATATGTTCCAGTAATTAAAGGCATTATTATGTGATCCCACTATCCTCTCGAATCACCTTCTGTATCTGTACTGATTCTATTTTTTATTTATTCTTTATTCCTCTTTATTTCTCCTCAAATCTTGGGCAGAGGTTAACTCAAAAATTCCTTCGAGTATCAACTTCAAACTTTCATCATGTACTGTAAAACAATGTTTTCGCGGGGTGAAATTTTTGCGAATTAGAGCCGACTGCCTTTTTTGCAGCATGAAATTTTTGTGAGTTGCCCTTAACATTCAATGCATCTAGTGTAGACAAGAACTTTTGCATGCATTTTACAGTATGTATCATGTCATGAAGACAACAGATCTGAGGTATCACCGTGATCAGTCATCCATGACGTCGGTATAGTCATTATCTCAGATCACACACTCAATCATATCTCATCAATGGAATTTTCTGTACATATTCAGAAAAAAACGAGTCGTAGATATTTCATGAGTTGCTAATGCTGGCATATTTATCAAAAAGGTATCAAATTCCTCAGTGATAATAAAAAATGTGAAATTTCAAAATGACATCAAATATCAAGTTCACTCAGGCATATCTCATTTACCCTTTGCCAATTTTCTCCCAGATTTCAGTTTGTTGTAGCTTGTTAGATTCTCTTTCAGATGCGTAACCTCAGATTTTATATTGAAAGACGTCATCACCTAAAAAAATGATTGAAGGTAACCTTCAAATTTGACCATTAACTCGCTGTCTCTACAGCAGTCCATTTTCTGGATATGCCAATTTACACGACTGTCTTTATCAAGCAGTAGCTCACTTTCTCCCAGATTTGAATATGTTGCAGCTGAGACTTTGGGCTATTAGAAATGTGCCCTCCATTTTTTCAATGGATGGCAGGATCGCATTGAAAAACTTGTATGAAATTGAAACTCAGCTTTGATGTAGGGAGATATTGAGCAATACATAATACGTTGCATTTAAAGGGACCGTACAGTACTTGTTGAGGTAAGGATTCAGGTTTATAACATTCCCAAGTGAGATAATAAGAAACCTCTCATGGAATATGAAAGAGCATGTAATTTCAAGAAGGATTCAATGTTTGTTTGTTGAAAATTGGTTTTCAAATGGCTGAGATATCAAAAAAAAAAAAATGATAATTATAAAAGGCAACAGGCCACAACTTATATTAGGATCTTTGTTTCACCTAGTTTTTGGATATCTCAGCCATTTCAAAACCGATTTTCATGAAATAAACTTTTGATACCACTTAGAATTGCATGCTCTTTGACATCTCATAGAGTGGTTTTTTAATATCTCGCAAAACGTTAAAAGCTAAATCCTCATCGCAACCAGAACTGTACAGTCTCTTTAACGTGGCTCAATGGATAGTGCGTTAGACTTTGGATTCAAGCATCTGGTGTTCCAAGCTTAAATGCACATGACTTTTTTGTTGCATTTTTAATCCTTTTATTTTTCCTTTTTCTTTAGTAACGCCTTGTTCTCCCTTCCTAACTGTATCTTTTTTCTGATTTTTATTTTTTTAGATTAAATTTCTATATTATACCTGAACTTATTTCTTCCTTTTTTCTCTTCCACTTTTTGTGCCCTAGCTCAAGAAAAACAGTCCGTATATACCCCCCATATTTTGCACATGTTTATTTAGTCCATATCATGAACATCATTTCATAAGATAACTACTTCATCAGACGCCATCTTGGCTGTGTAAATTAGGGTCAAAGGTTATAAAGGTTTCATCCTATATTTTGGTGAATAAATAAGCTATTTTTCCCATATTTTGCACTTATTACCATGTTGCAATAATCATTTCCGAAAGTAACAATTAGTTTCTCAGATGTCATCTTGACTCAGCAAAGTTTGGTTAAATTTGTTTCAGTTTCATTCTGTATCTTCATTTATAGTGTATGCAGTGTCACCCTCATATTTTACGCATATACATATGGACCTTGATGCGTGATCATTTTGTAAAATAAGGACTCATTGGTCTGATGCCTTTTTGGCTGTGCAAATGAGATTCAAATATCACAGAGTCATTATTTTTTAGCGTGGTTAGCATAATATGCTCTACAGGGGCCAGATTTTGAGAATGTGTATAGACCATTTTACCTGGATCTTTGCATAATGCAATTCAATTCAGTTTTCTTGTCCATTTCTGGAAATTTGTTTTGTTTGCTTGCATACATGTTACATTGATACATACATATACAAAGCACACGTATAACATACATGTAGATACATAGATATGATAGACATACGAGATGTGATCTGTATAAGTCAACATTGTGTTGGATGTGATGTGCATGTAACATGGACGGGTGTGTAAATGTGTGTCAAATTAATAATAACTATATAAGAGTTTTAAACAACATGAGTGAATGCATTTTTATGTCTAAATAAATGATTGTATAAAAGTCTTGAAGGTTATATGTGTGCGTGTGTGTGCGTGTATGCGTGTGAACGTACAAAAATGTATATCACACCACGATCATAATCATTCTAAATTGATATTTTCACTTGACTTTAACCTTTGACCTTTAACCCAATAGCCCAGAGGGTTAAAAGTCAAAGGTTAAAGTCAAGTAAAAATAACAGTTTGCTCCGACGCCCTCTTGGCTGTGCAACATAGGGTCAAGGGTCAACAACTGCAAATGTACTTCTTCCTGTATGTTGGTAATTACATGCCCTATCACTCCCATATTTTGCACACATCAAATCCATGTCATATGAATTGTTTCATTAAATGACAACTTTCTAACAAGACTCCATCTTGGCGATGTAAAGTATGGTCAAAGGTCAAAAACATCTTGTCCTGTATCTTGCTGGGTAAATATGTGGCATAATGCCCCCATATTTTACTCACATATAGACCATGTCAATAGGATCATTTGGTAACAGTGACTTATTCTTCGGACACCATTCTTGGATGTGAAAATGAGGTTCAAAGGTACAAAATTTTAATTTTGCATCTTTTTTTAGTATACATACTGTATCCAAATTTGTTCTGTAAGCAAGTCCCTTTCTTTGATGAAAATCTCCAAAATCACGAAGCCATTCACCCCCCCCCCCCCCCCCACCCACCCAATCACAGATACCAGATAGGGTGACAGAATTAGTGTTGGGGCTCAAAACATTTATTTCTGGATACATTGGATCACCTAATTTGTCAGAATTGACAAATTTTCAAGTCTAGTTTACCATTTGCAGATGAAACAAAAACCCAGCTTTAGTGCTTCTTTTTTTATGCCTCTGCCACGAAGTATCGCTGGGGACATTATGTTTTTTGGTTGACAGTGTAACCTAAAAGCTGTTTGAGGTATCCTAATGAAACTTGGCATATGTACAACTATATGTATGAGTGGACAAAGTTGTGCCAATCAACTTTGGGATGCACATGCTCAAGGTCAAAGGTCAAGGTCAAATTCTCAAAATGTCACTATTTCCCTATGCAGTGCCTGAAAGTATTTTCTTGAAACTTAGTGTATTCATGCAATACCCAGATAAAGATTCTCTAGGGAAAGTTTTGGGCCTTGGGGTCAAAGGTCAAGTGAAAATGCAAACTTATATTTTTCCCCATATATGGGAAATGGCTCAAGGTTTCTTCATGGATCTTACTACATACTCATCTGAAAACTCTGACAGTGATACTCTTGGGACTTTTTGGTCATGGTGTCAAAGGTGAGGTTAGAGAACTAAAATTCTACTAGGTAATGCTGAACTTGCACTTTTTTCTGTAACTTCAAGGTCAATGTATAAACTCCATAAAACTACATAGGTATATACATGCATTACTTTACAATGCTTATGAAGGTAAATGTTTTTTGCCATGGGGTTAAAGGTTAAGGGAGAATGTTCAAATGGCACCATTTTTCCATATATATATATTGAAAATAACTTTATGATAATGGATGTCACCAGTTCGTGATAATTTGAAGAATTGTGGACCATGTGGTCAAGGGTGAAGTGAACATGCTCAAATCCCTGAATACCTGCTCTCAAACAATTTAGCCATCCATCGAAATTAAACCTACCACCTTTCAGACAAGTACACGGTGTATATGATGTATTATTGGAAAATTGAGCAAAGAAAATGGGATTCCATAGGGAATATGATGTATGGATGTACAGTCAACCTCACGTAAGTCGACATAATCGGGACTGAGCAAATCACGTCGACTTACGCGTAAGTCGACATTTTGTCGACTTAAAAATGAAAACAAATTTCCCCTGTACAGAGTAAGATTTGGATCACGATGCGGATCGCTATCCAAATCTTACTCATTTTGCCGCCAAAACATGCCTACTGACATTGGCAAGAAAAATGTTTTAGCTCATGCATAAATCTCGCGCTGATTAGGAAGGAGAACGCACAATTCCCAAACCTCTAGAGAGATTTTGAGACAGCGGGATCGGAAACCTTGGCCCGTTTCTAGACACTTTAAGTTTTAAACTTGATTTGAAAAATCAAACGCAAATTCCCCAAATTGCATGCAACTTTGCGATTTAAATTCAAGTGCGTTGCTGCAAAGATATGCGTGTGAATTCGTATGACTCTGTCGACATGACTTTCAGGGGCGGATCTAGCTTTTTATAAAGGGGGGGGAGGGTAGGGAGTATGGTAGGGAGAATTTTTGAAAATCTGTGTGTGAAAATGTCGTTTTCTTGCATCTAAAACACCACTATTTTTGGTATAGAGGTCATTGCCAAATTAAAGGCAGCCGATCGCCATCCCTAATGGTACGTAAACTCCGAACGACCGAAGTTTGTGCATGCAATTGCGCAATGCTACCACTGAGACAAGTGTGTGTGTGTGTGTGCGTGTGTGTGTAAGCATCATACACAAACATTGTCACCGCGAGCTACGGTGATTGGAGGAGAGAGGCCAGAAGACGCTGCGGCGTGTGTGTGTGTGTGTGTGTGTGTGTGTGTGCGTGTACGCATCATACACAAATATTGTCACCGCGAGCTGCGGTGATTGGAGGAGAGAGGCCAGAAGACGCGTGGCTCTTTCGGCCTCTCTTCATGTGCATGCGCACTGAGAGTGTGCGTCCATTCGGAAGCTCTCGTGGCTCGCTTTGACCGCCATTTTGGGTTAGGAGATAAGCACAGGGAGCCCTCTTGTAGCCTACCGTACTTTCGCTGACCCATTGAGCCATCGCTATTCTCATTCGGGGGTCACTACATTTGATACAGAATGGGGGAGGCAGCGTGTTGCGTTCGTCTCCGTGCCGCACAAACCACTCGCCACGACTGAGTGTCTTTAACCCCCCCATGAAAATTTGTAAAATTTAGTTGCATTTTCCTGCCATGTAAGGCCAGTTGACAACACAGGTACAAAGAATTGGGGACCTTGGAATAAGCACTGTCAACCTAATACTTTTATTATGAACAGCTTGTCACTGATACTCACTGGCAAATCTCAGTCGAATATGATGGACTGGCAGAAGAGACGTCGTGGATGTTTCTGCACAAATCGCGGAACTACTTTGTTGGAACTTAGCTGCAGGGTTGCCTGGTAGTGGATAGCCATGAGGGTGAGTCCAGCAAGCCTCTCTTCCCCTATAGTAGATCGAAGATATGTCTTTACTCTTGTGAGTGCCAAAAAAGAACGTTCAGCCTCGCAGCTGGTGACTGGAGACGTGCAGCCCAGAATGATCAGCATCCTGATGTTAGGAAAAAAGTCCTCATCGGCATGTCTCAGGCAGTCAACCAAGTTCTCAGGAAGCTGAGCTTTGTCCATGTTTTGAAAAAATCTTGTCCAGCTCCCAATCTCTGCCTGAAACATAAATATATTGAATATCACAGTGCTGTCTCTTGGTGTCAAAAAATTATTAATATTGAGTACATTCAAGTGCCAACATAAGTATACAACTGTTTTCTGCATGGGTGTCGATCCCGGGGGGATGGGGGATATATCCTCCCCCCCCCCCCCTTCATGACCCGTAAAATCATCCCCCACCCAACATTGAAGGTCATTAGAATAAGAAAACTGGGAGAAAATGGTACCTTTAGGTTTTCTGGTGAAGGAAGATCTGCTTCCCAGAACATCAGCTCCTGCATCTGTTCATCAAGAGCCTCTGTGTTAGTCAGGAGTACGCTCGGAAGAAGTCCCATAATGGACCTCATGCATCGGTTTTCTGGGGAGAATCTTTCTGTCAGACCTTGGCTGAAGCTATCCAGAAAGGGCACAGCTATCGCTCTCTTGAAATATGTGCTATAACCAAAGAGAACAAATGACAATATATTGTCATCATTGGTATATACTATCTTTACAGAACATATAATTGCATTTGAAACTGTACTGGAGATTGTTGAAGATAACTTTAATAATAAAGAAATGCTAATTCCGTGTTACTCAAAAACTGGTAGAAACTATCCCTGCCCAAGGAGAATGGTAAGAATTCCGCATACTGAGGAAGGGGTAGATCCACCATTTCTTTAGTGACTGACATGGAGCTACTTGTTATATATCCTTTATTAACTAGAAAGAAATGACAAGCTGTACAAATAATAGAATTATAGAAAACAAAGATGGTTATTTTTAGCAAAAGATGATCCCTCCGAACATTAGCCTCCCATCTTATTGGCTAGATTACTGATAATGAGTCATTAAAGTCAGTAGGGATTGTTCCGTAGTATTGCACATTGTCGTCAAGAATGCACAGAATTAAAAATGATAGAAAATATCAATGACATACTGGTATAGTATTCACCTTGGTGTATCAGCAGGAACATTAGCTCGATTTCTCTGCACCTTGGTCGTTCTTGGAGTTTCGATGCTACTCCCAACGTCCTCTGCAATTGCACAAGACTCCATGAACCATTCATCCCACACTTCATCGATGTTCACGCGCATGCTTTGGATTTCCTTGGTGACAAAGTCAATGTGACCATACGCCTTGAATATGTCACTGTCTCTCTTCTGAAGTTTGACACTTAGTGCCTTTACCGGTTGCAGTCCATTTTTGAGAATCACCAGTGCGCTGATATGAGTTCCACTGGTAAGGGAACATCTCAGGCCCTCTGCTTTTACCAGGGTTTCTCTGTCCCAGTCCCAGTCTTCATAGTTCTCATCTTCTCTACTTTCTTCAGGTGCAGTTGTCAGCAGTGGATAGAGACCTGGTGTCACCATGGAGTGCAAGCAGGTGACAATGTATTTGTACAGAAGCACCAGGGTTTCCAGGCAGTCATGGCGCTCCACCCATCTCGTCTTACAAAGGCCCTTCAGCTTCTTGACCTTTTGTTCAGGTGCATAAACCTGGAGCACAAACTCCAAGTACCGTTGCCTCTTTGGGGAGAGTTGAAAGAAGAGGTACAGCTCGTTAATGACCCCAATCACATTGTGCAATGCCTGAACTTTGCAGGAGCCAGCTACGGCCAGATTCAAGACATGTGATCTGCAGTGGGTATAAAGAGCAAGTGGATCCTGGGCCTTGATCTGTGCCTGGGTACCAACATTGCTGCTAGACATTGCACTTGCCCCATCATAAGCCTGACCTCTAATGTTTTTCACATCTAAACCACTTGCTCTAAACCATTCCTGCGTTCACATCTAAACCATTCCTGCGGAGGACGGACATGATAGCCTTCCCCACCTTCTCTCCAGTGGCGCGTCTGAGGTGAATGAAGTCAATGAAGACTTCCTTGATCTGTGGGTGATCAGCTGTTGACAGATCAAGGAATCTGACACAGACAAAAAACACCTCTTGGTTGGCATGGGGATCAGTGACTTCGTCAGCTGTGATGCTATAGAAAGTTGTTTTCTTGAGAGGGTGCAGGAGCTCCTCTTTCAGACATTCTGCTGCTGTTAGGATGATATCATTTTGAATAGTCTTAGAGATGTATTTCTAGTTCTTCTTGCCTCTTCGCAGATGTTCATCCAGCACTGGATCCCTGGCAGCTGTGTGTTCCAGTAAAGCCAGAAAGTTCCCTCTGTTAATTAGGGGGTTGGCTGTGCTGTCATCTCTATGTCCTCTCAAGGACAAACCCTGTCTTGCCAGTAGTAGAATCGTTTCCAAGATCTCGACCAGGATGTGACGATTGGTTTCAGATAGTCGCTGAGCCTCACAACTGAGTTTGATGTCAATTCTAGACTCAGGACTCTGGTAAGTGCTGATGAAAGCCTTTGCTGTGTCAGTAGCCTGCTTGTGGTATATGTTGGCAGCATGGTTGGTGAGGATGCCATCTTTGCCCTTTGCACGAGCAAACTTGGTGAATGGGACTTTCACTAGAACTCCAAAAGTACTCTTGTTGCTCTTTGCATACAAAGTACAGTATTTGCAGAAACCACCCTTTTGTGATGGTGAATATACCAGCCATGGGTACTCTTCAAGCCAGGAAATCTGGAAGCTAACTTTCCAATTGTTGCCGCCCTTTCTAACTTCTTGGAATGCCAGCATGCTGCTCTTGTCAGGCTTGAAATGGTTTGTCTGGAGCTGAAACTTTTTGTGTCCGAGAGTTTTGATTTCTCATCTGGAGAAGCAAACCGACATCATTGACATCAACATCCATGGCAGACTCCTCAAACTCTAGATTGGCATCAGGACTATTACTACAGACTCCACCTGAAGTAGACCCAACCCCACCACCAGCAGAACTAGGACTTTCATCACTGCAAAGGACACTGTCACCACTGGTATTTGTATCACCCTGATCAGAAGCCACTTTGTGATCATCATTCTCAGACCTGTATAAAGGATGTGAAAACAGTAACTTCAATAGCTACCGGTACTATTTACTAAACCTGTTCATTATCATGACCAATCCTGTAAATGATGAACTAATCCTGCAAACTACAATATTTGTTAAATGTTGTGGTTTTTTTTTAATGAGAAAATATAGTTTGTAATCATTGTTACAGCAAATAAAATTACTTAATTTTTGTGGCCCAAAAGGGCAACTGCCAAAAAAGTTCATATGGAGCTCTGGGAAATGCAAACATAATTGATATTCTATTCTACTGGCCGAACGGGCCATTAAAATCCTGTTATAACGAAGTCCACGGGACCGGCAGTTTTCTTTCGTAATAACGAAATTTCGTTATAAGCGAATGAATAAACAATAAAAATACATAGAGTTGATAATGTTGCGGCCCTAAATTTTATTTTGTTGTAACCGGAATTTCGTTATAACCGTGTTCGTTATAACGAGAGTGCACTGTACTCGCATTCTAAAAAAAAAAAATGTTAATGGCAGTTTGATCACTTTCCTAAATATGCCCAAGTATAAGTGATTCAATTTTAACTTAAACAGGTCAAAATTAATATTTGGAACAGTTTTTCTTTTTTTTTTTCCATTGACAAGGAAAAACAGCATGTTTTGGAACGGTGTTTTTTTCATATTTTTTCATCTACAAGAAAAAAAGGGTGATGTACTGGAACGGCTTCGAGTGAAAAAAGGCGATGCAACTCAGCGGCACATACCCACTACCCATTTTTAAATGGCATTTTGTACTTACTACCCCCCCCCCCCCTCCCCCTCCGGGTTATCATTTAAACATGGGTATTATGAAGTATAGTTACTCGGTTATGCTATCTACAGAAGATATGAAACTACTCTGTTATACAGTTATAGAAGAAAAAATCAAAGCATAAGTATTAGAGTTGTATACTTTGTTATTTTGCCATTGGCTTAGCCTTAGATTACTCAGCGATTCATCAGTCCTAAAACACGCCTGCGCTCTGGCAGAGAATTTGCACACACACCGTACAATACACAGCTACTCAAATTGTAAACTGACCAGTCAGGAGACTGAGCGCCCTTTCCCGGCGAAGCGTGGGCGCGCAGCGCCCCGGGCCTGCCGGGCCGGATGTGTTTTATTTACTCAAATTGTAGTATTACAACACGTCCGTAACACCCCCATGTATGGTAATTTACCCTGTATGCCAACTGTTTTGCATGATTCAAGCATACCTTCCAGTAAAGAAAGATGCGAGACTGGATTGCCGCAACCTCTTTGCCCTATTTGCAGGTTCCATAATGCTTGTCACTCAGACTGATAAAAAAGTGAGCAACTTGAACAAGTAATCCAGGAAATGAGCAGCCCAGCTCAGCGTTGCCAGGTCAAATCTTCACAAAATCCCCACCCAAACGACACTTCAAAAATCCCCAAAGTTGCCAAATTTTGACAGAAAATCCCCAAATTCGTTTTACATAAAACTCAATATTATTTTCATTCCCAAATATTTATTTTTTTCTGCAACGCTCTTGCGTTTTAATACAGCGTTGCGTGTGATTTGATGGACTTATTTTTTTTTTAATTATAGAGTTGCGTTTAAACGCAAATGAGTTTTAGTTTCCTACAATTTTCTGGTTTCTTGCATTTGATTTTTAGAATTGCGTGTAAATGCAATTGAGTTTTAGGTTCGTACAATAACTTTCTAGTTTCATGAATATCAAACGCAAGTCTTTTCAGCAACGCACAATGCAAAATTGTGTGCGATTTGATACACCTGCATTTGATTTTGACTCGTTTGCACCATAAGTTGCATCACGCTGACCTGCATCAAACGATACACACAGACACAAACACCTGTACTACGTGTACTACTCAGTGTAAATGAGTCTATACCTTTTCTATTCAGGCGTATAAGACAGTGGATGCATGGCGCGAACGCTACTGCGCCGTACACTAGCGAATTAGCGAGAAGAAATGCTGCGAATCGGGGCAGGAAAACAATCTTTTTCAGAGAACTGGGATAAGAATTCGAGCAAAAAATTATGTCGACTTAGACATAAGTTTGCGTTTGAGAAAGTTGCGTTTAACATAATAATGATAATAAATACGTGTTAGAATGAACACGTATTTCAGCTCACTTGGCACTGAAAATCATGTCGACTTAGGCGAGTTGTCGACTTTTAAATGTCGACTAATAAGAGGAAATTTTCAAGGAATAACAAAGGCAAAAATCAGGACTTTTTTATCGTGTCGACTTAAGCGAGTTGTCAACTTATGCGATGTCACTTAAGCAAGGTTTACTGGATATTCATATAGGATAGTTTTTCGCGTCTGAATGCGTGCATATTGATTTGTCGTTTTATTGTGGGATGTTTTTTAAAACAATGTTTTGAGCACCATTTTGTACGATAATGCTATAATGCGACATTTTGGGGGTGTGAAAGCTCTCAAATCCGTACATTGTATAAAAAGACGGGGCTTATTCACAACACATGCCTAGGGCCTGACTAGAAAATGAGTCCAGCACAAAGTATAAACACAAAGTGCAAAGCCTGCACAAAATTCATACTGTGCAACAGAGAGACTCATACACATTCATTGAGCTTCCCATGAAAGTCCGACTGAACGCGAAGTCTAAATGCTTCCATACAATTACCGGATAACGGGGCATTGCATCTGAATGGACTTGTATTAATATGTCGCACAGTTGTATATCCTTACATCATAATGATTATAACGTAACTCAGTACATCTGAAAGCACTACTAGGTCAAGCCAAAGTTAGCACTTGATACATTTGTGACAAACATGTTAGTTTTTTCTAATTATGTGCAACTGTCGTCTCACATTGTCAAGACGTACTCTAGGTTTCTCAAATATTTGTGAGTAAAGAGTTCACAATGGCTGTTCAAGTAAACTGCCATTATCCAAATTAATCACAAGTCTTACAACTGCTGGAGTATTTAAACACCCCTTCTAAACAAAATTTAGGTAGCGTATATGAATCAGCATGTGGTCAGGCGGGTGGTTGGTCAGATAGTGTATTGCAAATGTTGCTGGTCAAATTACCAATACTTCTTCAGTTTTCAAATGAAAAAAAAAAATTGGCTTATTGTGTTGAGATCTATTTGCCATGATAACAACACCAGTGGGCTCAAAATAGGGCAAGAGACTTTCAAATTGAGTAAATTGTCCAGATTTCAATTGATTCGAGTGAAATTTGGCAAACATGTTAAGCTTAATGCGAAGTTATGTACAAGACACGTGTGTACAGCAGCATTCAGTATATTGCTGTGGTAACAACACATTATGGCTCAAAATCAGGTGAAAAGCTTGTAGAGAAATTTAATCTCTAGTTCTTAAGCCATTCAAACAAAATTTGGCACAAATGAGAAAACTTCCATTGTTGTGTGAGACACATTTGCAAGAGTACTGGAAAGTGCATTGCCATATAGTAACAATGCATAATTCCCCCCCCCCCCCCCCAATCAGGAAAGGCCATGCAGATTTAATTTTCCAGCTTTTATGCCATGTAACTGTAATTTGATACAAGTGACGACTGTGACGTACAGTTGTGCAGGACAAATTTATACAAGAAGTGAAGTGCATCACCATGGTAACAGTGCATTTATGCCCCGCCCCCCCCCCCCCCCAAAAAAAAAAAAAAAAAAAAGAAAAAAAGAAAAGCCTCGCAAGCATGGAACCCAGCTTTTAAGTGGTTCAAATCAAATTTGGTACAATTGTTGAACTTGATGTTAAGTTGTGCACATAAGATTTCCAAAAGTAGTTGAAACTGCATTGTCATGATATCAGTTTATTGTGGCCCCTAAAGGGGAAAACAACAACAACAACAAAAAAACATCGCAGGAGAAGTTTCACCACTTTATTAGCAGTTCAAGTAAAATTTGGTACATGTGTTGAACTTCATGCAAAGTTGTACAAAACAAATTCATCATTATAGCAAAAAGTGCATTGCCATGGTTTACAGTGGAGAAGCCTTTCTGATTGAAATTATCCAGTTTGTAAGTGATTCGGATGAAATTTGACCACGTATTGATTGTGATATAAAGTTTTGCAAGACATATTTTTTTCAAGTGTAACATAAAGTGCTTTGCCGTGGAAATGGCACATTTGTAACTGTTTATCATTCTCAGCAGTGTACCAGTACAGAAGTGTTAGATAGGGGTTTTCACCTTCAGTGAAATCTGCAGTTTTGTTGTTCATACAGCAGACTGTGAGTATCTGCAAAATACAAAGTAAGGAATGTATATAATGCAAGACTATTTGAACACATAAGGGACACTCATATGCTAGCCATGGAAGGAAATGTAGCTGAAATTTCATTGTGTAGATGGCCAAGAGAACACAGGAACTTGCAATAAGGCATTTAAAAAGTCTGTATTACTGCCAATGATGTACTCTTCATGTGACAGAACATTTATACCTGAGCTATTATTGTATTATATATATCAATGTGTATGTTGGTAATTGTATATTGTTTTCCATTGTATTCAATTATCTGCAGTAGTCCCTAGGGTGTGTGTGTGGTTTTTTTTTAATGGAAAAACATTTTTTTTAAAACATTTACACACATAGAACAGATATGTCAATCATGGATGGCGCTATCAAGCCCTATTAACTTCATACAATGACTGCATTTATCAGTGAATGTAACATAGTTAACTGCATTGATGGGATACTGGAAGTATGTTTTAGATGAATTTAATTACTTTTTGCCCACTGGGAGTAGATATAGATTGATGTACTATATGGAAACCACATGGTTTATTTATGTGTGAATGGACCTTTTATATCACCACTTGCTAATTTTTTCTGCATATCACCTGCTAAGTAAGGAAATGAGAGATTACACCAGTGCCCATTCCATCAGTCACTGATGACAGCATCGAGATTATCGTAATCATATGGAGGGCTGTCCTAGAGAATTTAAGTGTGGGGCAAATATCTTCCTTTTTCCTCACCTTTAAAAGACTATGACACAGTCTTTAAGCATAAGTTATGGATAGTAAATCACACTACTGTATTAGCTGTAATTTTCACATACAGTTATTTTTACGAATGAGGAGATCACAGACATTTCCACGAAATGGTGTTTTTTGCGAATGGACACCAATGCTGATATAAGTGCACTATTACCCTAGCATGGTGACATTTTCGCATGTTGTTAAATTGGCTGTCCAAGAGATATTCCCAAAATTCATGAAAATAAAACCCTCGCAAAAATAACAGCTTATACAGTATAGTGTCACCATATTGTGTTGTACATTTATACATTTATACTCTCACTATAAATTTTTTTTCTCAGAAGTGTTTGAATATGTCATTCTAAACACATTGCAATGTAGATTGTGTCAAAGAATGAGGGGCACAGTGATGTTCTTGATGTAAATATAGATAAATAATATAAAACAGGTGTGCAGTCATATACAGTTCCAAATTTAATCATGTAAAGTCTTAAATTAATGTAACTTGTAAGTTGAAAGTGGTAAATGTTATCCCAAGGAAATACTCCTTCCTTATTTTCATGATAGTGTTGGTGGTCTTCTTATGAGTGTCATCTTAGGTTTTGTCATCAGATTTTGCAAATCTCCATTACTCTAACGAATTACTAAAAAATAAACATTTGATCATGATTGTTCTGAATTCTGGCATTCTGCTTTGTTAGCTATACTCTTTTCTGCCATGTCCTGCTTGTCTCCTCTCTGTGTCGTATTTTATGCCTCATTCTGCAAAATACTGCTTGTGAGCCCCAAGCTGAAATTAGAGCTTTCTAGCTCACTTGAGCCTTTGGCTCAAGTGAGCTACTGCAATTATTCATCATCTGCCATCTGATATCTGTCATGCACTCTTTACATTTTTCAGATTTTTTTTTTTTTTTTTTTTTTTTTGGGGGGGGGGGGGTAATGCATGAGGGATTTTCACCAAACTCTACAAGTAGCATCTCTAGAGTGGTAGGTTCTGCATTTGGTCAAACAGACACCATGCACCCCATAGGTCCCAAAATTAAGGAATCTGTAAAAATCTTCTCTAGAACCAGAACAATGTGGAATAGACGGCACTTACCATGCAGTGGGCGAAGTAGTTGCATCAGTGGACACACCCCTTTTTCGTGGAAACCTACCCGTAGAAGGTTTTCATTGTCTTCTAGACTTCAGTCAAGTTCTTTTTTTTTTTTTTTTAAACATTTTTCTCCATTGCAACATAAGCCATGTTCAGACGTATTTCTAGTCGGAATAAAATTTATTGACGCGGCAATTAAAATTCAAATTTATACTTATCTTACCATGCCCCTGTGTCCACACGACGGTCTGGGGAAGAAACTCCGACCAATTCACCACGGCCTTCGCGGGGATCACCATGGAGGGTCGGTGTAACTTCCAGAAGTGGTAGCGCCGCGCACGTCGACCATACGATTGTGTTTTACCAGCGGCATTTGTCTTCTCCATACTTGTTGATGAGAATTTCTGAGCGCTATTATATTCCATAGTTTCTTCGTCGCGATCGGCTAGGTTAGAATTGTACTGCACGCGCACGTGTACTCGCGAAATGTCAACATTGCAATTTGACTCCGGAAGTTTTACCTAGGTCTTAAGGTATGTAAGTTCATAGATACTCCGAGGGTTTGTCCACACCGGCAATTTACTCCGACCGGCTAGTCGTAGTAGCGGAGATACTCCTGAGAAAACTTGTATCTTGGTCGGAGGAAGAGGTCGTGGTTACCACGACCTTGTTCAGACGGGCACTACTCCGACCCTTCCTCCGAAGTTACTCCGACCAAAACTGCCCTCGTCTGAACACAGCTATAACATAATTGTATATGCACAGTGTACATGAAACTAAAAAATTTCATCATTAGCAATCAATGAAAAGGGAGGTAGGCCTACATTATACTTTAGAAGGGGATCATGATACAAATAAGCATTATAGTGATAAATTAATCACAGGATGGAGATGGGGGACCCACTGAAAAGCGAAGCTTGTAGATTGTGGTGCCCCCCCCCCCCCCCCATTCATGGTAACCACACCCAATTCATATTGCTTGAACAATTAACCAAATTAAACATACACAAGTTGGTGTTATTTCCTAGGGTTGACACACGAAATGAAATGTACAAAATCCAGCAGAGACAAAAACTAAAAGCACAAACAAGCAAGATACAAGACAAGTACATGAACTAAGATGCACCAAAATACATGTACAAACAAGAAACACTTCAAATGCAGCAATACAATGAAAATCTGAACTGGTGTTGAGAAGGGAGATAAGAAAGAAAGGGTTGGAGGAAAGGCATGTGGCACAGACATTCAAATGCACGGATCAGGCTATGACTTAGTGATAATATACTGATTATACTAACCCACCAAGGATATACTCTCATACATTTTAGTTATATAATTTCAACAATATCCGCATCAGTTTCCTTTTAAATACAGCTAATGATGGGGCATTTTTATATCATCACTTAATGCATTCTAGAATCTTTGCCCATCATATAATTATGAACATATTTTGTGCTAACATGCATGCATGGACCTCAACAAAGGTAAATGATATTCTTCTTGTGGGATATTTATGAATGGACAAATGCTTATAAAACATATATGAAGCAGGTAAGGGCCCGTTTTATAAAGTAAACATGAACTGACCAAATTGGAAATAATATAAATCTTTTATTTTAGCAATTTATTCTCAAAAAAATAATGAATCTGTGTGAGATCTCATAAAAGAGTGGAAAATAACATGAAATGATTTTTTTTTTCGTTTCTTTTCTTCTTCTAAGCAATCTAACAGATTTTGATGGGCATTGCCCCAAGCCATTAAACCGTAATGTAAATAGGGTAATATCAGAGAGGAATGCAATACAGCATGTAAGTAGCAGAGTAATTAGAGGTGAAACTTTACTCTGTTTATAACACCAATTTTTCAAGATATAATTTTGGAGATGTTATAAACATGACATATCAAGGAGAGTTTATTATAAATAATAATCTTGAGAAATTTAATATGGAGAACATTTTCTGCTAATATCTCATTAAAAAAAATATATTTGTTAGTATAGAGAAGATAAAGTATTATTAAACGTGTGATTTGGTTTTCTGAAAATGACTAAACAACATGTAATTTGTTTTTTTGAAAATTAAGGGATAATTTTGTTAGTACTTATCCATTGCTATATCTAAACCAACTCACATTGATTGTTTCCACAAGTATATGAGGATTGTGATGTGGAAACCCCCCCCCCCCCCCACTAATATCATCAGCAAAATGAATAAAAGACATCACATGGGAAGATTTACTGAAGTCACTTCTGTATAATATGAATTACAGTGGGCCTAACAGGTTGCCCTGTGGAACTCCAGTGTTCATTCTGTAACTCAGTCATATATGCTCCTGTCAGAAAACATCGCTTTCTATGAGAAAAGTAGTTCCTGAACTACTCCAAGTCCATTCCATGTATTCCATAATGATTTGTGAAGTACATGTAGTACTTCGTGGTTGATCGTGTCGGAGGCCTTGGAAGGAAGATGCCCACGATGTATTCTAGAGATCTATTGACAGCAAGTGCAAATCCTTGCACAAAAGATAATTAAGCATGAATAGTGTCGTGTTCTCTGAAACCAAATTGACAATTTTTTAAAAAAAGTTTTTTTCTCATGAAAGAAGCTGTCCTCATAATTATTTTTGTACAATTTTCAAAATGGAAGATTAGAAAGTAATTGGTCTTTATATGTTGATGTCTATTCTATATTACCTGTCTTCAATGAAAAAAAAATAACCTTTGTAATCTTCATTGCAGCAGGGACATCACCTTTAAATGAAAATAAATTAGAGATATTTAAATGATGGTTCAGCTATGTAATCAATGATATTTTTAGAATACAATTATCAATGCCATCATATCCAGAACTTTTCTTGTTTGGCATATGTGAAACAATATCAAACATTTCGTACAGGGGAAAAATGGATTTAGTGTTAATCGGGCTTAGATACGTAGCAAAGTGATCATATGAAGGAGGTGTATTAGTCAAGAGGTTGGTGAAAAGAGAAGAAAAAATGTTGACAATATGAGCTATAGATTCAGAATCTTCATACATTACATCATCAAATTCAATATTTGTAATGTCAAATGTGTTTTGGGGAAAGATTCATAGCTTGTTTCATAGTTTTCCAAGTATTTTGCATATCTTGTTCGAAAAAATTCCAAGCGTTTAACAAAATACTAGTGCTTTTCCAATCAAATAAGTCTCAACAGTGTTTTTATAAGAAGTATATCTCAGTTTGAAACTTTTTTTTTGTAATCGTTATCTGAATGTTTTTTCTTAGGGATAAGTTTATCATATTGTTCATATAATATTTTACAGAACACATCGTATGAGGAATTAACATCAACCATAGTAGAAATGCGTGACCAGTCTATGTTATCAAGACTGTCACATAAACGCGCAATATATATTCTGAGGAGTAGCTTTTCTTTTCATTGGGCAAGGCCCAATATTGGTATTTTCGCTTGATATTAAATAATGTGCCTTAATAAGATATAGTAGCCAGAGATATCAGAAAGAGTAACATTCAATTCAATTCAATTATTTATTGTCTGATTTAAAAAATACAGAAAACCTTCCTCCACTGGCAAGATAACAGAGCATTACACGACAAGAATAACAAACAGATCACATACATAAACAAAATGACTAATAATTAATTAACAATTCGATACATCAAACGATATACCGTTCCTAATTAGACTGAAATACTAATGAAATGAAGAGGTATGTTTGAGACTATAAAAATAGAACATTATGATATATTATAAAATGGGTTCAAGGATGTAGCCAATAGGAAGCGCTGAAATGAGACACACCTCCTTCCTTTACTTCAGTACAATTGCACTGCCTGTAATCCTATGGTAGATTGCCGATCGTCTGTGCGCGCGGCGGCTCCTTTGATGAATTGCATGCATACGCGCTGTCAATCCTGTAAACAGCTTCAAGCTTCGAGTTCGGGCTGCCGGCCGGCCGGCCTGTCTCTTCCCTTGTGCATAACATGTGTGGCGTACGTACGTATACTCGAACACTACTATACGTACACTTTGTACAGTACAGTAGACCAAGCGTTATGGGACCGGACGTGTACATGGAGTCACTTTGAAGAGCAAATCCAACGATTTAGCAGGTTAATTCTCACACCGTTTTCAGAGTATGTTGTCTACTAGGCCTATATGAGGAGTCTATATCAAGTCTTTAAGGTAAAGGGTGCATATTCTATGTAAAATAAGTAAGTTTTCATGCGGGAACTTAAGTGTCCGGAAACCCAACCCCCCATTATACTTATACTGTATGTGCGGGACTTCCGCGAGTGCGACGTGCGTAAATGTTTGGGACGAACATCTTCGGACGTCTTGACCCACAAAGGTACGTGAAAAACGCTGAAAAATGATGATAGTTTTCGAATTTTCGACCCATTTTATAAAACAAATGATGCACAGGATTATTTCGTGGCGTTAGTGGAGGCGTAGCTCACTCTCGGGTATTTACAATTGTGAAACATGCAGTGCACCACGCCTACACTAACACACTCTATCCTGTGCATCATTTGTATATTATAAAATGGGTTCAAGAATGTAGCCAATAGGAAGCGCTGAAATGAGACACACCTCCTTCCTTTACTTCTGTACAATTGCACTGCCTGTAATCCTATGGTAGATTGCCGATCGTCTGTGCGCGCGGCAGCTCCTTTGATGAATTGCATGCATACGCGCTGTCAATCCTGTAAACAGCTTCAAGCTTCGAGTTCGGGCTGCCGGCCGGCCGGCCTGTCTCTTCCCTTGTGCATAACATGTGTGGCGTACGTACGTATACTCGAACTCTACTATACGTACACTTTGTACAGTACAGTAGACCAAGCGTTATGGGACCGGACGTGTACATGGAGTCACTTTGAAGAGCAAATCCAACGATTTAGCAGGTTAATTCTCACACCGTTTTCAGAGTATGTTGTCTAGTAGGCCTATATGAGGAGTCTGATCAAGTCTTTAAGGTAAAGGGTGCATATTCTATGTAAAATAAGTAAGTTTTCATGCGGGAACTTAAGTGTCCGGAAACCCAACCCCCCATTATACTTATACTGTATGTGCGGGACTTCCGCGAGTGTGACGTGCGTAAATGTTTGGGACGAACATCTTCGGACGTCTTGACCCACAAAGGTACGTGAAAAACGCTGAAAAATGATGTTAGTTTTCGAATTTTCGACCCATTTTATAAAACAAATGATGCACAGGATTATTTCGTGGCATTAGTGGAGGCGTAGCTCACTCTCGGGTATTTACAATTGTGAAACATGCAGTGCACCACGCCTACACTAACACACTCTATCCTGTGCATCATTTGTATATTATAAAATGGGTTCAAGAATGTAGCCAATAGGAAGCGCTGAAATGAGACACACCTCCTTCCTTTACTTCTGTACAATTGCACTGCCTGTAATCCTATGGTAGATTGCCGATCGTCTGTGCGCGCGGCGGCTCCTTTGATGAATTGCATGCATACGCGCTGTCAATCCTGTAAACAGCTTCAAGCTTCGAGTTCGGGCTGCCGGCCGGCCGGCCTGTCTCTTCCCTTGTGCATAACATGTGTGGCGTACGTACGTATACTCGAACTCTACTATACGTACACTTTGTACAGTACAGTAGACCAAGCGTTATGGGACCGGACGTGTACATGGAGTCACTTTGAAGAGCAAATCCAACGATTTAGCAGGTTAATTCTCACACCGTTTTCAGAGTATGTTGTCTAGTAGGCCTATATGAGGAGTCTATATCAAGTCTTTAAGGTAAAGGGTGCATATTCTATGTAAAATAAGTAAGTTTTCATGCGGGAACTTAAGTGTCCGGAAACCCAACCCCCCATTATACTTATACTGTATGTGCGGGACTTCCGCGAGTGCGACGTGCGTAAATGTTTGGGACGAACATCTTCAAACGTCTTGACCCACAAAGGTACGTGAAAAACGCTGAAAAATGATGTTAGTTTTCGAATTTTCGACCCATTTTATAAAACA
This sequence comes from Diadema antillarum, assembly GCF_040938485.1. Classification (NCBI taxonomy): domain Eukaryota; kingdom Metazoa; phylum Echinodermata; class Echinoidea; order Diadematoida; family Diadematidae; genus Diadema; species Diadema antillarum. The sequence continues at coordinate 410,317 of NW_027271620.1, forward strand.
AATGATGCACAGGATTATTTCGTGGCGTTAGTGGAGGCGTAGCTCACTCTCGGGTATTTACAATTGTGAAACATGCAGTGCACCACGCCTACACTAACACACTCTATCCTGTGCATCATTTGTATATTATAAAATGGGTTCAAGAATGTAGCCAATAGGAAGCGCTGAAATGAGACACACCTCCTTCCTTTACTTCTGTACAATTGCACTGCCTGTAATCCTATGGTAGATTGCCGATCGTCTGTGCGCGCGGCGGCTCCTTTGATGAATTGCATGCATACGCGCTGTCAATCCTGTAAACAACTTCTAGTTCGGGCTGCTGGCCGGCCGGCCTGTCTTCCCTTGTGCATAACATGTGTGGCGTACGTACGTATACGTACACTTTGTACAGTACAGTAGACCAAGCGTTATGGGACCGGACGCGTACATGGAGTCACTTTGAAGAGCAAATCCAACGATTTAGCAGGTTAATTCTCATGCCGTTTTCAGAGTATGTTGTCTAGTAGGCCAATATGAGGAGTCTATATCAAGTCTTTAAGGTGAAGGGTGCATATTCAATGTAAAATAAGTAAGTTTTCATGCGGGAACTTAAGTGTCCGGAAACCCAACCCCCCATTATACTTATACTGTATGTGCGGGACTTCCGCGAGTGCGACGTGCGTAAATGTTTGGGACAAACATCTTCGGACGTCTTGACCCACAAAGGTACGTGAAAAACGCTGAAAAATGATGATAGTTTTCGAATTTTCGACCCATTTTATAAAACAAATGATGCACAGGATTATTTCATGGCGTTAGTGGAGGCGTAGCTCACTCTCGGGTATTTACAATGTAGTGCAACATGCACTCGGCTTCGCCTCGTGCATGTTTCACAATTGTAAATACCCTCGAGTGCACCACGCCTACACTAACACACTCTATCCTGTGCATCATTTGTATATTATTGATGCATTGAATCTTTTAAACATGCTGACGTCTGACTATGGCAAATATATGTCAAAAATGCAAAGTCATAAATACAAAATTGCACAGACCCTAAAAATATGTTGGGAGTGAAACATGAGTGATGTACATAATGTACATTATACAGAAACCCAGGGATCACATGTCACATGTGTGCCCAAGAAGAGCGGGAATAAGAAGAAAAGAATAGAGGTGGAAAAGGATGGAGAGCCTAGGGGTTCCATAGAACAGCTGCCTCTAGGGCACACATTGTAATACAGTGTTATGTGTTATGCAAATATACATGCACACGTATGCGAAAACATTCCGTGATCATTCCAATAAGATAACAGAGTGCAACAATGAATGCTGCATAATGTAAATGTAAATCACAGTCCATGTGTGCCCAGGAAGCAAAATAGAAAAGATGAAGCTGTGCTCAGACGGAGGCAGTTTTGGTCGGAGTAACTTCGGAGGAAGGGTCGGAGGAAGCTTGGTCGGAGTAACTTCGGAGGATAGGTCGGAGTAGTGCCCGTTTGAACATGGTCGTGGTAACTTCCTCCGATCGGAGGAACTTACCATGACCTCTTCCTCCGGACGAGATACTCCTGAGTTTTCTCAAGTATCTCGCTACCATGACTAGCCGGTCGGAGTAAATTGCCCATGCGGACAAGCCCTCGGAGTATCTATGAACTTATACCTTACGACCTATAGGTAAAACTTCCTGGGTCAAATCGCAATGTTGACAGTTTGCGACTACACGTGCGTGTGTAGTGCAATTCTAACCTAGTCGATCGCGACGACAAAGCTAGCAATCATGCAGAAATTTCCATCAACAAGAATGGAGAAGACAAATGCTACTGGTAAAAAAAAAAACAATCGCATGGTCGATGTGCGCGGCGCTACCATTTCCGGAAATTTCTTCCCACGACCGTCGTGTGGACACAAGGGTCGTGGTAAGATATGCATGAATTTGAATTTTAAATGCCGTGCCATAAATTTTTACTCCGACAAGAAACACGTCTGAACATGGCTAATGAGGGAAAGAACCAGAGGATAGACGAGAGGGGGGAGGGAAAAGCTGCCTATGTGGGCACACATATGTGATATGCTTTACATAAATACATATATCAAAATTCCATTAGTCAATTCGCAAAGGGCTGTAAATAACTTGCATAATGAGACATACAATATGTATTGATAAAAGCACATAAAATTGCACACTTATACATAGTGAGCTGTCTTGAAAACTTATCAATACAACAGTGTTATCCTGTAATAATAATATTGCATTAATTACCCTCAAAAAGTGCCCAGAAAAAGCAGGAACCATGAAGAAAAGAGCATAGGATCCGAGGGAAAGAAGAGAAATGGGGAAAGGGAAGAAAGGAGTAGGCCTCTCAAGAGAGATGTTTATCCAAACTCACAAAGAATGCAGTATGCAATGTACATGCAGTTGAAATACACGAATGAATAACATTCCAATGTCGTTCACAAGAGCCTTATGGTTCAACGGTGAAATACAATAGTAAGGTACATTTTATTACGCATGAATGAATGAACTTGCATTCATATCATTGATAGACTGGCTCATAAAAAATATACAAATATCACAGTGATTATCTCAATAAATAATCGCCATATACATGTATCACACTGCATATGAGCCCACTAGGAACCAAGAGAGGAAAGAAAGAGAGAGAGAGAGAGAGAGAGAGGAAAAGAGAAAATAGAAGAAAAGGGTAGAGAGCTTCCAAAGAACTACAAGTGCGGGCACGCATGCAACATAATTCCTAAATTATGCGAATAAATGTATAATTGGAATTCTATCAGTAATAATGAAGTACAAGATGAGGAGGGTTGCATATTCCTCGTGCTTTAGGCAGGAGCTTCACACAGGCGGAAGATTCAAAGTCTATTGTCATGATAATGAGTTTGAGTCTTTGAGTGTATTTAAAGGAGGTGGATATTCCACGTCTCTCATCTTTTCGAAGTGTAAACAAAGGATCTTTCCAACGTCACGACTACGTGAAAACTAAAGACACCACAGTCATTCAATTCAACAGGCACATGCACTGTGTATTATGTTCGCCCTAAAGGGGCCTTGCGTTTATATGCCATTATCACTCATCAATCACAATCTCATCAGAATGATAAAACAGTTTCCGTGCGGAACAAGGGGAGGGAATAAGACCTGTTGTTATCAATGCTGTATGTATGCAGCGTGTGGGCGGGACCCTCCTCATCTTGTACTTCATTATTACTGATAGAATTCCAATTATACTTAATTTATTCGCATAATTTAGGAATTCTATCACGTAATACTTCGTACAAGCTTCAGAGGGATGCATAACAATTCAAAGAGCATCACGGGAACTGTTTTGTATGTCATACAATACAGATCATGGGCGTAAATCCCGGGGGAGGATGGGGGGGGGATATATCCCCCCCCCCCCCCCACTTTTTAAGGAGGGGGGATGGCCTGTACAAATATCCCCCCTGAAATTCTCCCAAGAATAAGATGTAGGAACAAAAAAACAAACAAAAAGAAATGTGGTGATATTGATTTCAGCATGATGGATTATTGCATAGCCTATAATCTAGGCGGAGAATGCAATTATTGTCTTTGTAATTTGCTGTTAAGCTAAACGGTTCTAGGAACAGTACCCCCTGGAAAACCACCCTCCGGATAACTACCACCCGGATAATTACCCCCCAGGACAATTCCCCCCTAGGGCAACTACCCCCCGGACAACTACCCTCCAAGGGCAATTACCCTCCAGGGTAATTACCCCCTAGGACAACTACCCCCCGGACAACTACCCTCCAAGGGCAATCACCCCCCCCCCAGGGCAATTCCCCCTTAGGAAAACTACCCCCTGGATAACTACCCCTCGGATAACTACCCCTGGATAACTACCCCCTCGGATAACTACCCCCTGGATAACTACCACCCGGATAACTACCCCCTGGATAACTACCCCCGGAGAACTACCCCCTGGATAACTACCCCCCGGAGAACTACCCCCTGGGTAACTACCCCCCGGAGAATTACCCCCTGGGTAACTACCCCCAGGATAACTACCCCCCGGATAACTACCCCCCGGATAACTACCCCCCGGATAACTACCCCCCGGATAATTACCCCTCGGATAATTACCCCCCGGATAATTACCCCCCGGATAATCACCCCCCCCCCCGGATAATTACCCTCCGGATAACTACCCCCCCCCCGATAATTACCACCAGGATAATTATCCCCAGGTTAATTATCCCCTCCTCCGATAACTAGACCCCAGATAACTTCCACCCGATAACTACACCCTCCGATAACTTCCCGAGGATGATTACCCCGGATAAGCAAGCCTACAACTCCCCCTCCCCTATAACTATCAAGACGAAAATTACCCCAGGACAGTGCACCACGCCAATTACCCCCTGGGTAACTACCTCCCGGGTCATTGCCCCCCCCCCCCCCCCATCTTACCTTTAATAAAAAGAATATCATTACTACAGGAAACGAAGTTCTTTGTATTATTTGCCAGGAATCACGGAGATGCCATACTGATACATCATTTTATGAAAACAACATCTTAAAGATTTACAATTTGTATCGTTTGCACTTAGGACAATTTATGTAAAAGCTTAATTTCTCCCTCTGTATTTTGACTCTATGTTCATAAAAAACGAAGCTGTCCCTTCATATCCTACCCGGTAATCCAGTAAATGTCAATGCCTTTAACCAAACTATTTTCGCTAAATCTGTATTTTCTTTTACTGTTCCGAAATTTCGGATTTCTCTTGGTAGTATAGTATAAAAGAAGTTTTAAGTTTGAATGCCTTTACCATTGAACTAAAGACATTGTGAAGAAATGTTACACTTCAGAATGAGTTAAACTTTTTGCAATATTTTTTAACCACAATTGTCTATCGTTTACCACAACTCCATGTAACACTTCTTTATTTTGAGGAGCTTATATCTCATGCCTCACGTGCCCTGGTTTTGACCCATCATCTTCCTCTTCCCTCTCGCTTTTCTCTGTCCACTGTGAAGGTAGTCTATTCCTGTCATTCATAACTCACCTTTCCTCTTTCTCTCATTACAAGGGATTTATCTCGTGTGTGTTCATGTGCAGTGCACTCCCGTTAAAACGAAATGCTCAGGACCGGCAGTTTTTTTTTTTTTTTTCGTTTTAACGAAATTTCGTTGTAACCGAACAAATATAATATGCAATGTATAACGAAAAGAAGGAAACCACGCATAAAAAAATTTTGTTTGTTGAATCCTCATCATACGCTGGAAAGCTATGTGAAATGGGAGAATACCTTTTTAATTTCGTTTAAATATTACATTTTAAAAAGAGCATAAAGTTGTTTGTGTTGTCACACATGTGTAGAAAATGACGGTGTAGGATTTGGTTACAGTTCGCTATTCCAAAGGTTCTTTTCTTACTAAAGTACGTTACTCCGAAGACTCCTTATTCCGAAGTTTCGCCATTCCCGGGATTCCGATGGTTTGTTTATGTGAAGGTTCGCATTTCCGCAGAATCATCATTCCGAAAGTTCATAATCTAGATCAAAATAATATATTGTTCATTTTCCGAAGGTTCGTTGATCTGAAAATGAAATGAGGTTCGTCATTCTGAAGGTTTATAAATCAAAAAAAAAAAAAGAAAAAGGTTCACTAGTCAGAAAGTCCGTTGTTCCGAAGGCTTTTTCATCCGAAAATGAAATAAGGTTCGTTATTCCGAAGAAATTTTGTTAATGAAAAAAAAGATGAGAAAGGTTAGTTATTTCGAAGATTTATTTATCTTAAGACGATTATAAAGATTGCAATTCTTAAGTTTTGTTAGTGTACTCTCCTTTTTCCACCATGGATTAACGATACTTTTTGTAATGTTCCGATTAACGAACGTTTTGAATTCCTATCATTTTCGGACTAACGAACCGTATAAGAATAAGAATAAGGACCATATTTTATTATCGAATTAACGAACCTTTGGAATAACGCCAAAATGTGCTTAATAACAAACCCTCTTTCATTTCCGAACTAACGGACATTTAGTTGTATCAGAATCTGTGTGTTTTGTATTAAAGGACTTCGGAACAATGAAACAAACCTTATCTGAATTCAAATTATTTTATTACAACAACGCAAGTTCCCCTCGGAAACTGTGCGTGATACACGGAGTGAACATTTAATGATGCGTTCGCTCATGCAGAGACGCTTTAATAATGCTTGTTCCGCTACGCATTTTCGAATGCGATCCGCATTTCGTTATAACGGAGCGCATTTCTTTTGTTTTTCTTTGTCAGTGGCGCTCAGAAAAGACTTCGTGATAACGAAAATTTTGTTATAACCGTCTTCGTTATAAGCGAATTTTGTACCATAGACTTTAATGGCGATAATTTTGGGACCAGAAGTTTTGCTTCGTTATAACGAAATTTCGTTATAACCGTGTTCGTTGTAACGGGAGTGCACTGTATCTTTATTTGTGTACTTCGTCTCTGTCTTAATTTGCTTTCTTTGCATTGTTTCATCAATTTTGTAACTATTTTACTGTTATACCGTTAACGCTCATTTCAGAATTGCCCTACTGCATTATTGGGCGTATTAACAACTAGTATATCAAGGATGTGGGAAGAGATTGTCACCTCCTTGGTATGATTACTGCAGAACATTACCTCCCTTGACAATTACTCCTTATTAAAATTAGGCTCCAAACAATCACCCCTCTTACAATAACTCTCCCCCAGAAAATTACGTCTCTCATTGTTATTTTCGAACACATTAGCTATTTGAATTGAAAAAAAACCCAACATTTTTTCATATCGTCTGGTTTTGGTCGAGACCTAACTTCAGGTTTTAAACATCTTTTGGGTGAGATAATTAGAAACCCCTTACGAAATATTAAAGAGCATGTTATTCCAAGAAGGATTCAATTTTTTGAGAAAAAAAAAATACTCTTGAAATGGCCGGGATAAAACAGAGCAGCCCTATAATGTAAAAAGGATTCTGTCAACTACAACTCTCCCTAGATCTATTCAAAAAGAGGGTGCAGGACAAAAGACTTCGTTAACAACTAGGGGTGTTTTGTAAAAAAAAAAAAAAAAATACCGTTAAACTCGTAATATTTTACTCTTTCTAATGAGACTAACTTATATTTGAACTGGATTTCCTCTTAAAGTGTCGAGAACATTTAATTTGAAAACTAGCACAATTCTACTTGTATGTAAAACAAGCTGTAATTTTACTCTCATGACAGATTAGGGCACCTTTTGATAAAAGTTGCCAGTTATGACATCTTGTTAGTATCTAATAATTTCAATAAAACCATGGGTTCTGCTTGATTGATAAGCTCGAGTCACTGACTTGTTACCATGGACCTGCTTTGATCGACCTACAACGATTGGTAATTGTGTGGAACTGACAGCTTGTCAGGACTGATAACTTTCATAAAACCGTGCCCGGATCCTATCAGAAATTATGGCTTTATATCGAAGAGTCCCTCGCTAATGTTAAGGGAATATGAATTGCAGTGAAATCAACTCTCCTTTTCTTATGTTTATCGTCTATCATGTGTTATAACGGTAGAAAATAAATGACAAGCCAAAAGAGTGATGACAGTGTAAGAGAAAGGTGCATCTTCTGATATGGTGTTATGAACTTATGGAAAATATACGACGGGTGGTAACTTTCGGGGGGCGGGGAGGGAGGGTTGTCCAGTAGGTAAGTATCAGGAGGGGGCGGGGGTGGGTTCGGGGTATTGTTAATGGGGGGGGTAGTAATCCGGGTGGTAGTTATCCGGGTGGTAGTTATCCTGGGGGTAGTTATCCGGGGGGGTAGTTATCCGGGGGGTAGTTATCCGGGGGGTAGTTATCCGGGGGGTAGTTCCCCAGGGGGTAGTTCTCCGGGGGGTAGTTATCCAGGGGGTAGTTATCCGGGGGGTAGTTATCCAGGGGGTAGTTATCCGGGTGGTAGTTATCTGGGGGGTAGTTATCCGGGGGGTAGTCATCCAGGGGGTAGTTACCCAGGGGGTAGTTATCCGGGGGGTAGATGTCCTAGGGGTAATTGCCCTTGGGGGTAGTTGCCCTAGGAGGGTAGATGACCGGGTGGTAGTTTTCCTAGGGGGTAATGGCCCTGGAGGGTGATTGCCCTGGGAGGGTAGTTGTCCGGGGGGTAGTTGCCCTAAGGGGGAATAGACCTGGGGGGGTAATTATCCGGGTGGTAGTTATCCGGAGGGTAGTTGCCCAGGGGGTAAGTGCCCGGATACGAAGCTAAACGTATGATGGAGCGAGATAATTGTCTTTGCCAAGCGATACATCTGATGCGGCGAGACTACGAACAGTGGACGCATACCGCGTCCTCTAGGCGCCACGATCGGTGGCAGTTTTTTTTTCGTGTAAGAAGACTGCCACCCATTCAAAAAAAAAGAAAAAAGAAAACAACGACAAACAACTGGATCATAGGCGGTGTATTCGCGCGCATCCACTGTTCGTAGTCTCTTCACATCAGACCAGCTGCATCCCCACCTATAGGTTATAGGCTACATACTGTATGCATGAGCCATGACGTTCGCACGCCCGCCTCGTGACGAGAGCATACGGCTGAACAGTGCTAGCAGCGCTCGCGTACTTCTCTCGCACGCCAATGCATGTAGAGCAATATCGACCGTAATGCATGCTTCGGATGTTGAACTACTATAGTAGCCACACAACCAGATGGCAACCAGCTGCATGCAACCAGGGAGGTGCTCTTCCCACCTCCTTGATGCAACACAGTTTGTAGGGCCATGGACGTAGGCGTGAACGAGTGCACCATGCCGAGCGCGATACGACTCACGTCGAGCTCCGCATGAGTTACCCAAAGATCTAGATAACAAGCGAGTTCGTTAACAGCCTTGTACGAGTTTCAGTCGTAGGAATTGCAACACATTTACCCTCTCCATATTGGCAGTGATTTTGCTCAGTTAGTATAATTCGTTTGCCTCCAGAAAAAAACAAAAGGAACGGGTGTCGATTCCCATATTTTGCCATATGCAAGTACCTCCTTTAATCTAATGAACATTGCTTTAGATTAATGGTTCAGACCTACTAGTATTAACCAGATTTCTTTTTGTTTTCTTGGGAGATGTGCAAAAAACACAAGAAAGTTCACCTGTTAACAAACATACATCAATCGATTAATAAGACAAGTTTATTTACAGCCAATTTTATTGATATGCAACATTCATCTCACGAACAGAAAAATGTATTCTTTAATCCCTAATTAAACAATCCCACAGAAAACGCAAGACATTCTAACAGTTTGCCAGAATAGTACGAAAAGATTTTCACTTTTTTTTCCAGTAAATAGGACCTACTTGAAATTGAGTACTGAAACGGATACTGTACCTTACCAAATCATTTTCACACGTTGGTAAGAATGTATAAAACCTGAAGTGTGCCGTGATCCAGAATGAATTTTACAACTGTATTTATGAGCCTGTTATGTTGTTGGAAAATAACGTTGCTTATCATGTCATTGTGCTTAGTAGGGGCCAGATATAAAGCCATTAACTTGACAAAGATGGAAAAAAGGTGAGCAAAATGAATAGAACTATCTCTACGAAAAGGAAGGGCTGAACTCATTTTGATTTCTGCAAATATGAATGGTATTTAAATGGTAATAAAAATACAAAAGAATCTTTAAGAAAAAATCTCAGGAAATTATTCAAATTGTCGGCATCATAATTATGCCCAATTATGTTTGAACTTTCAAAGGCTACAGTATGTTAACATCTGATAGACCTGGGCTTCAGAAGTGCTCTGATATGTAGGCCTATGTTGCGAGATTTGTAGTTAGTAAACATTGGGTTGTCTTCAATTAAAGTACGGTTTGCTTATTCTATTCCTGTGAGGTAACTGAAGTTAAAAGGTAAAATTTCCTTCAATACGAGATGAACTTTCAAGTTTTCAATCTCCGCCTATACGGTCCTTATATAACCTTGCGTTTCTGATGTTTATTGTTTACTCTCCAAAGGAATGGGGTTCAAGACATAAAAGATAATAATTACACTATATGGTCGATTGGAATCACGGAACATAATTATGTTATTAGAGTCCACAAAGATTGTCATAGAGACACATACGGAGAAAAAACTGCTTGTTTGTTTAACCTTGTTTGCTTTGTTACTGTTTTATGTTTTTAACACATAATGTACAAAACTGATCTCGCGGAATAAATTTATTCAAGTGAATAAAACTATATGTATATTCACCTTTATCCATAGCAATTTGTTCTCAATAGTGTTTTGATCAGAGGAAAACTAGTGTGTTTGTTGTTGCATGTCACAAGTTATCCCGGGTTACATGAAGAGCTGTCACTATACCTTGCCACTACAACTCGACTTCTGTGGAAACCGTTCTTCGTTATTCTGCTAAGTACCATTATATCCCCCCCCCCCAAAAAAAGCGCTTTTAAAGTTCAATCGTGTGCAGTGGATGAAGTTGGGGGAGACAAATCATTTTGTCTCCCAAGCAATTCCCGAGATGAGGACAAATCTCGAACTTTCTTTATGGAAAATTGGACAACTACCGCCAGAGTTATGCACCGGATCGCTGAATTGTAATCATAAATATGCACAAGCTACTGGGTTCCTTTCGATAGACTTTGTACACTTTTGAGATTGACGTTTTATTTCGTTATCAAAGAGTGTGCAGCAGATCTTTCACTTACAAAAGCTCCCTCATATGCAGAGGCGTCGATGGAGGGGGAGGGGGATGGTTCCTCCATAAAAGTATTGGGGACAAACAGATCATTTTGCTCCTCCTCGTAACTCCCGAGATGTGGAAATGTTCTTACTTTTTTTGATAGAAGACTGTCTAAATATTTCACCCAAAGATGGCTGAATTTCAATTCTGAAAATACAAATCTAATAGGCCTAACCCCTCCCATACCCTCCCCGTTCAATCATTTCTACTTAATACACTTTAGATTGACAGATTTCAAAATGTTTCATCCAAATTGTGCACCAGGTCTGTTACTTCAGTTTAAAGAAATGCAAATGTTCCTTGGGAGGGAGGAGATATCTAGATACTTTCAATTAACGGAGGATTCCGCCCCCCCCCCCCTAAAAAAAATAGTATACACTTCGGGGATTGAAATTTCAACAGATTACATCATAAATGTGTTTACGAGATATTTGTTGCTGCCAGTAATTGCCAGCAGTTGCGCCCGGTGCGCCCCATCCCTTAATTTCCAAAGCGAAAAAGGTACAGCTACAAACGGCAATTTTTGGACTGTAAAATGTCAAAATTTTCAAGCTCGCTCGCTTCGCTCGCTCGCATTGAATCGTCATGCCATTCTCCTGATGTTGCTGCCGGGCAATTGCCAGCAGTTGCGCCCGGTGCGCCCCCCCCCCCTTATTTTTCAAAGCGAAAAAAAAATATAGCTACAAACGGCAGTTTTTGGACTGTGAAATGTCAAAATTTTCAAGCTCGCTCGCATTTAATCGTTATGTCATTCTCCTGATGTGGTTGCCAGTAATTGTCAGCAGTTGCTTCCGGTGCGCCCCCACCCCCCCCCCCCCCCTTAATTTCCTGAGCGAAAAAATATAGCTACCAACAGCCGTTTTGGGACTGTACGATGTCAAAATTTTCAAGCTCGCTTGCTTCGCTCGCTCGCATTTAATCGCTATGCTATTCTCCTGATGCTGCTGCCGGGTAATAGCCAGCAGTTGCGCCCGGTGGCCCTCCCCCCCCCCCCCCCCCTTAATTTTCAAAGCGAAAAAATGTAGCTACAAACGGCAGTTTTGGGACTGTAAAATGTCAAAATTTTCAAGCTCGCTCGCTTCGCTCGCTCGCATTTAATCGTTATGTCATTCTCCTGATGTTGCTGCCAGTATTAAATTGCCAGCAAATGCGCCCGGTGCGCCCCCCCCCCTTAATTTTCAAAGCGAAAAAAAAATTATAGCTACAAACGGCCGCTTTTGGACTGTACAATGTCAAAATTCATGATCGCGTTCATGATCTTCAGTGTAAGAATTAAGACAAGAAGTTTCTCTAAATGATACCATTAATAGGCAAAATTGTTCAACAATAATCTACATAAAATGTACTGCTACCTTAAACATGTTGGACTGTTTCAAGTCGATAGAACACGCAAAAAAATGAATCAAATTGCACCATTTACAACATCAATGTGCAAAAAGTTCTCACTGTGGGAGGGGGAAACCCCCCTCCCACACCCTCCCCCCTCGCTCGCATCTCTCCCTCGCATCTAACCGCTCCCCGATCAAATCCTGGCTACGCTGGTGATAGGCCCCACTATTTAGTAGGCCTTCACAGTGATGTCGCACAGGCCAGGGAGGTGACGTGCACAGGCGGAGCAAGAGCTGAAATACCACGATGTAGTCATTCAATTATCTGTGAATATTTCTTTTTCTTACTTGTTTTTTTATGGGAAAATCCCAAATTTCACCGAAAGTGTGCACCAGATCGCTGAATTTGAGGTCTGAAAATGCCAAATTTTCCTCGTGTGGAAGGGGAATACCCCCCTCCCACACCACCACCCCCCCCCCCCAGGCCGCTCCGCTCCCTCGCACAGATATTCAAACTCAAAGTCCCTCCCCTACCCCCATCATTAAAACGGAACGATGCCCCTGTGATGATTGCTTCACTGACTTAAATCAAGAAAATTGAAGAATACAATTAATAGCTACAGGAAAATTATCTACTACGTTATTCAAGAAATGGATATCCTTATTAGCATTTTATTGAATTTATTTGGGCATTATTCAGGGCTGCGCTACGTTTTCGAAAGGGGGGGGGGGGCAAAATCGCCTGTCAGTCAAGAAGAAAGAACATCAAAAGACAAGAGAAACAACAACAAAAAAGTCTTCATACGTTTAATTGAATTGAATTGAATTGAAAGGGTATTTTATTGAGTAATGTCCATTGCAGCCCGCAGGCTGGATTGCAGACATTTTACAGAAATAAGCACGATACTATAAAATATGTACAATATTGTATAAAATACATAGAATGAAAAATGAATATCAATCATATTCGTCACACAATATCAACATTCAAAACAAAAACACAATTCCCATTATACATATACAATTTCTAACATCACTATTCTCATTACCATAAATAATCACGATTACTTTAAAAATATCTGTAAATTCAACTTCTTTCTCATCTTCTTCTGCTTCCATTTTCTCTTCTTTTTGTTCTTCTTATTCTTCATTTTCTCTCTTTTCCTTTTTTTTCCAGCTTTACATTATCCAACTTTCACTTTTTTTATACTTCTACCTCATTTCCTTCACTAACAATATCCAAAATTGATTATCATTATCATAACCACACATTTGATATCATTACAACAAAACCACCGTTTACAAACGTATTTCTCTTACAACAATCAATATCACGTTCAGCCCCACCCCCCCCCCCCAAAAAAAAAACTTATATATTATCATTGTTACTTAAAACATTGATTTCAAATTTTAAAACAATTGGTCAAACATAAAAAAGAAAGAATCTTCATATATCACAGATCACATAACACAGAACATAAGAAGGCAGGTATTGCACTATTGTGTGTGGCAGTATTGCACTGGCTGAGTCAGAAAAGTTTGCCTGAGACTTTAAAAAATGGCACATGGCATATGAGGAAAAATGGAAAATTGGAAATGAAATCAACAATGAACATAAACACATATTCTGTGCTTATTTTACATATACTGGTTATTTGCACTTGTTGATGCAGAGGTTGTTATAAACATTTCTCAAATACTATATGACAAAAATATATATTGCATTCATGTCATTCATCAGGAAAAAAAAAACTTAATCACTTACAGCATTACATTTATATCAAAAGACTTGTTAAAACATAAAGCAGAAGAAAAAAAAAACTTAACATATCACATGATTCAAATCATTAAAAAAAGACAGACAAGCGTGCATTTCAATCAGACAAAAAAGGAAAAGATTAATACTGTACAAAAAAAAAACGGCAGGTGAGAGAGAAAGAACATCCTAACTGGCAAACAAACAAACCATATGTTTGGATATCAGAAAAGGACATTTAAAAAAGAAAAAAAAATCTGTTCTTGAGATTTGGATTTCTGTCCATTCTATTTGTTGGTGCAGGTGGTGCTACAAACACTTCTATCACATTAAACTCGGTTACTTTAGCACATGCACACACTCTATACCGTATCTGCACACCACATGTATTTAAAAAGGATCCTAAATTACAATGTGTTGTTAAAAGATACATCATAGGCAAGCACACGCACACCCACACACCCCCACACACCCACTCACACACACACACACATGCACACACACACACACGCTCACACACAACATAACTATTCATTTAACAAGCGAATTAAATGAGGAATAGCACTGGTCTTGTGTCTTTCAGTTCTGTACCGGACAGTGGTGAATTCTATTACATAACACTTCGTACAAGCTTTCAGAGGGTTAGCATATTCCTGCGTGCTTTGGCAGAGAGATCACACCAAGGAAATTCAAAGTCTTTTGTTATGATAATGAGTTTGGCACCCCAGTCCCTATAAATAGCAGGTATTCCCACTATTCGACATCTTTTCTTCGTGTGTTCGGCAGAGAGTTAGCTTGCATAGTGCAACTGTGCGTTATAAGCTTCGCTTACTGATATTTTTCGACGTGTGACAAACCTGAGTGATACAGAAGACAACGGTTCACAGCCGCCGGTAACGGGGCTGTATATCAGGTAAAGCTGAGGTCTAATCTTTCGGCGCAGAAGAGTGAGATTCGACGTTTATCGGCCCAATTATCTCGTTTATGGATGGACAGATGTCTGTCTCCAAAACCTCTGAGCCAGCCCGCCATGCGCTGCATGCGGGAGCACTTCAGACTGGCTCCTTCGCGGTGTGACCGCGAAGTTGATTTACTGAGCACTTTGTGGAGACAATCAGCCAGAATTCTGCAACCACTCACCTGCTCAGCTCCGACCCGAAGGCGGAGTTCGAGAGCTTAGTGCAGGCAGCACAGCCCGTGGGAGGCAGTGCAAACGCCGCTTCGGCGACCAGCTCATAGAGCTGGATCGAAGCAGACAATTTGTATGAAGGCCCTGAGGAATTCGGTCTCGCAGTTTCTGATGGATTGACCACTCAGCTGACAAGGCGGTCACATTGCCTCCGTCATGCCGTGAAAGGAGAACGTGGAAAAAAGAATCCATGCACTACAGTACATGACGCCCTCGACCCCCCCCCCCCCCCCTTTCGGTGTGTGCACCGAGAGTCGAGGAGCAAATGTGCACCTCAATCCCCGGGAAAACCGTCCAGCTGACAGAAGTGCAAAAGACGGTGATTCAGTGAATGTTCCCTTTAGTAAAATAATGCTAAAATCACCCGGGAGCTGCAGACAGCAGCTAGGGAGCAACGGTCAGTCCATTCAGCCCCCGTTGCTTGACTGGCGGTCAACGGAGTTACTCTGTGCGGTAACATCTTCGTATGAGATGAACATGAGACCCGAGAGGAGCTCAAACTTGCTTTCAATCAGAAGTACAGGGGCATAATGATTTATGCAGTAGATCGATCTCCATAGGGAAAACGCTATTTGAGAAAGACTTGCAAACAACATGAAAAATGCTGGCGAGTCGCCCCTCGTGCGTGGGCCAAAAAGTCACCTTCTTCGACCGACCGCGTCGTCGGTCGTTCGGTAGCACGCGGATAGAACATACCGTCATATTTTCCAGCATCGCACCATCGAATGTAGAAAAACTAGTAAGTCCCCGTTTACATGCGGGACGACTCAGATTTTTCAAAGAGACGTGGTCTCTCATTATTTCTGATCCCTGGATTTCAGACACTATTTGTTGTTACAAGATCTTATTTGACGGTTATCCCAACAAAAATTATTCCTCCTTAATTACTACTGTCGGAGGAGGAAAATGCGGCAATTACATTGTACTTTGGAATTTCTTTCGTTGTTAACCAGAAAGGGGCAACATCAGAAATTTCCCCAGGGGAAGTTTCATTTCTGTCCACTATATTCACAGTTCCAAAGAGAACCGAGGATCTCAGATCCTTCATTGATTTGAAAAATCTGAACTCGTTCGTTCAGTATGAGCATTTCAAGATGGAAATTTTTCGAAGTGTTAAAGAAATCCTAATCAATGCAATCCGACTACTTAACGTCACTGGATCTCAAGGATGTATATTTTTTCCATTCCTATTCATGAAGATTATCAAAGTATTTGTTCTACGTGGAATGGTCGTTTTTATTGTCTAATTTGCTTACCCTCTGGGTTAAGTTCAGCGCCAAGGGTATTTACTAAAGGAATGAAACCCGTTATTGCTTCTCTTAGAAGCAGAGGCATGATAATAATGATTTATTTGGACGATATTCTAATTGTTTGCCCGCTCTAAAGAGGAGAGTATTGCTAACACAAACTGTGTTTTGGATTTACTGGCATCATTGGGATTGTCATTAATTTTGGGAAGTCACAACATCTCCGACCTACTCAGGCTTTAATTTGGTGGCGAGCCATCTAGACGAAAAAAAAATGACAAGATAAGGAATCTTGGGCATCCTATTTTGTCGTCTCCTTCGACAAAAATTCGAGATTTAGCAAAGTTCATTGGTTTCGTTCTCCATTTGACCCCGTACCGGCGGGTCGTTGGCATTATCGTGTTCTAGAGTCGTGCAGAACCAAAGCAGTGCAAGAATCAGGTGGTAATTTTGATGCATCTCTTTAATTCAATAAACAATAATGCCATTGACGAAATTCGTTGGTGGCTTCCCTTGCCATGCAAGGAATTTGGGTCCTGCATCGACATTCCTGTCATCCATTGACAATATTCGTACAGATGCCAGCACCTCAAGATGGGGTACACTCTGTGTAAATGATAATTCCTTTGCTCAAGGTGTCGGGTCTCGAGAGGAAGCTAATCTGCATATCAATGCGCTAGAATTACTGGCTATTCATCGAGGCCTTGCCTCCCTGTGCGACACCTCCCATAAGCAACACATTCATATTAAGTCAGATAACAGTGCAGATGTCAGTTACGTCAGGAAAATGAGTGGTAGTATTCCATTACTTAATAAGTTGTCATATGACATTTAGGCGTGGTCGCTGGGTCGCTACTCTTGTCTATCTGTTTCCCACTTGGCTGGTGTTGCTCATATAGAAGCAGATAATTAATCTATCTCGGAGAGATATGAAGTAAATTAGTCTTCGTCCTGATATATATTTTCGTTGCTCTTATCTATACCTTCCTTCAGACCCGAAATTGATCTTTTCGCATCCAGTGCCAATAGGAAATTGGTTACGTACTTGTCTTGGGAACAAGACCCCTAAGGCTATCCATGCCTTTCCAATATCATGGGAATTTTTACATCCCTACTATGTTTTTCCTCCACTTCGTTTTTTGCCTACTTTCCAGGGTCCTTCCCAAGTCCGCAGGGACAATATTAACTGCCAGAGAGCAGTCTCGATTACCCCTTTTGTGGAGGACACAATCGTAGCTCCCGCTCACCCGCGATCCTGGCAGCCCCACCCCTCCTACCAGGGGACTGCCTGGTTCCCCTTCCCATTCCAATGCCCGAGCTGAGGTTACTCGCCTGACCCAGGGAGATATATCTTCCCACCTCCCTGCCTGACCTATCTCAGCGAACGTTGGCGAGCATTAGGAATTTCAGAGCACACTTCCGAGCTCATCGCAAATTCATGGCACAACACCAAAAAAACATTATAACTCAGCTTGAAAGCAGTGGATTAGTTGATGCCGCAAACAATCGCTTGAGCCATTTAGTTCATCCATCACCAATATCGTAATGTTTGTCTGACCAGCATGTGTTAGGGAAAATACAGTAAGGTAGATTCGTATCGATCAGCCTTGTCATCTGTGCTGCCCTCTTCTGACGGGTTTTCCGTGGGAAAGCACCCGTTTGTAGTACCTGTGTTGGAAGGTAGAACCTCCCAAACCACGGTACAACACCACGTTTCTTAAGTTTCTCAATTATGTTCATTAGGTAATAATGCAAGACTGTTACTTCTAAGCGAGAATTTGATTGCTCTGGCGACTCTTGTTTTGCAGACTCTGAGTTTTTTTTGGACATTACATCATGTCAATTCCTAATGACAGTACAGTCTTTCAAGTGGTTGAGTTATTGAAAACAACTACAGAAGAAGGGTATTGCCAACCAATCTATTAAATTGTCTTCTTTCCTCACAAACGAGAAGTTGTGTGTTTTATCAGTGCTCATGGGGTACTTAAGTCGAAAAGAACCCTTGCGTCAGGTTCACGTTGTGACTAAACTTTTTATTTCTACTAGAAAACCTCACAAAGAAGTAATCACTTCTACCCTGTCTAGGGGCTAAAAGGGCACATTGAATAAGCAGGCATAGATACATCGGTTTTCTGCTCACATTTACCGCAGTGCCTCGAGTACTGCAGCTTTTAATCAAGGCGTTACCATGGAGGAGTGGCCAATGCCAAAACCTTTCGAGATTTTTATTCTAAGCCAGTTCAAGAAGCAAAATTCGCTTCAACCATTCTCAGCTCATCTTCACAAGTTATAAGGAAGATGGGGGACACGATACGTATGTAACTCACAGTTACTATACTGTTACAAAACTATACTGTTCTTTCCTCCTTGTGATCATGTGTTCATACGGAACATAGACCTTGTCATGGTACTACTCAGATTGCTCATGAATAAAATTTGACCTATCATGAACGCTCATGTGCAGCAGTTTTTTGTTTCATTTGCCTGAAACATATCTCAGATTATTGACAGTTTCTGCGTATTACTTTGAAGATGCTAACCCTCTGAAAGCTTGTACGAAGTGTTATGTAATAGAATTCCTAAATTATGCGAATAATATTATGAAGTATAATTAGAATTCTATTAATAACAATGAAGTACAAGATGAAGAGGGTCCCACCCATGAACGCGTTGCGGGTTCATAACATATTGTTGGATAACCCTCCCTCTCTCTTCTCGTCACAGAAACTGTCAACTCATTTGCCATACTACCTGCAGTCGCAACTTCCGTGACCAGGCTCATTACTTTACTGTATGGCTTCATGCCTGTAAGATATATATGACTGATCCGGATGAATAATTGTTGATACGTATTCTGTTCAATGTTAGTGGAGACTGACGTTGAGTGATCGTGTGAATGTTTGGATACTGCCTCGTATACTTTAAAAAGATGTCGAATAGTGGGAATACCTGCTATTTATAGGGACTGGGGTGCCAAACTCATTATCATAACAAAAGACTTTGAATTTCCTTGGTGTGATCTCTCTGCCAAAGCACGCAGGAATATGCTAACCCTCTTCATCTTGTACTTCATTGTTATTAATAGAATTCTAATTATACTTCATAATATTATTCGCATAATTTAGGAATTTCTGTTTACTTCTTGTATTGTGTGAGTGATTACGGGGTGGCGGAAGCAGGTGGTGCAACTTGGAGGATGGATCCAGGAGGGTCCTCGCGAAGGACACACAGAGGTCTCGCCGCCTGTCACTGAGGGTGGGGAGGTGCAGAGTGTCCCTAGCGTCTGAATAGCTGGAATAGCTTCGACCAATGATGATTCTGCAGGCTCGCTTTTGTATGCGCTCAATCAAGTCGACCTGTTTCTTGGTGAGAGCCGCGGCCCAAACAGGAACAGCGTATTCTAGAATTGGTCTAACGGTGGACAGATAGACTGTTAGGAGGTCAGCTGGGGCGAGGCCATGGAACTTAAGTCGGCGCAGAATGAAGAGTCGACTGTTGCCCTTGCAGACCATGCTGCTGACCTGGGTGTCCCATTTCAAATTTGATTGGATGAACACTCCTAGTAGCTTAACAACTTTGTTGTTCTCCAGCACTTGGTCGTCAAGCGTTATGATGGTTAGTGGTGGAAGCGTCCTTGCAAAACATATATCCATGTTTGCACACTTCTTCAAGTTAAGACGCATGTTACTATATCAGTTGCCCATTGTTGTAGTTCCATTAGTTTATCTGGCAGTGAAGATTGGCTGTTGATATTCCGACATTCGACCACCGTTAGGTCGTCCACGTATTTGTAGTGTCGGGTATCAGTAGGCGCGTGGCTCACCTCGTCGTTGTTGAAGACGTCATTGATTAAGGCAGCAAAGACAACTGGTCCTAGCTTCGTACCCTGCGGGACTCCTGACGTGAGGATACAAGGGTCAGAGAGTGTGTTCTTGTACTTAAGGTCTGATTCTCCGCCGAAAGTCGGCTGACAAGAAAAAACAAACAAGCAAAAACAAGAACAAAAATTCGTCATATTTTTGCTGCCACTTCCCTCCCACTTAATTTGCATGGAAAAGAGTGGGACATTTGACCCCTGTAAGTGTGGGGGGGGGGCAAACTCCCCCCCCCCCCCCCCCCCCCCCCCCCCCCAGGGCTGCGCCGGTCCGGTTATGGGCTGGTAATCGTGGTGATGGTGACTATCGCCCATCATCCCCCCCCCCCCCACTCCTCAGTACTGATTTACGCCGTTGGTACAGATGGCAACTATGAAAGAAAACACAGCTGGCAAAAGTAGCCCTCATGTGTATTTCTTAGCAGTTTTAATACTCGCACTTCGTTCAGTGAGAACCACGACCAAAAATGATAACATCAGTTGATAAGTTGGAATAGCAAAGCGGCAATACAAGGCTGTTACAATACTCTTGGTGATAACATTAAGTCGCTGTATATAATATGTCGGAGGTTATACATGAAGGCACTGTTGTGTACAATGTTAAACAAAACACATATCGCCACATTTAAGTTTATACACAAACATCATTCACGATCGTCTAGGTCCCAAGATTTAGGATAGTGGGCGCAAAATTTTGTTCTGTAGAAGGTTTAAAGTAGAACTCCCTAAAGGTTCTGGAGTTTGACCAGTTTGCTCTCGCCATTATTTCATGGATCGAAACACCGTGGCAAAAGGCAGCTGAACTGGCCGCACTACGATAGCTGTGGGCCGAGAAAATTGATGCATCTATCTTTGCTTTGACTAGGACATTCTTTAACCATCTTGCTATTGTGGCATTCGACGCCTTGTTGCGTGTCTTCCTCGTCGAAAGAAAAAGCTTTGTCTCCTTATTAGCCTGACGAGCCACTTCCGTTCGTCTGAGATATTCCTTTAGAGTACACAAAACGCAAATTTTTTCATTTGGAGTGTAAGCTGGTAATTCAACCGACTGGGAAGCGATATTCGCCTTGGGTGACGTTGTCTCTAACAAACCCATAATTTGAAAACTAGCTTGCACATTCATCATTTACAGTCATGTACGATGTATCAAGAAGACCTAACGTCTGAACTCTTTGAGCTGAAACAAGTGCAGTAAGAGAAATAAGCTTTTCACTCAACTGGAGTAAATCGAGATTTTCATTAACATCTAAGGAACTTAAATAGTCCAAAACCTTGGAAACATCCCAAGTGCTCGTGTACCTCGGTTTCGGAGGTTTCTCATTAAATATTCCCTTCATCAATCGTATGATAAGCGGATGCTTTCCAACAGAATAACCATTAATAGGTGATAGCGCTGAGCGATAACAGTTCACTGTAGAATAGCTCTTCCCCAAACTTTGGGAAGACAAAAAATTAACAACATGAACTATAGTTGGGTTAAACGGATCAAACGATCGTCTATTACAAAAATGTAGCCATTGGGACCAAGCAGACTCATACTGTTTGTTGGTATTTCCCTCCATGAGCGGGAGAGAAGACGTCTAGCGTCCTCCGAAAAGCCGTCTGCTTCCCATTGTTCGCCGAGATGGTCCAGGCGACTAGCCTGACGTCTGGCAACGTCGTGGGGAGGGGCTCTAGACACCCCCGTGGGAGGAGAATGGGCGGGGCTATTAATGACTCGAGGAGGATGGGGTACCAGGGCTGGGCTCTCCACAATGGAGCGATGAGCAGCACCATCTGGCAGCTGTCCTGGTGTAACTTGTGCAGGACTCTAGAAAGAATGCAAATAGGTGGAAATATATATGGGGTTAGCGAACTCCATGATAAAGAAAATGCGTTAACAGCGCATGAAAGTGGATCGCGTTTCCATGACACGAACATCTGCAATTTGGCATTGTGTCTACTAGCGAACAAATCAACATCAGGTGTAAATGACTTTAAATAGACAGAACTGTCGTAAAAATATGTGGTCGAAGGCTAAGTTCTTTGTTCATGTCCTTTCGAGACAGAGTGTCGGCCTCAATGTTATGAATGCCTGGTATGTAAGAGGCCGACAGCCAAACATTCCTACTAAGGCACCACGACCAAATTTCCCTTGCGATGTACTCTAGATTTGGGGTATTTCCTCCCATCTTGTTCACGTAAACCACTGTTTTGTTACTATCCGATTTCACGTGAATGTGTGTATTGGTAGTTACATCACAGAGCGCTTGGATTCCTCAATATACTGCGAGGAATTCAAGCACATTAATATGCAAAAGTGATTCGTCTTGCGACCACCTAGCTTGAACAAAGGAGCCGTCATTCTCACAAAAGGCTCCCCAGCCTGAATTACTTGCATCAGTGCTCACTGTCTAAGGCTGCGTTTATCAACTTTCCCCTGTTTAAACGACTTTCGAAAGCCCTTTCCATAGCCCTTTCCATAGCCCTTTCCATAGCCCTTTCGGAAGCCCTGTCCACTCCCTGTACTATCAATGTGCCACTTGGGCTGCGTTTATCAACTTTCCCCAGTTTAAACGACCTTCGAAAGCCCTTTCGATAGCCCTTTCGATAGCCCTTTCCATAGCCCTTTCGAAAGCCCAGTCCACTCCCTGTACTATTAATGTGCCGCTTGTTTTCGTCGGCTGCGTTTATCAACTTTCCATAGCCCTTTCCATAGCCCTTTCCATAGCCCTTTCCAAAGCCCTTTCCAAAGCCCTGACTGCCTGTACTATTAATGTGCCGCTTGCTTTCTAAGAAGGGACGGCGAAAAGCAATTACCATCATAAAGACATATCTTCCTTTGAGAGTGAGGAGTCGAATGCCACATGAATCAATTGTCTTCCTATCTGTGAGGCAGCTCCAGTTTAGCACATACTTCAAATATTTCTGAGTAGCGGCATGAGACATGGGATCAAAGGGAATGAGACTGTTGTTACTTTATTTCTCAAACCTTGTTGGTGAGAGAAACATCTCCTTGTTCAAGCATATGCATGCATTACACACAGCTGTATGTATACACCTGTGTACACGTACTCGTGTGCACTTTACGTGGCGCGCGTCTTTTCAGAAACTGGAAACGCATGGTTACGCAACCGCAGTATAGGGCGACCTAAAGGGCTTTCAAAACAGCTTTGCGTTTATCAACTTCGAAAGGCTTTTACAAACAGGTTTCTGATAACCTGTTTAGGAAATCTGTTTGGATCGTCACAAATTTCGGGCTTTCAAAACAGCTTTGCGTTTATCAACTCGTGAAAATTCCTTGAAAGCTGTTTGGATAACCTGTTTCTGCCGAGAAAGGAGAGTTGATAAACGCACCCTTTCGTAAAAGGCTTTCCTAAAGGGCTATCAAAACAGCTTTGCGTTTATCAACTCGTAAAAATTCCTTGAAAGCTGTTTGGATAACCTGTTTCTGCCGAGAAAAGGAGTTGATAAACGCACCCAACTTCGAAAGGCTTTTACAAACAGGTTTCTGATAACCTGTTTAGGAAACCTGTTTGGATCGTCACAAATTTCGGGCTTTCGAAAAGGCTTTCCTAAAGGGCTTTCAAAACAGCTTTGCGTTTATCAACTCGTGAAAATTCCTTGGAAGCTGTCATATTGAAAACTTTCGCCCTAATTCACGCAGAAAATCCGACGTAGCAGACGCTGGAGAAAGTGAGTGCGTGTGGGGCGAGTGGCTAGTCGACACGTTAATGGGGGTGGCCTGCAGCACCGTGCGTGGAGGGACATCATGTTCACATAATTTCACGCGTAGTGTGTTGTGTGTAGGCGGCAGAAATCGGGTTAAATCTACAGTTGAGATATAATCTAGGACCGTATCATTCCTTTACAACATTATTTCAGTTGATTACCTGTGCACAACACGTGTATATAAGCACCCGATTGCAGACAGCAGGTGGCAAGCGACCGTTGCAACTACTTACATTATTACCACCTCCGAAGAAAATGCACCAGTCCGACTAGAGCCGTCATCGAAAAATGAGACGGAATATGAAATATATTTGGTTGTTTTTGCTCCCAAACTTAACAGTTATGTTGCTCATAAGGCTGCTACGTATCTAGATAATGTCTCACATACAACTGTATCTTGATATTGCATTGAAAATGATATTTGGCTAGAAACAAAAGCTTGAAATCACAGGAATTCACACTGCTGACGACGGCAGACAGTGAAGGTCAACGGCTCAAATTTTCGTTGGTAGTCTCGTCACGTGATAGCTCTGTGTGGATTGTACACGTTCCCTATGACAGCAATTGTGACTGGGTAGTCTAGCTTTACTGCTTATTTGCGTCAGGACTGCTCAACCAATGAACAAGATTCTTATATCACAAAAATGGGCAGAATCTCTACTTTCTAAAACCGTGCGCCCCAAGTTCATGCGACTTTCCGTTCTCGAGATATCCCGTGTGGAAGAATTGCAAGACGGCAAAATATGCTCAAATTCGTCAAATTTGGACTGTTCGCCATAGACAAATCTACTCATAAGGTACTTTTCTGATCAAATTTGCGTCACGACTACAAATGTTACAATAATGATATGTACACATAAATAATCCCTAAAGTGTCTACATTCAGAATCCGGGCGCCCCAAGTTTGCTTCTTAAATAGTTTAAAAGTTATGGCAGATTTTGTGGAAAAATGCGTCGATTTTTGACCCGTTTTACGTGTTGTAGCGTTCGCGCGGAAGCGCGGCTTCGCAGATGACCGAAAGTTTTCAATATGTGGATAACCTGTTTCTGCCGAGAAAGGAGAGTTGATAAACGCACCCTTTCGTAAAAGGCTTTCCTAAAGGGCTTTCAAAACAGCTTTGCGTTTATCAACTCGTACAAATTCCTTGAAAGCTGTTTGGATAACCTGTTTCTGCCGAGAAAAGGAGTTGATAAACGCAGCCTTGGTTTCGTCGGCTGCGTTTATCAACTTCCCCTGTTTAAACGGCTTTCGATAGCCCTTTCGAAAGCCCTTTCCATAGCCTTTCGAGAGCCCTTTCCAAAGCCCTGACTGCCTGTACTATTAATGTGCCGCTTGTTTTCTAAGAAGGGACGGCGAAAAGCAATTACCATCATAAAGACATAATCTTCCTTTGAGAGTGACGAGTCGTGATACAATGCCACATGAATCAATTGTCTTCCTATCTGTGAGGCAGCTCCAGTTTAGCACATACTTCAAATATTTCTGAGTGGCGGCATGAGACATGGGATCAAAGGGAATGAGACTGTTGTTACTCTATAAGGGCTTTTTACACTTGTAAATTTTTTGCTTAGTCCCGTACCAACGGTGGGGCTAAGGCCCCCCCCCTTACCAACGGTGGGGCTAAGGCCCCCCCCCCCCCCTTAGCCCCACCGTTGGTACGGGACTATCCTTAGCCCACTTTCTGTTTACACTCGTTTTTGCCAAAGTGGGCTAGCCCCACCGATAGTACGTCCGGTACTATCTGGCCCTGCAAAATAGCAGGGTTAGCACCGCAATTGCGGTGCCAAGCAAGTGAGTGTAAACAGAACGAAAAAAATAATCCTGGGCTAAGCGACGGAGACGAAGTCCGACCCCCACTGACCAATCAGAAACGAGGTAATCAAGTGCTGCCGGTGCGTGTGTGTACGTATACAGTACACAGCGTAATCATGAATATTCATGTGGTTTGGAAAGTCCGGGGCTAAGAAATACGAGTGTAAAAAGGTCAGTTTTCTCATTAGCCCCGGACAAGAGATGGTATGGGACTAATTGGCGAGTGTAAAAAGCTGAAAAAATTGGTACGGGACTAACGATAGTCCTGGGTCAGAGAAAGTCCGGGGTTAAGAAACACACGTGTAAAAAGGGCTTATTTCTCAAACCTTGTTAGTGAGAGAAACACCTCCTTGTTCCAGGCATATGGGTGCATTACACACAGCTGTATGTATACAGGGTGTCTCTAAAAAAAGTAAACCCAACTTCAACAGCAAATTTTCAGAAGACTATAAAATATTTGCACATTATTTTTTCATGGTTAGATAGTCCAATAAGTCCTCTTTTCAATGATACCACGTAGGTTATGTAATTCTCATGCATGACTGAGCATGATTCAACTTAGTGAATGGGTGTGAAATCATCACTGTGACAAGTTATTTCTTGCTATTGTCATGCATGAAGGGCATATTTGAAGTTAAAGTTTTGTCACATGTTAGGCCTATGATTACTTTAACAACTTCAGCAAAGGTTGTTCCTGACACATTCACACTCCACATGCTTTCCAAACATGGTACAGTTGACAATTGAGCAGAGAGTGTTCCTGGTAACTCGATACCAGGAAACAAGAAGTTTCGTGGAAGTTCAAGAGGCTTTTCGGGTGCAGTTCCCCGACAGGCAGCCTCCAACAAAAAGAGCCATCTGGTATAATGTGAGAAAGTATGCTGATCACGGAACTAGCCACAGTGATGATTTCACACCCATTCACTAAGTTGAATCATGCTCAGTCATGCATGAGAGTTACATAACCTACGTGGTAACATTGAATCGAGGACTTATTGGACTATCTAACCATGAAAAAATAATGTGTAAATATTTCATAGTTTTCTGAAAATTTGCCGTTGAAGTTGGGTTTACTTTTTTAGAGACACACTGTACACCTGTGTACACGTACTCGTGTGCACTTTACGTGGCGCGCGTCTTTTCAGAAAGTGGAAACGCATGGTTGCGTAACCGCAGTAGGGCGACCTAAAGGGCTTTCAAAACAGCTTTACGTTTATCAACTTCGAAAGGCTTTTACAAACAGGTTTCTGATAACCTGTTTAGGAAACCTGTTTGTATCGTCACAAATTTCGGGCTTTCGAAAAGGCTTTCCTAAAGGGCTTTCAAAACAGCTTTGCGTTTATCAACTCGTGAAAATTCCTTGAAAGCTGTTTGGATAATAGTAGACTTGCTAAGGGGGTATACGCTGCATTTTTTAGTACAAATGTCCTACTTGGCACAGATATTCCCTAGGGCAATTGAAAATTTTTCATCTAAAGAGACAATCTGTATCTATGCAAATAAGCCTTAATTTGCATAATTTATGCAGAAATACATATAAAAATTATAAAAAATATATGTGCATCCAGCAGAAATACCTAATTTGTAAGAAGTATTCTATAAAGTAAGTGGAAACAATTCCTGCAAAAAATGATTTCATACCTATGTAAATAAAGAAAAAATTTGCATAATTACGCAAGTTATTGTGCAAAAATCTGCATTTTTGAGAGAATTTCCAAACTATTAAGCACTGGATCTTGAAGTACAAAGTTTGAACCTGGGATGGATGTTCCTTGGGTCAAAAGTAAATGATTCATCTGAAGATACAAACTGTTTCTATGCAAACAACTTGTATATTTGCATAATATGCCTATCAATACCTACATCAGAACAAACAAAAAGCCTTAATGTGACATGTCTTAGATCGCTTTGAACTTAATATCCAAAAAGCTAATAGAATAAGACAATATTCTCACAACAACACTTTTCAGTTGCATAAATTGTTTCCATATTATTTAATTAATTTAGGCATTTTATGCATAAATTATGTAAATAAGTACACCAGACGTGAAATTTCGAAACATATTGATCATTGAAATAATTTTTGCTATTAATTTTCCCTCATTGCATAAATGCTTTGCAGGGTGGAAAAAATAGCAATCGATATTGACACTCTTTAAATATGATTATGCAAATCTAAGAGTAGGGCCTACATATGAACAGATGCAAATCGTAACAATATTGTTTACAAAAGGACTGTTTTTCCCTTGCAGACAGTACACAACTGATAGTGGGGTGGCTTAGTGACAAATATACTGATAATCGTGACACGCCGGACAAAAGTGTCATTTTTTCCTCAGACATTTGTATATATATGAGGATCAAAATTAGGGGGTGCTCCAAGAAATCCGCTAACAGAAAAGATGAGAAAATGCCCTTAATTTGTACATAACAATAGTGTCTGAATTCAAAGACTATACACAGGGCATTCGCCAGGTTTCAATGCAATGCAATGTACATGGTTGCTAGTCTTAAAATTCAGACCCATAATACGACATATTGTGTGCATGTTTACAGTAATACACCATTTTTACTGGCTTTCCTATGGTAACAGGTGGTTAGTCTGTGTTGCAGACCTGAGGGAGGTGTGTTGGAATAGTCCAGTTTTCTTAAGCACCTTTTCATTAAATAATTTCCTATAATTTCTGGTAAAGGATTTTTTTAGTACTGTCTACCTCCTGTAGAGAAATGGCAAAGAGTGACATGTGACTCTGGCTCAGATACTTTAAATCTTGGGCAATGACTGAGCCAGGTGTAGGACTATGTCACAGTTCATTTTTTCTCCCAGAACTACTAGTTTACCAGTAGAAGAGCTGCATATTCCATTGAGAACTTAAGGTTTTGGGTATTGACCTACATATTTCCTAACAAATTTAACCCGTTTCCTCCAAGATTGTGTGAATTCCATAGGTTTAGCGCAGGGATTACCTGGTTCCCGTAAGCAATTTTTATAGTCCGCACCTCCCCTCTTTATATGTTTCTTATTTCTTGTGGGGGTTATTCAAATGTTTAAAAAGGTTAAAAGTCTATTTTCATAGATGAAGTTGAATTTAGACAATTTGAATATTTTTAAAAATATATTGATATTTGTAATTTCACTCATAAAGACTTAAAGCGGTTTGAATATTTTTGGTCTGATAGCTATGTATAGACATGTTATTAAAAAGTAAAAGCAATGTTTGATTGGTTCACATTATCCAAAGAGGGTGGGATGTAGTTGGCTGGTGAACAAAGTCTATGGGGAAGTTTAAAAAGTTGATAGAAATAAAACAAAATCGGCATAGAGCAGAATCTAAATCACAATATGATATGACAAAATTCCCGACCCCAAAGGCGGTTGATTCTATGATGCTTTATGTCAAAATACATTCCACCCAAAATACATGTGATTGATAGGAGGAAAAAGTATAGTACATTAAAAACAATATAGTTCAACTAACCCCATTAGTCGAGCAGCATAATGAAATGATTGTTAAGTTTTATCGCCTTGTCAATTGAAGATGATGTTACATAATGACAATTATCAAAGTCAGCTAGATCTACGAGTATATCAAGAAACCAAAAAGAAGGGGTGGGGTGGGGTGGGGAGAGAAGAATGAAGTAAGTTATTAGTATTTGTAGTTTTGGTTTTCAGTATATTCATTTTAATTTCCTTAATTTCCGTTAGGTCATCATGGATTGGAGCATTTGTGTACTAGTAATCTGCCAGGAACAAACACAAGAAAAACTTAAAGGTCCTATATTATACACTTTTTGGAGAGTGACTTGAAAAAAAAAATGTTCAGGATATCACATTTTATGCATAATATGTGTAGGTCTGGGGGCATTTCATGAAGCATTTTGTCCGACAAGTTGTCGGACAAATTTGCTCTCTGCCAATCAGATGCAAGGATTTCTGTAGTTTGTAACAGTTTGTCAGAAAAATATCTGACCAAACTGCTTCATGAAATGCCCCCCTGGGGGGCATTTCATGAAGCATTTTTGTCCGACAACTTGTCGGACAAAAATGCTCTCAGCCAATCAGATGCAAGGATTTCAGTAGCTTTTAACATTTTGTCAGACGAAATATCTGACAAAACGCTTCATGAAATGCCCCCCAGTTGTATCACAAGACATCCTACCATATACAGTTTTTGCAATCAAAGCAAACATATAAAGAGATATCAGTATTTTTCTCATTAAAGCATAAATGCGGACGGTTTAGTCTGGAAACATGTTATCATAGAAATATTGTTCACATTTTGTGTTATTAACAATACTTAACATTGATTATACAGATTCATTTTTTACAGAGGTTCTTTGTATCCGTAACTTACACTTAAGAATAATTTTCAAGCACTAATTTTGGGTTTTTGCCTTTAATTATCCACAAAAAGGAGGACTCAGTGCATAAAAGGTGTATGCTTTATTTTTGGAAAATGTTGAGGAGATCAGGAAAATAATATATATTGATGTAGATTTTGGACCTGAAGGAGCAGTTGAAGCATTTTTAAGAAACAATGCCTTGTGGCATCGTTCTTATCATCAAAAATTAATAATGGCAAACTCAAATGAAAATTGGAGGGGGGAAGAAAAGATGAACATAATGACATGAGACAGCTTGGTAAAGATTAAACGCTAAAATAGACAATGCAGCCTCTTTTCTCAGTTCATACTTATCCAGAGTGTGTGCTTTCTTTCCAGTACCGGTATTATTATTTAGATAGGTTAGGGGAATCCCTTTGAATTGTGTGATACATCATTTTAAAGCTTACAGTCTGCTCTTTCAGAATCTGTCCTTAAAGGACAAGTCCACTTTCATGCGCACGTGGATTCAGTGAATACAACAATATTAGTAGGACACATCACAGAAAGCTTGGAAAAAATCGTACAATCCGTTCAAAAGTTATGATTTTTTAAGGTATCTGCACAGTCGCGGCTGGATGAAAAGACTACCACAGTGTATGATGTCACATGCACACATTCTAAGGAAAATGAAATGAGAATTTCACAAAACCATACTTTTTGAATAAAGTTCACATAGTTTCTTTGACTTGCTACTTACGTATGTCAAGGGTAAAATTATTCCCCCTGCCTTCTGAAAGAGAAGTCGAGTATCCTTTTGTAAGCGAAAATAATTTATGTTGAATTTTCTTTATTCATTCTTTATATCGTTGTACACATGTGACATTACAAGGTATAGTAGTCTTCTCATCCAGCCTCGACTGCATGAGCAGAAACTTCAAAAATTCATAACTTTAGAACGGATTGTCCAATTTTCCTCAAACTCTCACTGATGTGTTCTACTATTGTTGCTGCATTCACTCAACCCACATGCTATAAAGGTGACAAATCTTTGTCTGGCGACTTTTTTGTTGATCAATTATACCAACCCTGATGGAAATCTCTTCAAATTCATGAGTTCTGAAGTCTCCTTTAAGTTTAACCAAAATCTATATATGTAGTTGCCATGGCAACATACCACTTAACACTAATGAAAAGTATTTCAAACCTCTATACATCCCGTTGATCAGTTGTACCTATTCAAATGGAATCTCTTCCAAACTGGAAAATAGCCTCCTGTAACTAACTTCAATCAAAAACCCTCGTTTTGGGTTGCCATGGCAACGCACAAATCAACAATTATATTTGACCCCTGGTTTATACTCTTGGTACCTTCTATATAACGTTCATATCAAATTTTGTGAAAATTGAATCTTCCTACCTGGAGAAATAAACAAAAACATGATTTTTAGAAAAAGTTCATTGACCTTTGACCTTTGACCTTTGGAAAATTCACCCCAAATTCAATCAAAATATTTTACTTGTTCTCAATATTCTTCCTGCCAAGTTTTATCCAGATTGGATATTCCTGACCTGAGAAATAGCCAAAAAACCTATTTCACAAATAAAGGTCATTGACCTTTGACCTCTGACCTCCTTCCCAGCATCAATTTTCTTGGAGCACCCTATTTTTTGAGAAGGTACATCATGAAGTACCTTTGGTGAAAAAATCATGCTTTTGTCCGCCGTGTCACGATAATTTCACTAAGCCACCCCACTATGAGGTCATGGTTAGAATCTCATTACAAAAAACACTACCATAGTGAGAGTGTGAATTCTGATTTTCATTGTATTTTGTAGGCAATCAAGCGAATAAGAGGCTTTTTACATCAAACTGATTATAAACTTGTGCAAATTTTGTGGATGCAAGGGTATCTGCACACATTAAGAACTTACAACTTACTTGTTTTCCCTTGGGATAATGTAACTCCCTGGCGGTCCAAAGAATGTTATATTCCTCCACATATCAGCTAATGCCTGTATAGATGATCATGACCTACATGATCTTGAAGCTTTTTCCAAAAAATAATTATGTTGACTGGTTTAGTGTAAAGATGTCTGAGGTTAAATTAAAAGAAATACACAGGTAAAAATGTAAAAGGTAAGAATGTCAGAGGTTATACATGTGTGCATCAAAATTAACTTCCATGCGACCCATACATTAAATGTAATGATCGTGATGACTATACCATGTCACTGAATTCCATGTCCTTTCCTACTTATCAAGAGGAAACATAAGCACTTGAGAGGGGGAAGGCTTAGCATTTTTTCGATAATCAACAAAGGTATCACTGTCAAGTAGAACATGCGCAAATATGTACTTACTAAGTTTCGTGATACCTTGATTCACATTCAAGATATGAAAGAAAAAGTGAAATATAGCACTGTCATCAGTGCTTTGACATTTTGGCAGGAAATTTCTCAGAGAATATCCATAAGGTAATACATGTATATAATCATTAAGTTTCAAGAAAAATCCCACAAGCATTGCAAAAACATGAGGGAAATAGTGAAATTGTGAGAGCCAAATTTACCTTGATCTTTGACCCTTGATCTTTGACAAATGACCCCTAAATTCCCTAGAAAATCCCTGCCAGTACCAAGTTCCATGAAGACACCTTGAACCATTTGCGAGATACAGAGAAAAAAAGTGAAATTTTAACATTTTCACCTGAACTTTGACCTTTGACCTCTTGACCTGAAACTCTGGTGAATCTTATTTTGGTAGTACATTGTATGCAGTCACTAAGTTTGAAGAAAGTACCTTCAGACATTGCGTAGATATGAGGAAAATAATAAAATTTTAGCATTGACCTTGAACTTTTTTACCTTTGACCTCTTGCCGATTTTACTTAAAAACTGCTTAATCACTAGCCCCATCATACGTCATCTTTGGACCAGGTTTGGTGAAATTTGCATAATCCAGTCTTGAGTTATCGCGTAAACTGATACAATTTCTTAAGTCGACCTTGACCATTGACTTCTGGTACATTCGGGTATTAATATGCACAATGTGCTAATTAGGTGGTATTTGCATAGACAAATAGTGTTTTGATATTACAAACCATTTCCTTTTGCCTAAAAGAAATGCATACTACTTCCATAGTTTTCATCATAAAATGCAGTTCTTAGACTGTAAGAAAAACTTTGAAAATAATGTTTTACTTTACTTTCTTTAGTAATAATGTAAATTAGCTGGTAATGATGGTTCAATTATTCAAATTCTTTTCTCATTTTCTTTCATAAAGGGTTTCTAACGGGCTATATCTATCTAGGTTGAGATTTAGGTGCCAGGTAAAAATGGCAGAGGTAAAAATGGCAGGGGTAAAAATGGCAGGGGTAAAAATGGCAGAGGTAAAAATGGCAGAGGTAAAAATGGCAGAGGTAAAAATGGCAGGGGTAAAAATGGCAGAGGTAAAAATGGCAGGGGTAAAAATGGCAGGGGTAAAAATGGCAGGGGTAAAAATGGCAGGGGTAAAAATGGCAGAGGTAAAAATGGCAGGGGTAAAAATGGCAGAGGTAAATATGGCAGAGGTAAAATGGCAGAGGTAAAATGTCAGAAGTAATGAGAGCGATTTCGTCAGATATAAACGTATGAAGAGGTCTTGAATGATATCCTAGTCAGAGCAAAATGTATTTCTCGAATTAACAAATCCAAATTGCAGATTTGAAGAATATTGATTTAATTATGTTTTAAAAAGATTAGAGCACTCTCATTATTCTGAGTTTGATTCAAGTGCAGTGGCGTAATCTGTCTGTGTGCAGAGAAATAATAAACCAGCTAAGAGCCTAGTAGGCCTATGGGAAATTATTTTCATTATTCAGTAATATTGTTATTATTATTATTATTATCATTATTATTATTATTATTATTATCATTTATCATTATAAGGGCATTCCAACAATGATGCAAAACCCTTAAACAGTATAATCCTACGTTATTTCGCCCAATGAAGTTATCACACACACACACACACACACACGAACCCACTTTTGGTATAAACATATACGCAGATATACATACTCTCACATACACACTCTTACACAAACGAATTCCGCTCACGTCCAGGCTAGTATATTGTCATTACTTTTCATTTTTTGAACTGTTTAGTGTAAAGAAGTGAAGGAGACATAGTCGAAGCAAACCACTAATTTTTCACCTGTTCAATATTATTTTCTCACATTCAGGTTTCGTAGGAGCCTGTTTATCTCACAAGGCCTGATCACGACATAATGTAGAAGTAAAAATACAAAACGCCAAAAATAAACTACAGCAGATGTATCGGCAGACATAAGTAAACTCTTGCAAAATATTCTATTACATTGTTCAAGTATCACATGGCGCAAAAATAAATAAGCTCTTGCAAAATATTTTATTACATTGTTCAAGCATCACATGGCGCAAAAACAAATATCTCGAAGTTTAATGAACACTTTGTAGTCACTTTACAAACTTATGCCTATTAAAACTGGAGACGAACTTTAGCAATAAACTGTTCTAGTGAGAGTAAAAACTGATAGTTTGCCACGGGATTTCTTTCAATCATTGTTGAATGAATCCGCAGGCGAAAAAAATGTAAATGTTTGATGCCTTTCAAACTTAGCTGTTGCTCCAAAGTCAGATTCCATTATGTTATCAACATGGTGTGTTGCTAAAGATTGGTAGATTCAGCCACCGAAAATGACGTTGTTCCCTCCTTATGCAACAACAGTAAGAAAATCCAATCCAACCCCATCCAGGTATAGATTGAAATCACCGCCTATGACACTATGATCGCGATTCAATTTACACAGGGATCGCTGAAGCTCTGCAAGACTCTCTTTACATGTGCCGCGGGGAGAAATGTAACACTGCCCTTTTAAATTTCTCCCAGTGGTAACAGAAACAGTAAAAGATCCCTGCCAATTTTTCATACCTGCATGTCTGTTATCAAGCAATTTTATTTTCAGAAGTTTGCACACTTTTTAAAATACTTATTAACCTAGTATAGGACCTACCAGATCTAAAGTAAGTTTGATATTTTACGGACAAGATACCTATAGAGCTGTATAATATTTTAATATGTCCATTTTAGGTGTATACCGAGGCTCATCTTTTACTGATATAATTGGATTGTTGCCTGGCCGAGCATTTTTCAAGTTACATGAGTGTCCCATTTCTCCCCGGTCTCCCTGTGCTTTATTTCAGGAGAAGGCACGAAAAGCGCGTATTGCGAGAAAGGTGTCAGAAACATGAAGAAAAAAAATATTCTCTGTCACTTTTACCTCGTCCTCTTGCATTTCAACGACTAAATTTTTATCAATGGCATGTTTTATCTCTAGCATTTTGACCACTGACATTTCGACCACTGACAACTCTACCTCTGACATTTTTACCACATAATTATTTACCTCTGCCATTTTTACCGCTGCCATTTTTACCTCTGCCATTTTTACCTCTGCCATTTTTACCTCTGCCATTTTTACCCCTGCCATTTTTACCCCTGCCATTTTTACCCCTGCCATTTTTACCTCTGCCATTTTTACCTCTGCCATTTTTACCTCTGCCATTTTTACCCCTGCCATTTTTACCCCTGCCATTTTTACCTCTGCCATTTTTACCTCTGCCATTTTTACCCCTGCCATTTTTACCCCTGCCATTTTTACCCCTGCCATTTTTACCTCTGCCATTTTTACACCGAACCGAGATTTAAAGGGAGTTTCATTAGGCTTCACTAAGGCTTTTTGTTTGTTCTGATTATCTATAGATGTGTAGGTATTGATATGCATATTATGCAAATAACAGGTTGTTTGCATAGAGACAGTTTGTCTCTTCAGATGAATCATTTACTTTTGACCCAAGGAACATCCATCTCAGGTTCAAACTTTGTACTACAAGATCCAGTGCTGAAGATTTTTGCACGATAACTTGCGTAATTATGCAAATTTTATGTTTATTTACATAGGTATGAAATCAATTTTTGCAGGAATTGTTTCCACATACTCTATAGAATACTTCTACCAAATTAGGTATTTCCGCTGGATGCACATATATTTTTAAATAATTTTCATATGTATTTTTGCATAAATTATGCAAATTAAGGCTTATTTGTATAGATACAGATTGTCTCTTTAGATGAAAAAAAAAATTCAATTGTACAGAGGAACATGTGTGCCAAATAGGGCATTTGTACTATAAAATGCAGCGATCACCCCGTTTTTCGCCCTTAGCAAGCCTACTATAACCTGTTTCTGCCGAGAAAGGAGAGTTGATAAACGCACCCTTTCGTAAAAGGCTTTCCTAAAGGGCTTTCAAAACAGCTTTGTGTTTATCAACTCGTAGAAATTCCTTGAAAGCTGTTTGGATAACCTGTTTCTGCCGAGAAAAGGAGTTGATAAACGCAGCCATGGATATGTCGGGCAAAACTAAGCATGTCTGAAAACTTTCAAAAGGCTGCGAAACCCACCAGGCTATCTCCCGGAGCTCGTTTTCCCCCAGCTGGACACGAGTGTTGAAATTTCCGTTTGATGTCTTAAGCTTCTTTGTCTTGAACCATTCTAATGTGCGAAAATGCAGCCGCCCCGTAGGGATCGCATCAAAAGTGTAAATAATCAAACCAATAAACTTTGCCAGGTCCCTGATAGCAACTCGGTTAGACGATAACAGAATTTGACCGCAACTCTTTGATTTCACCACTTTTCCGAGAGGAAGACTAACTGTCATTTCAACGGAATTTAGCTGGAGACCCAAATAAATCAAAGCCGTCTTAGGTGTAGTGCTTGATTTCTCGAAGTTGACTAGGAACCCTAAGTTTGTCAACAATTCGACGGCACATGTAGTATTTTGTGCGCTCTCTTCTTGGGAACGTGCAAAAATGAGAATGTCATCCAAATAAATAACTGCACGAATTCCCTTACATCGAAGGGACGAAATGACAGGTTTCATGACTCTAGCAAAAACTCGTGGGGCCGAGCATAGGCCGAAAGGTAAACAATTAAAACAGTAGAATTTTCCATTCCATGAAAGACATAGAAACTTTCGATGCTTATCAGCCATTGGAATTGTGAAATAAGCGTCTTTCAAATCAATTGTCGTTAAATAATCGAATGGCGATAGCAGTTCCTTAACATCTCTGAACGTTTCCGTTTTAAAATGTTCTTGTTTTACAAAGGCGTTCAGGTTCTTCAGATTGATAATTGGTCGGAGATCTCCTGATTTTTTAGAAACTGTGAATATAATGGATAAGAAGGCAACATCTCCCTTAGCAATTTCGCTAATTGCACCTTTCTGGCAAAGCAAATTGACTTCTTTTTCGATGGCAGCTTTCTCCTCGTGGGAGAAAGGAAAGGAAAGGGAGTTTCGTGATTGTTTAGGAGTAGAATCAAAATTTATTTTGTAGCCAGTGATGGCATCAATTACCCACTGATTGGATGTTATAGCCGACCAAGCGTGTCTGAAGAACCTGAGTCTTCCTGCCTGGAATTGTAGCTGTTTTGAACTTACTAGTTTTTTGAAGAGTCGTCACGGGCATTTCGCTGCTGGCCAGCAGTCTCCCGAAATCTCGGAGGGGGAGGACAAGAGATCGTGGCAGGCCGGAACGATCTCTGTGGAGGTCCCCTTACAAAAAAAAAAAAAATGTATGGTACATGTATGGTATGGCTCTATGGTGTATGGTAAATCTATGGTACAACTCTATGGTAGATGATTGCTCTATGGTATACCATATAGTGTAAATATATGGTGGGAATATTGCATATAT
Organism: Diadema antillarum; assembly: GCF_040938485.1. Classification (NCBI taxonomy): domain Eukaryota; kingdom Metazoa; phylum Echinodermata; class Echinoidea; order Diadematoida; family Diadematidae; genus Diadema; species Diadema antillarum. Next base: position 448,031 of record NW_027271620.1, read on the forward strand.
GGTACATCTGTATGGTAGATGCTTGTTCTATGGTATACCATATGGTGTAGATACATGGTGAGTAGACTGCATATGGTACAACTCTATGGTAGATGCATGTTCTATGGTATACCACATGGTGCAAATTTATGGTGAATAAAGTGCTTATGGTACATCTGTATGGTAGATGCTTGTTCTATGGTATACCATATGGTGTAGATACAAGGTGAGTAGACTGCATATGGTACATCTCTATGGTAGATGCATGTTCTATGGTATACCACATGGTGCAAATTTATGGTGAATAAAGTGCATATGGTACATCTGTATGGTAGATATGCGTTCTATGGTACACCATATGGTGTAAATACAAGGTGAGTAGACTGCATATGGTACATCTCTATGGTAGCTGCATGTTCTATGGTACACCACATGGTGCAAATTTATGGTGAATAAAGTGCATATGGTACATCTGTATGGTAGATATGCGTTCTGTGGTACACCATATGGTGTAGATACAAGGTGAGTAGACTGCATATGGTACATCTCTATGGTAGATGCATGTTCTATGGTATACCACATGGTGCAAATTTATGGTGCAGACCTAGGGTGGTATTCTGTAAGCGCGATCCTTATTTCGACCCTAGGAGCGCGCGTAGGACAGAAAATAGGATACCCTTAGGACAGGCAAAATCGGTATTCTGTAAGTCTGTCCTAAGCCTATCCTAGGACAGTCATCTATGAATAATGAATATTAATGAGGAAAGGCAGGACACACCCGACGCAATATCTATAAGCCAATCATCTGGCTAATTTTACGCAATGCGCGCCCAAGATCTACATTGCTCAAGAGTGCGCTTCACGCAGCTCTACTGTACGAGGAGTTAAAAATGCATTGTCAGTCTAATTTTACAGTTAAGAATACAATTTTGATTATGAAAGCTTTAGCACGCACTTAGCCCACCATAATAAATGTGACCTTACGATTTCCATTAATTTGCTTTTAAAGTTTTTGCAGAAATTAGCTCAAATTTTGAACTTTTGGAGGATATGTTGGGGTAAACTGGGATATCATCACTGCATGCCAAACTTCGCCCTTAATTCAAAGTTATTATAAAATATATTAGATTTTCTTAAATGAATATTAAAGAAATAATGATAATAGATGCACACACACACACATGCGCTCACATTACTCTATGATCGATATGCTTGTAATAATAATGTCTTGCTTATTGTTACTGTTTGTCCCACTTAAACCAAACCAATGTTCCACTTCTCCCATAGGAAAAAAAACAAAACAATGATAACACAAATACGACACTTATAGGAATATAGCGTAGCAACCCGTTATGTGGCTATAGCATCAAAAGTCTTTGGGTCCGATACATGTGTGCCCCACTCTAAATATCAGAAAGTTATTCGAGAAACTTTATAAAATCACAATTTTTTCCCCACTTAATTAACCCCGCTAGCTCTCCCCTATCTTTATGGTACTATAGACTTACATGCAGGGCAATGATAACAGAATAAATAAAGGAGATTACTGATAGATTAAACAAAGATATAAACATGGAGCTGCTATAGCTCCATGATATCCTAACCTAGACGGGTGCTGTTCGTTATTCCGAAGGTTCGCTATTCCGAAGGTTCGTTATTCCGAAGGTTCGTTAAACCGAAACACACAAATTCCCTATACCTAGAGGTTTGTTAATCCGAAAATGAAAAAAAGGTTCGTTATGATCCGAACATTTGTGGCGTTATTTTGGAGGTTCGTTATTTCCAAGATTTGTTAATTCGAAAATGAAATTCGGAATAACGAATATTCGGAATAAAGAATCTTCGGACTGAAGAGCCTTCGGAATAACGAACCTTCGGAATAACGAGCTGTATAACACGTAAGTTCACTACATTTGAAAAAAAAATTAACCCATGCACATGGACTGTTAGGTCACCGGGTTGCGTCACACACTACGTACGTCTTAACAATGTGACAGTATGGATCGTTGCGTTACTAGTACTTTACATGGCCGGCGGAACCGTGGGGGCCGTGGGGGCTCAGGCCCCCACTTTTTGTGCACCATACAAAGAAATACATAAGGTGTCATCACTTTGGGCCCCCACAAATTTTTTTAACCCGGAAGTACGTAAGTGGCACTAAATAGAAATAGATAGAGATCTTGAAGTGTGAGCGCGGTAAAGGTTATGTTTTTCCACTGTAGACCTTTTTTTTTTTTTTTTATTCGCTTGTCAGCTTGCTGAAGAAACCCAGAAATGGAAAGGAGAGAGGAGCTGAGGACCTTTTTTTTTCTTTTTTTTTCTTGTTAGCTCATGAAACCCGGAAGTAGGCCCCCACGCTTTTAAAAAACGTTCCGCCGCCTCTGCTTTATTTTTCATGCGACCTGAAGCGCACTGCGTACGTTTCTTTTTCTTTGGTTACTAGATCTTCATAGCAACGACTTCGAGGGTCACGTAATGTGGGCGGCGAAGGTAGGTTTGATACTTGCACTGCGTCCGCATGACGTTCGGGCCGACGTTGAGCATAATAATAATGATAACAACAATAATGACAATAATAATGATAATAATAATAATAATAATAATGATAATATTGATAACGACAATAATTATTATTATCATTATTATAATAATAATAATCATAATACAACAGTAATAGCTTTTGTTGTTATTGTGTACATAATGTACTTTTGATTTATTTTGTGTTGAGATCCTACTTGTGCTTACAGAATACCACTTATCTTAAGATCTCATTAACATCTAATTATATCTAATTAACATATCAAGTTACGCCCCTATCCTAAGCTGGGAGAGAAATAAGGATCCCTGACGTCACTATCCTATTTCTTCTCCTACGCGCGGTGTTACAGAATACCAATCGCGTATTTAGGAGCGAGAGCTGTCCTAGGATCCTTACAGAATACCACCCCTAGAGTGTGCCACGCCCAGGGGGTGGGGTGCAGACCTAGAGTGTGCCACACCCAGGGGATGGGGTGCAGACCTAGAGTGTGCCACACCCAGGGGGTGGGGTGCAGACCTAGGGGGCATTTCATGAAGCATTTTGGTCGGATATTTTTCTGACAAACTGTTACAAGAGAGCCCAATTTGTCCGACAACTTGTCAGACAAAATGCTTCATGAAATGCCCCCCTAGAGTGTGCCACACCCAGGGGGTGGGGTGCAGCGTCATCGACGTCGTCTTCGTGGTCGACATCGACATCTTTGTAATCATCGTCATGGACGTCGTCTTCATGGTCGACAGCGTCATCTTTGTAATCATCGTCATCGACGTCGTCTTCGTGGTCGACATCGACGTCGTCTTCGTGGTCGACATCGACATCATCTTCGTAATCATCATCGTCATCAACGTTGTCTTCATCGTCTTTGTGATCTTTGCCATCGTCGTCATTGTGATCATCATGGATATCATCCTCATTTGCGTCATCGTAATCATCATTGTTGAGATATGTCGCATATTTCAATGATGGGAGTATATTCTGCATTACCACTTGCCCTCAAACTGGAGAAATTGACCCAAAAGAGTCAGCTACTTCAGATACCATATTATGTAATATATTTCGATGTGCTTTCATTTTCTCAATAATTCACAAAAGTCATCCGTGACGGTTGCCTGACCGCGTATCGCGGTGGTTGTCATACGGGCGAAACGCCGGACGTCTGCCACTCGTGAGGTTGCCGAAACGGCGGCGGTATCTTCCTACCGACGGGGCGATCTTCTGCCCCACCAAATAAGTATTTCCCACTGATTTCATGGTCGCCGAAAGGTCGCCACCGAAAAGTGTCTGACCTACTTGCACGGTTCGGCTGCAAATGCCCCGATACTTTGGGTTGAAAGATGGCTTTAAATCTTCTCAGCGCTTCATCGAGATTTCATACGTGGCGTGACCCGCCAGCGTTATCCCGTCCAGCGCCAATCGTTTGACGCGGCTCACATCAACTGCCCTCTTGTCGTCGGCGGCATCATGAAGTTCTGCCAGAATATGGGCGTAAGGGATCATTCCTCGCACTACGGCTTTTTGAAGTTTTTGGGCTCGAGAGTCGGCCGCTCTAGCTCTGGTAGGAATGGACGCCCATAGCTGTTCATCGACACAGGGAGCACACAGCGCCGGGGCGTTTGCAGGCGTCAGATATTGCTTATCTAGTTTTTCAAGACACATAGGCTACGTTTATCAACTTTCCCCAGTTTAAACGACTTTCGAAAGCCCTTTCGATACCCCTTTCGATAGCCCTTTCCATAGCCCTTTCGAAAGCCCTTTCCATAGCCCTTTCGAAAGCCCTGTCTACTCCCTGTACTATTAATGTGCCGCTTGTTTTCGTCGGCTGCGTTTATCAACTTTCGATAGCCCTTTCCATAGCCCTTTCCATAGCCCTTTCGAGAGCCCTTTCCAAAGCCCTGACTGCCTGTACTATTAATGTGCCGCTTGTTTTCTAAGACGGGACGGCGAAAAGCAATTACCATCATAAAGACATATCTTCCTTTGAGAGTGACGAGTCATGATACAATGCCACATGAATCAATTGTCTTCCTATCTGTGAGGCAGCTCCAGTTTAGCACATACTTCAAATATTTCTGAGTGGCGGCATGAGACATGGGATCAAAGGGAATGAGACTGTTGTTACTCTATTTCTCAAACCTTGTTGGTGAGAGAAACACCTCCTTGTTCCAAGCATATGCGTGCATTACACACAGCTGTATGTATACACCTGTGTACACGTACTCATGTGCACTTAACGTGGCGCGCGTCTTTTCAGAAACTGGAAACGCATGGTTGCGTAACCGTAGTAGGGCGACCTAAAGGGCTTTCAAAACAGCTTTGCGTTTATCAACTTCAAAAGGCTTTTACAAACAGGTTTCTGATAACCTGTTTAGGAAACCTGTCTGGATCGTAACAAATTTCGGGCTTTCGAAAAGGCTTTCCTAAAGGGCTTTCAAAACAGCTTTGCGTTTATCAACTCGTGAAAATTCCTTGAAAGCTGTTTGGATAACCTGTTTCTGCCGAGAAAGGAGAGTTGATAAACGCACCGTTTCGTAAAAGGCTTTCCTGAAGGGCTTTCAAAACAGCTTTGCGTTTATCAACTCGTAGAAATTCCTTGAAAGCTGTTTGGATAACCTGTTTCTGCCGAGAAAAGGAGTTGATAAACGCACCCTCAGTCTTTGGCGGCATGGTCACGGCTTTTGTTAGCCGGGTAGAAAGTGTGTCAAAAACGGGCTTTCCAAGCACCTCGGGGCCATGACCATATAATTCGTCGTCAGAGTCAAAGCCAGTGTTTTTGTTCACTTGTGCAGCGGAAAAAATCTCAAGGTCCGCTTCTGGGTCGTAGCTGACCTGACGGCTGGGGGACAACACGCCTGATACAACAGACTCCTCCGCAAAGATGCTTAACAAGTCATCTCCGTCATCCCGGCTACGCCGAGGATGCCCGCCGACAGTTTGGGCACATGCTTCGCATGCTGCCCGGCGGGATGTTGAGCGTCAGATGGTTGGTTCTCCATTAAAGCTGCTAGTTGCGTTTTTAACAGTTCGAAATCCGCCATCGACGGCGCAGCAGCTGTGGACGGGACTGGGCCCGTCGACTGTCACCCGACTTCCGACATATCCATACTAGTAGTTGGGAAACTGTGTATGATAAGACGAAGACGTATAACCTCCTGCCGTTCACACACACAAAAAAAAGATGAGAGGCGTGGAATATCCACCTCCTATACGTCCTGTGGTAATTTGGGACATACCACAGGACAGTACCACGGGGCAGTACCACAGGACAATACCACAGGGCAGTACCACAGGACAGTACCACAGGAAAGTACCACAGGATAGTACCACAGGACAGTACCACACGACTTGTCCTGTGGTATTTTGGGACGTACCACAGGGCAGTACCACAGGGCAGTACCACAGGACAGTACCACAGGATAGTACCACAGGACAGTACCACACGACTTGTCCTGTGGTATTTTGGGACATACCACAGGACAGTACCACAGGAATTGTCCTGTGGTATTTTGGGACGTACGACAGGACAGTACCACAGGATAGTACCACAGGACAGTACCACAGGGCAGTACCACAGGACAGTACCAAAGGAAAGTACCACAGGATAGTACCACAGGACAGTACCACATGACTTGTCCTGTGGTATTTTGGGACGTACCACAGGACAGTACCACACGAATTGTCCTGTGGAATTTTGGGACGTACCACAGGACAGTACGACAGGAATCCTGTGGTAATTTTCAATGTATACCACAGGAGAGTACCACAGGAACTGTCCAAAATCCCACAGGAAAATCATAATATGGTGCTATTCCACACAGAAGTACCACACAGCAAATTAAATTCGTAAGTACCACAGAAAAATGCTACAGGATATTCTTTTTTTTTTAACATTTTATACCAGAGGACTATCACATCAGGAGAATATCAAACAGCAGTACCACACAGGAGTACCACACAGGAAAATTGTAAGGCAAAATCAACTGAACTTTATAACAAAAATACAAACAAAAAAGCACATGTTAATATTCCTCAATAAATTGATAGATGAGTTATGCTGTGAATTATAACAATTGATTTGCCATTACTTATCCTGTCCTATACTCCTACAGTATTACCTATTTAGTGAAAGTGCTGATGTAAAGCATGAGAATTTTCATAAGGACTTCTGTGGTACTCCTGTGGTACTCCTGTGGTACTCCTGTGGTACAAATTTTTGCATAGCTCATGAATATTCATAAAAAGCACTCTAGATTTTAGAAAATACATATATGACTTAAATATTCAAAGTATTAATGATGGAACTTACTTTGAACTTTATGAAAGATTGTCTAATTATGTTATGTTATTTCCAATATCATAGATATTGTTATGAAAGTGTACTTTCATATCTTGATAATAAAGTATAATCGAGTTAGTAACCATGCCTTAATGCTTTGCGGATAGACGGTCATATATATATATATATGTACTGATACAGATGATGGCTACCTAGGAATAGAATATGACTATATAGATCTATTATAGGACTAGATTGGCACTTGGCCATTAGACTCTCGTTTGAGGTTATATGTTAGGAGTAGGACAGGTTATTAAGTAGGGCCATGTTTGTCCTGAAATCCATCACTCACCTATCAGGAATATTCCTTGATATGTGGCTAAAATTCTCCCAGATTTTTTTTTTTCGAGCTATCCTGTGTGGTACTCTCCTGTGGTACCATGGAAATGCTGTGTGGTACTGCCCTGTGGTAATGCTGTGTGGTAATGATCGACCTGTGGTACTGTCCCAAAATACCACAGGACAGTTCCTGTGGTACTGTTCTGTGGTACTAGTCCTGTGGTACTGTCCTGTGGTACGTCCCAAAATACCACAAGAATTCCTGTGGCACTGCCCTGTGGTACGTCCCAAAATACCACAGGAATTCCTGTGGTACTGTTCTGTGGTACCGGTCCTGTGGTACTTTCCTGTGGTACTGCCCTGTGGTACGTCCCAAAATAGCACAGGAATTCCTCTGGTACTGTCCTGTGGTATGTCCCAAAATACCACAGGACAATTCCTGTGGTACTGTCCTGTGGTACTGTCCTGTGGTACTTTCCTGTGGTACTGTCCTGTGGTACTGTCCTGTGGTACCGTCCTGTGGTAATTACCACAGGAGTACCACAGGGCTTTTTCGTAAGGGATATATACACTCGAAGACTCAAACTCATTATCATGACAATAGACTTTGAATCTTCCACCTGTGTGAAGCTCCTGCCTAAAGCACGAGGAATATGCAACCCTCTGAAGCTTGTACGAAGTATTACGTGATAGAATTATCATAAAAGGCATTTGTACAATATAAATATCATAACAAACTTTCCGGGTTCAAATTCAAATCTGTCAAAACAGGTGGGCTATTGGAATCGACAAAACAGAATATTGAACGAGAACCAGTGCCCTCATCAGTGGTTCCACAAACAATCAACCGAACCTAGGTTAATGTATAGGAGGTGGCCGAATGGGGCGGGGATGAGAGAGAAATGGGGAAGGCGAGATGATGTGAAGACGGTGTGTGTGTATGTGTGTCTATGGCTGCGTTTATCAACTCCTTTTCTCAGCAGAAACAGGTTATCCAAACAGCTTTCAAGGAATTCTTACGAGTTGATAAACGCAAAGCTGTTTTGAAAGCCCTTTAGGAAAGCCTTTTACGAAAGGGTGCGTTTATCAACTCTCCTTTCTCGGCAGAAACAGGTTATCCAAATAGGTTTCAAGGAATTTTCACGAGTTGATAAACGCAAAGCTGTTTTGAAAGCCCTTTAGGAAAGCCTTTTCGAAAGCCCCAAATTTGTGACTATCCAAACAGGTTTCCTAAACAGGTTATCAGAAACCTGTTTGTAATTGAGCCTTTCGAAGTTGATAAACGCAAAGCTGTTTTGGAAGCCCTTTAGGTCGCCCTACTGCGGTTACGCAACCATGCGTTTCCGGTTTCTGAAAAGACGGGCGCCACGTAAAGTGCACACGAGTACGTGCTGAACGGAGCTGCCTCACAGATAGGAAGTTAATTGATTCATGTGGCATTGTATCATGACTCGTCACTCTCAAAGGAAGATATGTCTTTATGATGGTAATTGCTTTTACTCGCCGTCCCTTCTTAGAAGACAAGCGACACATTAATAGTACAGGCAGTCAGGGCTTTGGAAAGGGCTCTCGAAAGGGCTATGGAAAGGGCTTTCGAAAGGGCTATCGAATGGCCAACAAAAGCTGTTTAAACAGGGGAAAGTTGATAAACGCAGCCGACGAAAGCAAGTGGCACATTAATAGTTCAGGGAGTGGACAGGGTTTTCGAAAGGGCGATGGAAAAGGCTTTCGAAAGGGCTATCGAAAGGGTTATCAAAAGGGCTTTCGAAAGTCGTTTAAACAGGGGAAAGTTGATAAACGCAGCCTATGGGGTGCGTTTATCAACTCCTTTTCTCGGCAGAAACAGGTTATCCAAACAGCTTTCAAGGAATTTCTACGAGTTGATAAACGCAAAGCTGTTTTGAAAGTCCTTTAGGAAAGCCTTAACGAAAGGGTACGTTTATCAACTCTCCTTTCTCGGCAGAAACAGGTTATCCAAACAGCTTTCAAGGAATTTTCACGAGTTGATAAACGCAAAGCTGGTTTGAAAGCCCTTTAGGAAAGCCTTTTCGAAAGCCCCAAATTTGTGGCTATCCAAACGAGTTTCCTAAACAGGTTTTCAGAAACCTGTTTGTAAAATCCTTTTGGAAGTTGATAAACGCAAAGCTGTTTTGAAACGGCTTTGTAGTATTGTACTTCAGTTACGAGCAATGAAAGCGTTAAACACTGGCCTTTCAAAACATACAACCTTGTGGCTCAGAGCTTTTCTTAAACACCGTACATTCAAAGTAAGAGTAAAGAATTGTCTGTCCAACGTCTGCCCCCAGATCAATGGCATTCCACATGGTAGCGTATTAAGCCCATCTCTTTTCAATATCTTTGTCAATGACCTACCTCAGAGCATGAGTATCTCAGTTCGCCGATGATGTAGCAATCTGGAAATCAAGTATAAATATAGCTTTTGTATAAGTCACCAAATACAGTCAGACCTCAATAACATAAATGTCTGGTGTAACACATGGGGAGCAAAACTGTCCCCTAGTAAAACAAAATGTATGGTTTTCTCTCACCGACGGTATCAGCGCCCCTCAATAAAAATCGAAAGATGAGATGTATGAAAAGAGTAAATGTTCTCAAGACAGTGTCTAACCGACACAGACTAGGGCTCCGATACCGCCTCATGCTCCTACTTTACCGCGCCCTTATCAAAGGCCCGTTTTAGATTACGGCTGTGAAGTATACGACTCGGCGAAACCCACTACAACCAAGACATTAGACACTATACAATACTCAGCATTAAAAGTTTGCAGCGGAACAACGTTTTTCACCTGTCTTTCAGCACTTCAAACAGAGTGTGGTGAGATGCCATTGGACTTAAGAAGGAAAATGTTGAGTTCGAAATATTTAGCAAAGTTAAAAAGCTACCCAGTAAATCACCCAATCAGGGAACCCATATTACCTTGCTGGTAATACGAACTTTTAGATTTCCAAGACGAATCTCCTTTTATTAAAAGAGTCCTTCATCTCTCTCGGGAAACTGAAAGCCGCATGTCAACCCATGCAAATGTACCACCCTGGCTCATGCCTCCCCCATTAGTATCCACCGAACTCCACGACGAAATAGAAAAGAAACACACCCCCACCGCAGCCATAACGAACCTAACGCTCAACATTATTCACGAAAAAATGGAACAAATACACCCGCATCTATACAGATGGATCAAAAGACCAACACCAGAACACCAGCGCAGCAGTATACATACCAAAGCACGAAGTAAAAATCGCTCATAAACTTTCACCAATTATAATATTCCGAGCCGAACAATTAGCTAGATAGCATTAGATTGGATTGAAAAGAACAAAATAACCGACTCAGTCATTTTTTGTGATTCTTTGAGCGTTTTGTGTGACTTGAAAGATTCAATTACATCCCCTTTTACATTGAGATTAGACATAAATTATACGCATTAACAAAATAACAAATTAAAGTCAATTTTGAATGGATCCCCTCCCACTGTGACATCAGAGGGAATGACAAAGTCGACACGTTAGCAAAAAACGTGCTGAAAAACACTCAGGAAACGGAAGTCTGTAGCAGCATAAGTGAGACGAATATTATTATATTCAATCATATAATGAAACAGTGGCAATTACAATGGGAAAACTCGGAAAGAGGTCGATTTTTATTTCACATACAACCAAACATAACGCAAACATGTAAAAGCAATCTGTATTGCAGACGTGATGAGAACATTCCTCACAGATTAAGAGTAGGAAGCTGTTAACTGAATGAAACATATTGATGGTAAATGTTCTCAGTGCGGTACATTAGAAACGGTGCAACATTTCCTCCTAGAATGTCCGGGTTACAAAGAATACAGAAATCAGTTGCAAAGTTATCTTGGAGTAAGTAATATTACTATAGGTAATGTATTGAATCATCCTCAACAAAAATATATCATTTGTTTTGTTAGATGCACTGGTAAATATTGGATATCATAGTTTGTATTGATATGTTAACACTTGCTGTTTATGGAATAGCATGCATAATGATAAAAGTGCCCGGTGTGTATGCCTCAAAACCAAAGTCTGTTTCAGGTTGACAGCAATTTGTTTTAATTAACCACAAAAATTAAGTTATTTATGTTAATATATTAATACAATATATTTGCCGGGAGGCGTGTTTTATTTTTTTTAGATGGCACAGATTGGGGACCCTAACCCTAACTCTAACCCTAACCATCAAACCCTAACCCTAACCCTAAACCCTTAACCCTAACCCTAAACCCTTAACCCTAACCCAACGTGTTTCCCATAGGTTTAATACGCGCCATGCCCCAATCTGTGCCGTCTAAAAAAACGCTGCTGCCGGGAGCTGTTGCACAGCAAAGACACAGAATAAAGAGCGCCATCAAACGACTTCAACCAGCAGTGACGACGTGACACACACGAAGCTTCGTCAACAAGCCAAACTGCGCACCCATACAATGCAACAACCCCCAGCCTCAGTCAGCCACTGTACACAAGCACAACTGCAAACGCACCGTATAGAGTGGCGTAAATAGTCAAGTCTGACCGAAAAACGCCAAAAAACTCAACAACAACATAACTAACCAGTCACTGGGGAAACTTTTGGTGATCGCGCGCCGAGTACGAGTTGGAGCAGTAGCACCGTAAATCTTTGGCAGCTCATGCACGGGCGGACCGGGGCCAGGGCCGGGCTGGCTTGACCTATTGAGAGCATCGAGGCCATCGCTAAAGCCCTACTAACAACAAGTTCTAGCTACTACAATGTATTATGTACCCAGAGGTGGAAATAGAGGTGGTGCTGATCAATTTACATGGGACAGCGTTAAAAGTGATAAAGATCGAGAATGCTACTTAGGTAAGGAGGCATATTCTTTTATCTTCAGTCAGTGCAGTGGCCCTTTGTTAGTGGCGATGTGCCCCCGGGACGCTCCGTTTGGGGCTGGTCGCAGTTAGTGGCGATGTTGACCGAGCGAAAGATCGGTCTGTATCTGTCCGTCGGGGAATGTTCCGCGGAGACTGCGTCTGGCTTCACGGATCCCCTCTGAGGACAGCGTTAATGGCAAATTTTATAAAAGAGTCCTCCGGACAGACGGATCTTTCTCTCTAGTGGCGATGGCGCTATTGAGTAGTCTAACAGTAACACATGCCATGGTTGGCGTATACGTACGAAACACAGCCCGAACGCGAAGCGTTCCACCGTAGACTCTAGAGTCTAAGGCTGCGTTCACATAGAAGTATGCGGTATTCGGTATTCGAGCACCGAGTACACCATCACCCGCACCGTCAACTCACCATCCCATGCAGTGAGGATTTCTTCCTCCTACATCCCAGCAATTCTTATTATCAATTTCTAAACTGCATCAGAATGTCAGTCTATTGTTACATGCTTATTTTTGCTAAAGCCTAAAGGGCAAATCCAGACCAAAAGCGTCATTATTTCATAAACGAGAGACGGTATACGCTGCAAGAAACTTTGCTATACTTTTCGCAGCTATTCGGTACTTTCGAATAGTGCCCTCCTATGTGAACCGGTGTGAGGAAATCCTATCGTTCGATTCAAGCTATTCGCGTGCCCTCGTAAAACGAGCCCGAATACCCGAACAGTATACTTCTATGTGAACGCAGCCTAATAGTTCTGTGTACAAGGAGCGCCCCGAGGATGGATATACCCTTGACCGAAAGATCGGTCTGTATCTGTCCGTCGGGGAATGTTCCGCGGAGACTGCGTCAGGCTTCACGGATCCCCTCCGTATACGGAGGACAGCGTTAATGGCAAAATATAAAAGAGTCCTCCGGACAGACGGATCTTTCTGTCTAGATATACCCCAACCCCGGGTAATAATAATGATAATAATTTATTAATAGTGGCTACTTGTATAGCGCACAGGTCCACTTTTCAGTGCTCATGGCGCTTCAAAAATGAAAAGATATCATATATTTACATGCATACATATTCAAACATTTCAACAAATAAGAAAATGGTAAACAAAAACAAATATATACCAATTAAAAATACAATATTGATCCAATATTAATGACATACAGCAATTACAGTCCTCAGTATGAAAGGAACAGATAAGTTTTAAGTTTGGATTTGAATGACTCTGTCGATGACAGTTCCCTTAACTGAAGAGGTAGCTGATTCCACAATTTGGGTCCCATAACGGAAAAAGCACGATCACCATACCCATGTTTTACTCTGGGTGTTTGGAGTAAGAATGCATGTGATGATGAACGTAGCCTTCGTGTCGGATTGTATTTTTGAAGAAATGTATATTGGGGGAAAAAGAATGAACTGAATGATGTACTAATAACAGAATCTTGAAAATAATCCTTTTTTCTACAGGTAACCAATGTAAGGAACGGAGAACTGGTGACATGGAATCAAACTTATTAGTAAAAGTTAACAATCGGGCAGCAGAATTTTGCAACCGTTGAAGTTTTGTGACATCTTTTTTTGAAAGATTACACAACAATGAATTCGAAAAATCCAACCGAGAAGAAATCAAAGCATGAATAAGTATCTCAGCTGCAGATTTAGACAAATATTTCCTTATGAAACTTAAATTACGCAACTGATATCGAACATTCCGCTGAATATGAGTTACATGACTTCGAAATGACATTTCCTGATCAAATATGACACCTAAATTACGGGCTGTTTTCGACGGAGTAATGCAAGTGCTACCGATGTTGACATGACATGACTGATAATCAACTTTGCTTATTATGCCTCCGCCACGAAGTGGTGCCGGAGGCATTATGTTTTCGGGTTGTCCGTCCGTCCGTCCGTACGTCCGTCCGCTTTCGTTTACGCGATAACTTGAGTAATATTTACTGGAATTTTACCAAACTTGGTCCAAGTATGAAGTCTGATGGGGCAATGATTTGATTAGATTTTGGGTGAAATCGGCTAAAGGTCAAAGGTCAAGGTCAAATCATGAAATTGTATCCGTTTACGCGATAACTCAAGATTGGATGGAGCAAATTTCACCAAACTTTGTTGGAGGATGATGTTTGATAAGACAATTACTTGATTAGTTTTTCAGTGAAATCGGACAGAGGTCAAAGGTCAAAGATCAAGGTCAAATCTTAAAATTTATCTGTTTACGTGATAACTCAATACTGGAGGAAGCAGCTTTCACCAAACTTGGTCCAAGGATGATGTATGATGGGACAATTAGTTGAGTAGATTTTAGTGACATTGACAAGAGGTCAAAGGTCAAAAGGTCAAGGTCAAATGCTAAAAATGTTGCTATTTCCCCCATATCTATGCAATGCCCGCAGTTATTTTCTTGAAACTTAGTGTAGACATGTACTACTGTGTAAAGATTCTCCAGAGAGAGTTTCATGTCATAAGGTCAAAGGTCAAAAGGTCAAAGGTTAGGTGAAAATGTTGCAATATCACTTTTCTCGCAAATGGTTCAATGTATCTTCATGGAACTTGGTACATATGCATGTACTGACTGGCAGGGATTATCTAGGGAATTTAGGGGTCATGGGTCAATAGTCAGGGGGGTCAAAGGTCAAGGTCAACTCCTTAAAATGTTACTATTTCCCTTATATAGTTAGTATATAATGCAATGATAGCATTATTAGTTTTAAAATTTAATATCATATATGTATGTATTACTTAATAGAGATTCTCTTGGAAATTTCCAGCCAGAAGGTCAAAGGTCAAAGGTTAAGGGTCAAAGGTCAGGTTTATATGAAAAAAATATATATATTTTGTACTGTAATTACACACTTTCTTCATACCTTGGAAATTATACTCAATGCATAAACTTAGAATAAGGTCGGTCAGAAGTCAAGTAAAAATTTTCAATTCCCCAAATATGTGTACCTGCACTCTTTAATAGACAATTAGGTCAATTAAATAGCAAACCCAATTCGTGGAAAGTGAACATTCAAGATATTTCTGACAAACCTGAGTGTTATTTCGATATTTTGCCAGTTATGTGAAACTGTCGTCACACATTGTGAAGACATTGTACTATACACCTATTGGGAGAATCATGCATTATGGCAGAGGCATCAGTCGCCGTCGCGACATTTCTAGTTTTTCATATGCTTTGATCCCAATAACAGAAACTCAGATTTATCATCATTTAGTTTAAGGCCATTGGATGTAACCCAGATTTTCAGGTCTTGCAAACATGCTTCGAGTTTTGCAATGGCGGATGACAATGAAGACACAGTGGGTTTAAAAGACAAATATAGTTGTATATCATCCGCATAACAATGATAACTAATACAATGCTTGCGAAATACTTCACTAATTGGTTGCATATACAGAGAAAAAAGCAGCGGGCCTCCAACAGAACCTTGAGGTACACCAAACTTTGTCATAGTTTTACAAGAGGTAGAATCACCAATTCTGACATAATGAGATCGATCACATAAGTAGGATATAAACCAATCAAGAACAGTTCCTTTGATGCCCAAATATCTCAGTTGTTGAATCAGAATAGCATGATTGACTGTGTCAAAAGCTGAGCTCATATCAAGCATGATAAGAGCAGTGATGTTTTGTACCACTATCTAATTCTCTGAATACAATATCTGATAAGTTGACTAACAGTGTTAACAAATTTCTACACTATGACCAGGCTTGTACGCAGATTGAAATGAATCAAGTAATTCATTATCTTGCAGATACATTGTCAGTTGTTAGAAAACAACCTTTTCAAGCAATTTACTTAAATAAGGTAAATTTGAAATTGGGCGGTAATTTTTTAGACACTCCTGATCTAAGCCTGCTTTTTTTCA
Source organism: Diadema antillarum (assembly GCF_040938485.1). NCBI lineage: Eukaryota > Metazoa > Echinodermata > Echinoidea > Diadematoida > Diadematidae > Diadema > Diadema antillarum. The sequence goes on from NW_027271620.1 coordinate 463,939, forward strand.
AAGTTGGATGAATAACTGCTTTTTTACACACCTGTGGAACTACACTTAATTTCAGGCTAGCATTTATGATTCTTGTGATAACGTGTGCTAAAACTCTGCCACACTTCTTCACCAAATCTGTTAGGATTGGATCAAGTTCACATGATTTGTTAGGTGAGTTCTTAATAAGCTTTTCTATCTCATTAACAGTGACAGACTGAAACTCACTCAATTCTGACTTGACTTCACATAAAATGTCATTTGGCTGTTCACAACGAGTTGGGAAACTCCGTTGGATTGCCACAATTTTATCAATGAAATATTGATTAAAACAATTGGCTAACTCAACTTGATCACCATGAGTGAGGTGTTCTGGCAAAGGAGATCGCTGTTTTCGGTAAAGTAAAGCATTAGCAACTTTGTACAACTTCTTTGTATCTTTCCCACAATCCGTAACCTTTTTTGAATGATATTGTAACTTAGCATCTTTAATCAAGGCATTTACACATCGCCTTTGCGCATGATACATCTGCTTGTGAATCTCCAGTTTTGTGGACCTTGACTTCCTTTCTAACTGTCTGCGAAGCAGTTTTGCTTGAGCTATTTCTGGGGTATACCATTCCGTATTGGGGTGTATTGTGACCTTGATTCGTTTCTCAGGTGCCAACTTATCAAGGGTGGCAGTGAGTAAGGTGTTATACCTACAAATTCACTTCATCATCAACATTATTAACTTGAGATTCAGCTGATGAAAGAGATTTAAACATGAGTATCAGCAACAAACTCTTGTGGGTTTACAGATTTCAAATTCCGTGTCACAACAAATGTTTTTTTGATACAACGTTTAGGAAGGTTCAATTCACACATTATTGCTGAATGATCTGATATACCTTCCACAACACCGGTATTACAAAGTTGTACAGTGTTACCTTTATGAGTTATAAGCAGATCTAATACTGTAAACGTGGACATTTTCGCGGTACATTAATTTTCGCGGATTTCGCGCTACGTTCGGCTAGCGCGAATTCAAAAATGCGCGAATATATCTTCGCAATTTTCTATGCACATTTTGAACGGCCTGAATTGTGTGCGCTTCGTCGATGATACAGCTACGTAGCACAGACATGTTTACGCATATACAGGGCTGCACACTGGCGCTGGTCCGACGGTCAAAGACCGGCAAAAGTCACCGTCGGACCGGTAACTTTTCAGGAAATCCACAAGTTACCGGTCCGACATGACCAGTAAAAAAAAAGCATTGGTGGGGTCAGTAGAAAGAAAAAAGAGCAGCCCCGTTCAGGGAGAAACAGAATGCAAGATATCGCACTGTTCAACAAGTTTTACGCAAGTTTTCGTTTTATGTCTACCGGTGCAATTTGATGTACAGTGTAACTGCGTTCCGGTCCCGGCTTCGCAGCAGCGTGGCAGTTATGTAATAACTAATTTACTTGTGTCCATTTTTAGAAAAAGTAAAAAGACATTCAATACTCAGCGATACAGTAAATGGATCTGATTGCGTTTATTTTCATTTTACACAGTCATTTCACAAATGAATATTTTCATTCGTTCAGAATGGTCTCATAATGAAGATAGGCGCAAAAAGGATCACGAAATCGGCCCTTCCGTGTACTTTTTAAGAACGCATGCACAAAATGTGAAGAGATAATACTAGGGAGAAAAAAAAATCATGAAATCATCGCAGTCCCGCTTACATATTTGAGGTAAAAATCGTCCCAAAAAGATTACTTTCAAAAGCTTACTTACGAAATGCGAAGAGATTATAGAGGAGAAAAAACAAAAACAAATAAAGGACACATTTCGTGAGTGCATCATAGAAGATAACAGCTGAATAACAGTTCATAAAATCAACGCAATCCCGCGAAAAAAGGATCTTGAATTCAGTCCTGCATGCCGTGTTGGTTATCAAAAACGCATGCACAAATGCGACAAGATTATCGGGAGAAAATAAAAAGACCCCCACATTTTTACCCTTCTGGTGCGTGCATTATACAAAAGATTACATCCGAAGTTATTCATGAAATCGCCACAATCCCGCTGATATTTGAGGTAGAAATAGGCGCTAAAAGGATCGTGAATTCAGCCGTGACGTGTAGGCATGTACGCAATGAGAAGTGATTATTGGGTGAATAATACAGGACACATTTTCAACTCCTTTTGGCCCGTGCATCATAAAGATTACAGCCGAATGATAATTCATGATATCATCGCAATCCCGTTGAAGTTTGAGGAAACAATAGGCGCAAAAAGAATCATGATTTTTGGCCGTGTCGTATACCTTTCAAGAACGCATTTACGAATGCGAAGAGTTTATCGGGGAAAAATAAAGGACACATTTTCAACCCCTTTTGGCGCGTGTATCATAAAAGATTACATCCGAAGTCATACATGAAATCATCGCAATCCTGCTGATATTTGAGGTAGAAATAGGCGCAAAAAGGATCGTGAATTCGGCGGTGTCGTATAGGTACCTTTAAAGAACGCATGTACGGAATGCGAAGAGATTATGGGGAGACAAATAAAGAGCGCATTTTCAACCATTCTAGCTGATGCGTGCATCACAAAAGATTACATCCGAAGTAATTCATGAAATCGCCACAATTCGGCTGATATTTTATGTAGAAATAGGCGCTAAAAGGATCGTGAATTCGGCCGTGACGTGTAGGCATGTACGCAATGACAAGTGATTATTGGGTGAAAAATACAGGACACATTTTCAACTCTTTTTGGCCCGTGCATCATAAAGATTACAGCTGAATGATGATTCATGAAATCATCGCAATCCCGTTGAAGTTTGAGGAAACAATAGGCGCAAAAAAAGAGTCATGATTTTTGGCCGTGTCATATATCTTTTAAGAACGCATTTACGAATGCGAAGAGTTTATCGGGGAAAAATAAAGGACACATTTTCAACCCCTTTTGACGCGTGTATCATAAAAGATTACAGCCGAAGTAATTCATAAAATCATCGCAATCCCGCTGATATTTAATGTAGAAATAGGCGCTTAAAGGATCGTGAATTCGGCCATGACCGCGTGTAGGCATGTACGCAGTGAGAAGTGATTATTGGGTGAAAAATACAGGACACATTTTCAACTCCTTTTGGCCGGTGCATCATAAAGATTACAGCCGAATGATAATTCATGAAATCATCGCAATCTTGTTGAAGTTTGAGGAAACAATAGGGGCAAAAAGAATCATGATTTTTGGCCGTGTCGTATATCTTTTAAAGGACAAGTTCACCTTCATAAACATAAGGATTGAGAAAATGCAACAATATTAGTAGAACACATCAGTGAAAGTTTGAGGAAAATTAGACATTCGATGCAAAAGTTATGAATTTTTTAAATTTTTGAGTTGGAACCGCTGGATGAGGAGACTACTACAGCTTGTGAGTCATATGCGTACAACAGTATAAAGAAAATATAAAAGAAAATTCTGATTGCGTTTATTTTCATTTTACACAGTCATTTCACAAATGAATATTTTCATTCGTTCAGAATGGTCTCATAATGAAGATAGGCGCAAAAAGGATCACGAAATCGGCCCTTCCGTGTACTTTTTAAGAACGCATGCACAAAATGTGAAGAGATAATGCTAGGGAGAAAAAAAAATCATGAAATCATCGCAGTCCCGCTTACATATTTGAGGTAAAAATCGGATCGTGAATTCGGCCGTGACCGCGTGTAGGCATGTACGCAGTGAGAAGTGCTTATTGTTGGAAAAAAACAGGACACATTTTCAACTCCTTTTGGCCGGTGCATCATAAAGATTACAGCCGAATGATAACATATTTTCACTTTTTTCGCATAATAAAAGAGCAATTGACTTGCCTCTTTCTAAGGGCAGGGGGAATAATATTACCCATAACATGTATCGGTAACGAGTCAGGGGAATGTGTACTTTTTTCAAAAGATGGAATGTTGTGAAATTCTCTTTATATTTTCCTTATATTGTTGTACGCATGTGACATCTAAGTTATTCATACACTGCAGTAGTCTTCTCATCCAGCGGGTACTGCACAAAAACTTCAAAAAATCATAACTTTTGAACTGATTGTCCGATTTTCCTCAAACTTTCAATGATGTGTTCTACTAATATTGCTACATTCTCTCAATCCTTATGTTTATGAAGGTGAACTTGTCCTTTAAGAACGCATTTACGAATGCAAAGAGTTTATCGGGGAAAAATAAAGGACACATTTTCAACCCCTTTTGGCGCGTGTATCATAAAAGATTACAGCCGAAGTAATTCATATAATCATCGCAATCCCGCTGATATTTGAGGTAGAAATAGGCGCAAAAAGGATCGTGAATTCGGCCGTGTCGTATACCGGTACCTTTCAAGAACGCATGTACGGAATGAGACGAGATTATGGGGAGAAAAATAAAGAACGCATTTTCAACCATTCTAGCCGGTGCGTGCATCACAAAAAGTTACATCCGAAGTAATTCATGAAATCGCCACAATTCCGCTGATATTTGAGGTAGAAATAAGCGCAAAAAGTATCATGAATTCGGCCGTGTGGAACATCTTTTAAGAACGCACTTACGAAATTCGAAGAGTTTATCGGGAAAAAATAAAGGACACATTTTCAACCCCTTTTTCCGCGTGCATCATAAAAGATTACAGCCGAAGTAATTTATGAAATCGTCACAATCCCGCTGATATTTGAGGTAGAAATAGGCGCAAAAAGTATCATGAATTCGGCCATGTGGTGCATCTTATAAGAACGCACTTACGAAATTCGAAGAGTTTATCGGGAAAAAATAAAGGACACATTTTCAACCCCTTTTTGGCGCGTGTATCAGAAAATATTACAGCCGAAGTAATTTATGAAATCATCACAATCCCGCTAATATTTGAGGTGGAAATGGGCGCAAAAAGGATTGCGAATTCCGCCCTGCATGTCGTGTACTTTTCAAGAACGCATGCACAATGCGAATAGATTATCGGGAGAAAAATAAAGAACCCCTTGTAGCGCGTGCATCAGAAAATATCACAGCTAAAATAATTCATTAAATCGTCGCAATCCAACTGACCATCAAGATCAGGTTACGCAGCAAGTTCGTGCGCCGATGTTTAGAAAAAGTCACAAACGCATTTGATACAGTCTGATTTTGTTCATTATCATTTTACACTGTAATTCGCAAACAAACATTCTATTTTTTCCTATCTTTTTTTTTTATTTCTTGTGCAACAAATAATGCAAGTTTTACCCCAAAAAATACTAATCTGTAAAATGTACATGGGTTTTTTTTTTTTGGGGGGGGGGGTAAAACGTCCATAAAAAACAAGAAAATAAGTTTGCGAGTCATTTATTGTTTATATATGTTGTCGTTGTTGACCAGTAAATTTTCTGTTCGGACCGGTAAAAAATGGTAAAACGGAGCATTTACCGGTGCGACAGAGACAGGTTGGACCGGCAGAAAAAATGGGTTAGTGTGCAGCCCTGGCATATAGCAGTATCATCGCACGCACCGCACGCACCGAGCCCATGGCCGATTGCTACATCCCCGCGACTACAGTACTAGTACTACAGTACATCGAGTAAAATTATGTACTACGTAGTTGAGCGCTTGTACTCGCACTCGCGCCGCTCGCTACGTCGCTTATCGTACGCTGGCATCGCTGGATGAAAACAGAGACTGTGTATTAACCCGCTGCGGAGCGCGAATTTAAGAACCCGCGAATATGTTTACGAGCCGCTCAGCGCGAAAAATTAATCGCGCGAAAATATTGACGTTTACAGTACATGGCCTCGATTATGAGTTAGCTCATTAATATGTTGAATCATATTAAAGGCTGACAATAATTCAGAGAACAACTTCGAATTTGAAGTTGATGAATCCACAGGTATATTGAAATCACCTGCAATCAACAAGTCAGACGAGCAGAGAAGCTGTCTATCGAGCACATTAGAAAACTCATCCAAGAAAATCTGAAACTGTACTGAATTGGGTGGACAATATACATTGATGAAATGCAACGATTTCTGCATCTAATTCAGAGTCATCTGAATCATTTCAAATGTCATAACATTTGGGGAATGTACAATTCTGACATCTAATTGACTTTTACACAACAGCTATTCCTCCTCGTTTGCCAACTCTGGGAATGTGCTTAAATGTGAAGCCATGTGGTGTCAATTATTGACCAATCGGAGCAGCATCATTAGGCGTAAGCCATGTTTCACAAATAGCAACAATGTCTAATTCATGATCAAGAATATAATCTACAAATTCAGCGGTTTTGTTCTTCAGCGATCTGGCATTTAACATAGCAAATTTCAAATTCATACATGAAATATCAGAATTCACAAATTTTCTTTCGGGTAACAACTTCACCGTTTGATCCCTATTTTGTCTTACTACTCTTTTACCTCTGTGAGTCTTTTTCACTCTGTTAATCTGTAGTGCTGTTATTCGTTGCCATGTCACTTCATTAATCCTAAGGCACTTACAAGAAGGTTTAGTGGAGTAAACATTACATCAGCTGTAAAAGGTCCGAAATACTATATGCACGTCTTGTATTGTTATCAACAGCATGATCTTTGGTAGCTGACACACTAAATGACGGACCTGGGTTGATTTCAACATCTCCACTGGTAAGCAGTGACATGTGAAAAGTAGAGCTTGCATTCTTATAATACAAAATGCATGCTTTTGAGTAGCCTTTTACTCTGATACCGGTACTAGACATGTTCTTATCATTCTTCACAGTTGGTAGTATAGACCTACTAAAAGTGCATGTGGCTGTACAACAATACATACATGGCAAAAGAGTCAGTATTAGACTCACAACAAACATATATACCTCATTCGTTCCATTATACTGATCATTATCATTACTGCGTTGTGCAAAACGTACATAAAAATTTTAAAAAGCTACAGCTCATTCAAGTACAACAGTTGAGCGCATGAACACAAACGCGTATGACTTCTACGCGCGTAACAGCTCTAGGCTCACATGAGCGCATAAACACATACCTGAATATGAAGGTTTTAGTGTAGCTCCCGTACAAACGATATCAAACCCCAAATCCAGTTTGCCGATTTTCAGCCAAATCCTCGAATTACTTATTACTTAATTTCAATTTTTCAATAGAACATTTATTTCCAGATCAATTCGTGTAACAGCAGTAACAATTCAGTAATGACAAACTGGAGGTGACAACTCAGTAAGCACAGCTTGAAGTGAGTGCACCTTTAACATTTGAAAATGCAGTTGAATCTGATTGAAACATAGCTAAAAAGACATTGTTTTTTTTTTAAATATACATATTTACAAGACGAAGTATAGATACACAAGAGACTAAAGCTAGGGATGCAGGAGGGAAAACAGATAGGAAGAAGGAAAAAGAGAAAGAAAAGAAAAGAGAAGAAAGAAAAAATACATTAAGGAGAGGTAAAGAGAACCTAAAACACACACTTGTAATACTAAAACAAACAAGGCAACATTGTACATACATGTACATGTATTTCATTTTAGTATAATCAAGAGAAATTTAGCAGCCCTCACTATAAACTACCTTATATGGATGAATACAACTTTTTCTTGAGTCTTATCTTAAAACAATTTTGAGATGGTGCATTTCTTATGTCTTTAGATAAATTGTTCCATTTAACACAAAAATGGTCCAGGAGATTCACAAAGCACATACAATACAGTTGGCACAGTGACACAAAAATAATATCACAGAACAACACAAAAATCATAAACAACTCAGAGCACAGAAAAGAGGCAACCACGCAGGGCGCTCTCTACGCCAATAATACATTTGTAATAGTACATTTGTAACCCCTGCGACCGGTCCAGGGCGCTCCTAGTGGTTTAGACAGAAAGATCTGTCTGTCCGGAGGACTCTTTTATATTTTGCCATTAACGCTGTCCTCCGTATACGGAGGGGATCCGTGAAGCCAGACGCAGTCTCCGCGGAACATTCACCGATGGACAGATACAGACCGATCTTTCAGTCAAGGGTATATCTGTCCCGCGGGCGCTCCTTGTACACAGAACTATTAGGCTGCGTTCACGTAGAAGTATACTATTCGGGTATTCGGGCTCGTTTTTCGAGGGCACGCGAATAGCTTGACTCGAACGATAGGATTTCCTCACTCCGGTTCACATAGGAGGGCACATTTTTGGCGTCACCGCTCTCCTATGTATAAGGAGGGGATCTGTGAAGCCAGACACGTCGACACAGTCTCCGCGGAACATTCCCCGACGACCAGATACAGACCGATCTTTCTTCGGTCAACTAGGTCTAACATTAGTGGTAATATGACTTATACTGTGGGAGCTTTGCATTCGGCCAGTTCAACCAGTGATTGTAATATCAAAACTGACTGGAAATCGGCTAGAAATGTGCTCGTACTATAGTGGAGAAAACTTTACAGATTCTGATGCTGTCCTCAAAATTAGAATTCGAGGTTGCCTTACAACAATATCGCCACGAATTGCGCGCAGTGTCAGTTTTCTCTCGCTCATTTTTGGTGGTATGGTAAGGCTATGCCTAAGCCCTAAGGGTATGGTAGGTGTTCAACACACCGACCGGGTCCATATGAACCGACCGCGCTCTGTAATGGCATTGCGCGTACAGAAAGAAAATGTACGCATGGGACTACGCGCAACGGTGTTCGATTCTTCACTGGGCTACGCTACCGAGTAAAATGAGGCGAAAACAAATAAGTATTCCCTCTAATTATTACCGAAATTTAGCAAAATCGAATAAGATTTATCGTGTAACTACATATAACTAGGCCTACCTTTGCTGACTCGTTGTTAGATGTAGAGTATCCTTCTGTAATAAATTTGACAATTTTGACCGCAAAATTGTCATTATGCCGCTCTCTCAAACTCCGCCGCTTGTACGATCATGCACAAATGTTACACATACGTTTATACACGTACAGTACATGACATGATTATTTTGTCGCCTGTACGAGTTGAAGCAGAAACGAGAAATGAATGTGAAAAAACAAACCGACTCATCATTATTTCAATTACGATGAAAAGTTTCCTGATGAAAATCCATTCAAATTCATCAAACAGTCCTTCAAAAGTAATATCGAAGGATTCAAACTATGTTCAAATATTATTGGGGAAAAAATGACGGCTAGAAAAAAACAGCAGCTTGTCGAAAAAAACGCATTTAAGTGCGCTTTATACGTATTGTCAGGGTGGTCGGTTTAAATGTACAGGGCAACTGAGTGCAGAAAAAATGACACCCCACGCGTTGAAGCCGCCATCTAGAGCGTGTACCTCAGATCGCATTTTCAGTGCTCGCTTGTGAATCCGGAGTATTTTCTCCACACATGAGTAAAATTTCAGGCAAATTGTGAGATTTTTCATGTTTCTATTGATAGAAAAACGTTAGGTGGTCGGTGTGATGGACACCCAACCATACCACCTGGCACCTGTCGCATTGGCAGGACGCAGGGTACCTTGACATCGGCACCCTGCATATTGTGGCTGTTTGTGTATAGAACGAAAAGGTACGCTTTACGCGTGGGAGTAAGTGCCATCACTTTAACTATGAAAACAAACAAAAAAACGAAGAAACGAAAATCAAACATAAACTCATAAACAAACTAACAAACCAAACTAAACACGCATTTCCATTACACATCTGCTCACTAACGACACATGACTGAAATTCACGTGTATTACTTATGGAGGGAGGGGGTGCCGATCATGAGGTACCGGTACCCTTTTATAAGCTGGGCGAAGAAAATGCATGGCATGCACTAAAATTTGGTTATTTTACAATGGAGATTCAGAATCAACAGAACGGTCACGGGATTTGACTGATATTTACGGCATATTTGAGGCAAAACTTGGGCAAATTCGTTTTTATACTTTTTGAATAAAAGAGTTGCCAGTCCTTAGCTTAGGGTGCTGATAGGTGGTACCCCCCAATCATACGCTAGCTATCGCCACCCCTAAACTTTTACTGGGATTTTGATGTGAAAAAAAACAATCAAATTTGCCCGATTTTTGCTTCACAAAGATTGAAAATACCGAAAGTTCAGATCCTGATCTCGCACAATCATTTTGGATTCCACCTATGGAGATATCGTCGTCTAATTGCACTAGCTGACACATTCCATATCATAGAATATGTGAAAATTTGAGAAAACTGGCTAAATGACAAATTGAAAACTCCAGAAAATCACAAATTTGAGCGATTTGATGCCTGTTTCAGACTTCTTTCTTAATGGCAAATCAAACCAATGCATGTTCTCTGCGTATTGCGCCTATCTTACTGCACACTTTTGTCTTTCTTTGCGCGTAAGCAGCAAATTTATTAGAAAGATCCGTCTGTCCGCAGGAGTCTTTTTTTTTTTTTACGTTATCACACTCCTCCGCTCTCCTCAGTCTCCTCGGAACATATCCCCGATTACCAGATACTGTACACACTGATCTTTCAGTCAACAAATTTATATGCGCTATGGCGATATGGGGCATGGTGGTGAGATGTGGCTTACCTACCATACTGGTATTTGTATTCTAACGTGTTAGTGTTAGTTGGGTGTCCAACATATCGACACCCTGAATGTTTTTCTATCAGTTGACAATAGATACTTAAAATATTTCACAATTTACTAGACAGAAAGATCCGTCTGTCAGGAGGAGTCTTTTATTTCTTTTTAAAGTTATCACTCTACCGTGAAGCTAGACGCAGTCTCTGCGGAGTATATTCCCGACGACCAGATACAGACCGATCTTTTGGTCAAACAGTTTGCCTGAAATTTTACTCACATGTAAAGAAAATACTCTGAATTCACAAGTGCGCATTGAAAATGCGATTTTCGGTACACGCTCCAAGATATTGCATAAGCTGTTATTTTTGCAAGGGTCTAGTTTTAGCAAATTTCGCGAATCTCAGTTGGACTGCGAATTTTAATAGCAACACGCGAAAGTGTCGCCATATGCTAAGGTAGTAGTGTGCTTATGTAGACCTCTGTCAATTTGCGATGATATCTGCAAAAAAATAGCAGCATATACAGTAACTGTTCGAATGCGTGGGTTATTTTGACGCACTCGGTTATGCCGTATTTTAAAACCAGATAGATCTAGATTTCTACCCCTACCCTCTATTGACAACAATGTGTGAAATGCCCGTATTAATGCTTTTCTTACGTGCATTTATAATCTTAGGTATCATTGTTTTTCTGTTTATCTTGTACATTATCAGGTTTTTCAGTGATATTTTGACATCATCATATCGTCGGTTGAGAATGATAAGGGTGTTAAGTGACCACAAAACCCATAGTGTTCGAGAAGACTTAAAGCCGTTCTCATTCTCAACACACGATATCCCCAGTGAAAAAATGCAAAACCACTCTGCGTAGTCTCATGCATGAAAGTTTGTTCTTTACACGCAATGCTATAGACCTTCTGAATAGAGGGGTGGTGTTTCAATGTATAGTTGAGTGACTTGCACCTCGTCATAGTTAATGTTCAAATGCATATTTACATAATCACATTTCGTCACTAAATTTCTATGAAATCCCACTCATATAGGAAAAAAGTTTCCATTACTCACCTTCATCCTGATGGGTAAGAAGATATGTTTTCCAAAAAAAAAAAGAGAATACTTATCTCTTTCTGTAATTTTTCTGTTTTCATACAAAGCAACATATAACTGGATGGAATTTCCCTTTAATGGAACACATGAGTAACCAGTGTAGTCTTCATTTGTTGAAAATTGCAGATGTAGTTAGTGTTAACCCATTGAGGATGGACTGATTTTACTACAACATGCATTTCCCACAGGCACCTACGCGAGTATACTCAGGACTTGTCCTCGGTGGGTTTTAATGTACCGGGTAACTTGATTTGTGAAGCCTACTTGTTTTCTTGCTAATTACACTTTGTTAATCACTTCTAAGGTCACTCATTGAAGGCACCTGTTGGAAGATGGCAACAGGGAAAGGATCTCCAGTGGTTCAACAAAGAACGGAAGGAAGGTGTGGATTCTTCCAATATGACTGAAGCTGAAGCTGTGAAGCAGGCAGAGAAAGAAGCCCTTGTGATAGCCTTGTAAGTTGTTTTGCCCATCAGTCTAGTGTATGTATAGCCACTGTATGCTGACTTGTTGCACAATTCTTGTTATGGCCAATGCCAAAAAAAGATCAAAAATTCTGCACATGCTGACGAGCCCTGTCACAGATGCACTGTGGGATTCCTCGTGAGCATAATTGTCGGTTCCAGTTGTCTTCACACGTCTAAGGCTGTGTATATACAGCTCCCCTTAGGCTGCGTTCACATAGAAGTATTCGGTATTTGGTATTCGCTATTCGCTATTCGGGCACCGAATACACCATTACCCGCACCGTCAACTCACCATCCCATGCAGTGAGGATTTCTTCCTCCTACATCCCAGCAAATCTTATCAACAATTTCTAAACTGCATCAGAATGTCAGTCTACATGCTTATTTTTGCTAAAGGGCAAATCCAGACCAAAAGTGTCATTATTTCATAAACGAGAGACGGTATACGCTGCAAGAAAATCGAACAAGCTCGATTCCCACTTTGCTATTCTTTTCGCAGCTATTCGTACTTTCGAATAGTGCCGTCCTATGTGAACCGGTGTGAGGAAATCCTATCGTTCGATTCAAGCTATTCGCGTGCCCTCGAAAAACGAGCCCGAATACCCGAATAGTATACTTCTATGTGAATGCAGCCTTATGGGGTCAAATCAGCGTTTTGATGTATGCGCATTTAGTTCAAAACACAGTTGCGTCCTTTCTCATTTTGATATAAACGCTGTTTCAAAACGTTTCAAAATGCACAAATATGTGTGTTTACTATCAGTGTTTCTGATTAATCACTCTCCATGGGGAAGCATAAATGCAACTCACATCACAATCGCAACAATGCGCACACCAGGCCAGCCGACCTTTCGATTACTGCACTGTGCAGTGTACATTCTGCAGGTGTTAATCCCTCGAGCTCCCTGTTGGTACATGTGGTATACTGTACGTAGCAGACATGTTCATGCATGAAGAGCTCACTACCATACAATCCAATATTGTCAACAATTTGTCAATGAAATAAATACTTGTGTTTCCTATCATTGTCTACAATCCATTCATATGTATTAGTAGAATAATCAAAATGATATTACGGGGGGAACTCGATATAACGAGATCATCAGGACCAAGTCGTTTCTCTATTTATAGCCGATATCTCATTATATCAGTAGGCATCAAAAAAGCATAGCATTACTGTAAAACGAATTTTCGCGTGTATTCTAATTTCGCAAATTTTGCGAGTGGCAACATTTGCGAAATCAAAATGTACGCAAGAGCTCTTGCCTACACAATATGCAATGGATGCCAGTGGCAAGTCACGAAAAATTTCATGTTGCGAGAAAGGCCATCGGCTCCAATTCGCGAAATTTTCATGCCGCGAATATATCATGTTTTACAGTATGACAATGACATTAATTGGCATATATGGGACTACCCATTACCTTTCAATCAATAAAACCTAGTAATGTGTGTGAGGGAATTTCTCACCTTTATGGGTAAGAAGATATGTTTTTCGCCAATGAAATCCAATATGAAGAATGTTCTTAAAGAAGAAATCCACCACCTATACTAGGATGATTCAAATATAAACCTCTCAAAAAAAGTCCTGCAATTCCAATTTGATGTATCATATTTCTCTTAAAACTACATCATTTCATTCAAATGTGACATCATAAGAAAGCCTAATCAATTTTCTTTGCAGTGACAACTCACTTGTTTACAAATGCATTCCTGGAATACACAGTACGACTGAGTATGAGACTAAAAACTGGATTGTTTCAAATCACTTGCAATAAAAAATGAAATTATGCAAAAAACACTAATTTGAAGTAACATCTTTTTTATCGTCACATACATGTGTTATACATTTGTACCAAGGAGGTTCTAGAGAATGGAGTCACAACCGTCTTATTTCCTTTGCTAGATCTTTGAAGCCGCCGCTCAAAAATATTTGAAGCATGTGCCAAACAGGATTTGCCGCGCAGACATGAAGACAATTGACTCGTGTCTCATTGCTTTAATCACCAGCCACTTTCAAAGGAAGATTATATGTCTTTGTGATGGTAATTACTATTCGCTATCCCTTCGTATGAAACATAGGTAGTACAGTCACGAGGATGCGCGAATAGAAATTGATCAAAAAATGCTGAAATAAAGATGAAGATTACTCGACTGGGCATACCCGGACTGGGCATGCCCCATACGCAAAGCGGAATGGGGCTTCGCATTGTAGCATTCAGGATCATGACAGATTTAGTATCACGGGTAAATATCAACTTAAAATCCAAAACTTTCTTCAATTTGAAGACTTACCAATTAAGTTTAAGTATTGAAAACAGGCCTCGGGCAACGTTTGGTTCTGCCAATAGTCCCTTTCTGCTTGACTACACTGTATAATAGCATCATAATGCCTCACTTGATGTATTGTACATGTAATGTTGCTTGGGGTAATACTTGTTCAGCCATCTTCATAAATTGTTTATTGTACAAAAAAGAGCTATCAGGCTAATAACAGGCTCACACTTTACTAGGCCAAGTGCCCCCCAATTCTTACAGCTGTGTTGTTTACCTCTAAACGAGTTAGTGTCTTTTAACTCATTGGCATTCATGTACAAGCTTCACATGTCCAGTTCTCCCTCCTTATTTTTGGATTTGTTTGTTAAAAACTCAGTTGTTCATTCCCATAATACACGTCAGAAAAACCTTCTGCATCTACCTCATGTAGCTACCAATATTGCCCTAAATTCTTTTTATGTGTCTTACATAAAAGAATGGAACAAGTTACCCTCAGATGTTAAAGATAGTACCACTTTTTCCAGATTTAAAGTGTTGACTCGGAAGTATTTGCTTCATCGATATTCTCAGTCTCATTGATGCTGCTCCTTTTAAATTCTAGATACGCCTTCCATTTGAGTAACATAGTCTAAATGCCAATTATGTTTTGCTTTAAAAGTCCATAGGTAGTGTGTGTGTGTGTGCACTTAGAATCCATCCATGTATGTTAAAGCCACTGTATAATTCTGGTTTATGGTAAAAATTAGAAACTCTCCTTTTGAAAGGGTCCTTACCTGTGGAGAAGTGAGGGTTCTGAGACCATACCACAAAGTTAAAAAATGTAGTCATTGTATATCACTAGCCAATAAAATAAATTTTAAATTTAGATTGACTCGCGGGGGGGGGGGGGCAATAAATTTGGTGTCAATTTTTTTTTTTTGGTCTCTGGGGTATGGTTGCTGCGCTTCTTGAGGGATTCCACTATAATTATTATTCTATGGCTTTTCAATATGTTTGTATACTGTATATAGTGAGTTGCTATATTACATGTCTTAACTTGCCTTTTCAGGGGTCTTATTATACATGTACAAGCTTGCTTTTCTAAGACCCCTCCACTTTACATCTATAATGCATCTACGTGTACATGCATTGTCAATTTGTATTCAAATATTCTGCAAATTGTTTTAATCGCATATTCAACAATGTATTCCTTGTTACATATTATTGTTTTTATGTAATTTTTGTATTGTGGAAACTTTGAATAAACTTGAAACTTGAACTTGAACTTGAAACTTGAATATGACTCGGTCGAGAGGACCTTGGGAGAGCTACATACACTGAATACTACGGCCAGCGCATGCGCACACATCACATGCGCACAAATTTCAAATCCATGAACGGATAAGATGTCTGTGTGCTCATGCGCTGGCCGTCAATTCAGTGTAGCTCTCCCAAGGTCCTCTTGACCGAGTCACATTCAGTCATCAATTCGAACAGAAAGGGACTTTTGGCAAAACCAAACGTTGCCCGAAGCCTGTTTTCAATACTTCAACTTACTAAGTAACTGGAAAGTCTTCAAATTGAAGAAATTTTTGGATTTTAAGTTGATATTTACCCACGATGCTAAATCTGTCATGATCCTGAATGCTACAATGCGAAGCCCCATTTAGCTATGCGTATGGGGCTGCACGCTGCTGGTCGCAGTTAAAATGGTTTCGTATAATATGTGTACTACCTCGCCGCCGTACGGTGTTGCATACTAGTAAATGGCTCTGGTACGAAACCATTATTGCATGATTACTAAGACATGAGAGCACTTTGGGGCGAGTAAGTCTCACAGTGTTAGTTATGTGAAAGGTATTTTAACCTGAAACACAAACTAAGACAAGGAAATTCAGGGAAACTTTTGAGGTACCAAAACTTTATGTTATCTTTAAAAGGGCATTGTACCGCTTTTTAATTTTTTTTATATGTTCTTTTAATTCTAAAAGACCCAGCGGCGCAAATAGAATCAAAATTTCATAACGATTTAGTCCGTAATTTCATGTTGAAAATGGAACTTTTTGGGCAAGAATTATGCTAATGAGCTGACGAGCCCGGATGTCGTGATGTCACTGGTGCCAAATATATCACTGATTACAAGCCCTCGCATGATACGTGTGCGTTAAATCATGCCGAGTAGCAGACGACGCTTAGGCCCAATTTAGCTAGCAGGCGGCACTTGTGTACTGTCCTATCCATGCAGCTGTCTCAAATTTCGCTGAACCAAATCGCACTGAATTTACAGGATATACTTCTAAGCATATTTCAAAATACTGTATTATATTTGAACGAAATCGATAATCGAGAAGTATCAATATTGACGCCGACTTTCAAGTTGTCACTCAAAAAAAAACTCACTCTTCGCGAGAGATCTTGGTAAACGCGACATGCACAGTCTAGAACTGAAGTTAGCCGACTATTACTGTGCGAACGGGGAATTTACGCTGGAACTAAACTAAAAAATGTCATGATTTTGGCGATTTGTGTGATTTACGAACTTTATTTTTCATTCAACTTAGCTCAATTAATTTATAAATTGATTTTTTGCTCCTGATTACTTGAAAGATTTGTCTCATGATATTAGATGGCTAACTTCAGTCTGTGCGTGCGCAGGTAGGTAGGGCTACTACGCCGCGATCACTCTTGTTTAGTCGTACAGAGCAGATTATTTCTAGCGACGACAGGAAAGTCGACAACTTCACTTACGCTTCCTGACTTGCGATTTGGTTCCAGTTAGCGTGAGCAAGTGGACATGAGTCATAAAATATTTCTTGTGATTTTGGTACAATTTGGTTACGTGAATTTTGAGATATCTACATGGATACGGAAGTATTCTAGCACTATACCTACACCAGCGCTTGGATCGCGAAGCGGCGGCACTGTTTGTATCTACATGGTCAGGCCACTCTTCCGAGGTATGGGTCCTACTAAAACTAGATCTAAGTTAGTCCTTGGTGTTAATACGACCACCATGAGATTTATCTCGACTACAAAAGCATTGAAAATCCATAAAGCAGATACCTTACCTGCAAAATTCACCACAGAAACAACAGGGCCTGCAGCACAAGGGCCCAGATCTAGCGGCAACGCTAGACCTTGGAGTCTGGACTTTCGTCTGGACTTTCTTCAAGTTCTGGCAGCAGGGGTATGTATTGTATACACTAAACGTTTACGCTGTGCCTATTATTAGCGCTGTGCACGTACAGCTGTCGACGGGGCGGCAAGTAGAATCTTTTCGGTCCTTGACTGCTCACTAGTCCTAGTCCTACTTCTAGTCTAGATTCTATGTGTACTGGGTGCCGTTTTCTTCGAACTAGGCGTAAACCGTCATTGCCGTTGACTATTTTTTGGATTTAGATTTTAAGAATCACTCAGTCCTCATCTTCGTTAGATAATTTGAACTGTGATGTCGAACCATTATTGCTCATCATCAATGCATAGTTAGTGCAACGTTACTTACACACAGTTTTCTATGGGCAGCACGTTCGGACAATGATGCCAATTTCATTTTGCATATCTGGAATATTCCCCACAAATTTTATCTAAATAAAAAGCTTTTGAAGAGATTCCTTTTAAAAATTAATAAATATTGTTTTTAGAACATGTTTATTTCAGCTCCATATTGCAATTTTACTAAATAACAGTTTTTGCAGTACTTCGTGTGAGATTTCATCAGTAAATTGACATTTGTAGTTCGTTTTGCTAAAGTCGGAGGTTGGCACCTGTGACGTATGCCAAATTGTGTGGATCGTTCCTTGGCTCGCTCGTTTTCATTTTTTTCAAAAAAATCATTAGGCCAAGTAAAAAAAGAAACCAGTTTCTCGTCCTCGCGCGCATCGATTTTGGCCGCCGCATCGATTTTTTTACTATTTACTATTTTCAAAATGGCGCTGAAAATACCAAGAAATTCATAATTCTCGTCCCAGCCCGCTCCCCGCCCGCATCGATTTTCAGTTGCCGCATCGACTTTTTTGATATTTACTATTTTTTCGGCCGCCGAAAAAAAAAACTTCTGTAGTACAGCTGTAGCTTCTGTAGTGCGCATGTAATAACGCATGCATTTCACACTGCGAGCTCGGCAAGAAGGAATGACCCACACAGCAGTTGAACTGTGGTTGGATGGGCGGGCCTGGGCTGTGATGTACAGCGCACTCGGTACGTCGTGATGTAGACAGGACGTTGAGCACCTTCTGTACATTTCTCTCGTGCTGTTGCCCGCTTCATATGCTGCTCGATTGATTGCGCAATGTAACCACAAACCCCGTTATAACGAGGTCCGTGGGACCGGCGATATTACCTCGTTATAACCGGTACCTCGTTATAACCATACTTATCAAAAACAAAGAAAAACATAAGCATGACGTCATATACCCATCATTGAAACTTAAACATATCCTTTGCGTTGTTATTACACAATTATTGAGCGTTATGATTGAGAGAATAAAGGGAGATTATTTGTGAATTAGACGAAGAAATAGAGGCTGAAATGATAAGTTAATTCTTTATTGTAATTCTTGTTTGTTAAGCTTTTTCTAAACACCATCGCAAATATGGGGGCAAATATATAGAGTAACATACAGGCCTTGTTTACCGTAACTTGCTTGGTATTGTACGCTGTTGGTGCCCAGCGGGAATGCGATGATTTCATGAATCATTTTGGCTGTAATCTTGTACACATGTACAATGTATGATCGTTGCGCCCAAATGGATTAAAAATGCGTTCTTTATTTTCTTCCGAAAATCTCTTCGCGTTTTGTATGACCGTTCTTGAAAATATGTGACAGGATTGAATGTGGGAGGTTGTCATCCTGTTTACGCAAATCTGTACCAGATCTATTCAAACTAATGCGTTTGTTTCTTTTTCTGATTTAGGTTAACATGCATCATTCAACTTTTTTTACGCTACTGTCACCTGGCGAGATCGCGATGATTTCAGAGTAACGTACGTGCGTTGTTTACCGCTAACTTGCGAGGTATTTTACGCTGTTGGTGCCCAGCGGGAATTCGATAATTTCATGAATCATTTGGCTGTAATTTTATACAATGTATGTTCGTTGCGCTCGAAGGGATTAAAAATGCGTTCTTTATTTTCTTCCGAAAATCTCTTCGCGTTTTGTACATCCGTTCTTGAACTGTTGAATGCGTTTGTTTCTATTTCCGAGCACCGATTAAGTGGGTAAACATGCGTTATTCAACGATTTCTACGCTACTGTCATCCGGCGAGATCACGATGATTTCATTAATTATTTCAGCTTTAATCATACACGCTCATATTAGAATTATCATTCGTTATATGATAATGAACAAATCCAGATCTATTCAATTTAATACATGCGTTTGTTTCTTTTTCCGAGCACCGATTAAGTAGGTTAACATGCGTTATTCAACTATTTTTACTCTACTGTCACCTGGCAGGATCGCGATGATTTCACTAATTATTTCTGCTTTGCATGCATACACACTCATATTTAAATTATCATTTGTTAAATGATAATGAACAAATCCAGATCTATTCAAACTAATAAATGCGTTTGCTTCTTTTTCTGAACACCGATTAAGTATAGGTTAACATGCGTTACTCAACTATTTTAACGCTCCTGTCCCCCGGCGGGATCGGGGCGATGATTTTATTATTTCGGCTTTAATCATCCAAACTCATATTTGCTCAAAACCAGCAAAAGAACTGGAAGTCGGAACTAAAATTGGAAAGGATATAATGATGAGTTGCACACGCATTCTAATTGTCCATTTTTGGTCACAATTTTATTGTCGGTACATGAAAAGTTTTTGAATGCGTTATCTATTTTTTTTTTCTCGTTGCGCTGTGGTCTGACATCATATCACGCACGTGGCGTTTCTCGCGAAAAAGAAAATCGAATGATTATGTTTAATAATTTAGTAGGAACATCGGAAGGTGTTCCTGTGTCTTATCGCGTGATTAAGAAGAAAACATGGAAGGAACGGTTCTCTGCAAACTGGAAAAGACGTGGATAGCGAGATTTCGGTTTCCAATGTTTCATTTGTCGCGTGTTTGAAAGCGACAATTTGGTCAAGAAATGGAACCTCGTTTATATCCGATCAAATTGCTTATGTTTTCCTTTATCATGATTTACCGAAATTGTCCTCGTTATAACCGGAATCTCGTTATAACCGAACACGTTATAACCGATTCGTTCTGCCATTACACGCAAAGGAAAACGGGACCGACGCGATCATCCTCATTATAAGCGGTTCCTCGTTATAACCGAACTCTTTATAACGGGGTTTCACTGTAGTAGAGGAGACCAGCCAGCCAGCATAGCATGCATTCTGGAGCTGGAAAAAAAACCCCAAAATCGTGGAGTGATGGAGAGAACCGATCTCAAGCGCACGTGTGCACAGCGAACGGCTTTAAATAGTGAATATCAACTGGTTCGTATTCTGTCTTTCAGTAAAAAGGAAATCAGGTGGTTGTTTCACAGGGTTGACAATTGGCAGTACTGTCTGCGGCATTTTAAATCCTTGAGCGAATAAGTTTTCATATGAGAAAAGATCTAACTCAGTAAGTTTGTGTTGTGTTGAAAGGCAAAAATAATGCTATGCATTTCCAGAGATAATGGTTGGATTCATAGGTTCATCAAGTGATGCATAAATGTGTATATTTTATGTTAAAAAACATGTTTTTTTCCATACCCTTGATATGACTGAATGAATACAGTCACAGTGTAGTTAAATTGGTATACTTGTCATCCTCGCATGCATAAACAGCAATATATGTAGATTTGGTATTAAATTGTGCATCACTCAAATGAAAAGTGGTTTATATCACTGCTGCTTCTTGGTAGCACTGTAATGATGGCCATGTAAGAAATGAAGGGAGAATGTGACTTATCTTCACAGGTACATGTTTTACAACATATGTAGTTTGGGTATACAATCATTCATCATCCAAATGATGAGTGATTATCAAATGTCTTTTTAGAACATGAAGAAACATCTTTAAATGTTTAATGCTATAATGCCATACCAGTATCATTTTGACATCCATCTGCAATTATTGTACAAGCCAGTTTCCAGTTGAATGTGCTACAATTGTACTGTGAAGAAATGCAGATACATACCAGCTGTGTGGACACAAAAAGTCACAAACACAAATGATAAATAAAGCAGTGTTTTGAATATCATGGAATTTATTTCAGTCGTACATTTGTTGAAAGACAATCATGTTTTATACCTGTTTCAGTTAAATAGCACAATACATCAGAATTGCAAGTACACTGGTATCAGAAATGCCATTACAACACTAAATACCAGTATTAAGATGGCCATTTTCCCTTCGACATCCATAGTGGAAAGAAAAAGCAAATGTATTTCTACATGCATGAAGTTTCATTTCAAGTATGGTACATATATCTATTTGTTTGAAAATGCACAGAGTGCAGGCAAGACATACACTTGGGACCTGGTCTCTCATAACACAGCTACCAGAGTGATATTTCATTTCGTAAATTGGATATAGAAAATAGTAAAGCCCTCTCTCGTTACCTTTCTCAGAATTACCGGACGAGAAACACATATTACTTTCATTTTGACAATCCTCGAAAAAATAGTAAGATATCAAATAGTAAGGACCTCCCTCATCGCCTTGCTCAAAAAACCCGGACAAGAAACTGCTTTCTTTTTTTACTTGGCCTTACAGGCTTATCCTGGGCTCTAGACTCCTCTCTTTCCAGTTGTAGGCATCAAAAAATGTAGATTAGAATTATCAGACAATTAGAAAATGTCAGTACAGTTTTCTTTTAAAGGGGATGGCTAGTAACTGATCAGTGAGAATCTGTGGGAATGCTGGGGGATGATTGTTCCAATCCTTGTGGTATTCATTTAAGAGTACATTTGTGTGAAAAGCATTTGCTTCAGAATGGTCTCATATTCAAGTAATGTGCAGTTTAATGTTTCCAGGTTAGCATGCCTGTACAGTGATGGGGCAATCGTTAACAGCCCATTAACTGGTACCGGGAAAGTTTCCTTGTAATAACTGATATCTCGTTTTAGCAGTGTTCGTTATAACGAGTTTCCCCTGTATCCTGTATTTTAGATATGATATCAAAACATGTGGCCAGTTAAAACTTGAACAGTGCACTCATTCAGGTGAGAACTTCGCCCCAATTTGCACGGACCCCAATTTGACCTGCCTCTGCATAGGTCAACGAAGCAATCGCTAGCGCTCTTTCCAAGGCTTGAACAAAGTGAACATAAACGGTGCTCCTGTGAACAGGGTTTTGAATCAGCTTTTCAAAACGCTGATCCTGTCTTTGCAAATTGAGCATAAAATCGGCCTAAGTTCCCATGTGATTCAATGCAATTTTTGTCAGCTCTTTTTTATGCCTCCGCCATGAAGTGGTGCAGGAGGCACTATGTTTTCGGGTTGTCCGTACGTCCATACGTCCGCTTTCGTTTACGCGATAACTTGAGTAATATTTAGTGGAATTTTACCAAACCTGGTCCAAGTATGAAGTATGATGGGGCAATTATTTGATTAGATTTTGGTTGAATTTGGTTGAAGGTCAAAGGTCAAGGTCAAATGAAATTTTATCCGTTTACGCGATAACTCAAGACTGGATGGAGCAAATTTCACCAGACTTTGTTGAAGGATGATGTATGATGGGACAATTACTTGATTAGTTTTTCAGTGAAATTGGACAGAGTTCAAAGGTCAAAGATCAAGGTCAAATCCTAAAATTTATGTGTTTACGTGATAACTCAAAACTGGATGAAGCAACTTTCACCAAACTTGGTCCAAGGATGATGTATGATGGGACAATTAGTTAAGTAGATTTTAGTGACATTGGCAAGAGGTCAAAGGTCAAAAGGTCAAGGTCAAATGCTACAAATGATGCAATTTCCCCCATATCTATGCACTGCCCGAAGGTATTTTCTTGAAACTTGGTGTAGACATGTACTACTGCGTAAAGATTCTCCAGAGAGAGTTTCATGTTATAAAGTCAAAGGTCAAAAGGTCAAAGGTTAGGTGAAAATGTTGCAATATCACTTTTCTCGCAAATGGTTTATTGTATCTTCGTAGAACTTGTACATACGCATGTACTGTCTGGCAGGGATTATCTAGGGAATTTAGGGATCATGGATCAATAGTCAAGGGTCAAAGGTCAAGGTCAACTCCTCAAAACTTAATACCTATGCAATACCTAATGGAGATTCTCCCCAGAAATTTCCAGCCAAAAGGTCAAAGGTAAAGGGTCAAAGGTCAGTCTTCAATAACCTCCCCCCCCTAAAAAAATCTATTTTGTACCGTCATCACACTCTTTCGTCATACCTTGGAAATTACTCAATGCCTAAACTTCCCAAAAATTCCCCAAATTTGTGTACCTGCACTCTTAGAAAATTATAGCAAACCCAGTTCAAGACATTTCTGACAAACCTGTCATTTCAATATTTTGCCAGTTACTGTATACATGTGAAACTGTCATGGATCACACATTGTGAAGACATTGTACTATACGCCTATTGGGAGAATCATGCATTATGGCGGAGGCATCAGTCGCCATAGCGACAATAGCGACATTTCTAGTGTTTTTTTTTTTTTGCTACTTTTTTCTTTGATCAGAATTCAACTTAAATTTTTTTTTTTTTTTAATTTCTAAAATTTACTGAGTTGCAGTCACTAGAGCCATGGCTTGCTACTGCAAGGCTTCAATGTGCTGGTCACATGATAGCAAAGAAATCTTTAAAAATATACCCCTGTAAGACATATTAAAAGATGGAACGTGACCTATAGTGTTGTGTAATGATGTACAATGTATACACAAAGTTATCACTACCCCCTCCCATTCCACTATGACCGGATACATCTCTTCACCTCTGGCCAGTCAATGACCCCTACCAATCCTCTCCACCTCATCCAGTGAGACATGGACCTTCATCATCCCTCGAGTATACATTGTACTCCTAGCCCCATCTAATTTACGACCAGGCTAAGTCAAACCCAACATCCTGCCCTTCCCCCACTGATTACTTATACCCCGTTTATAGTGCTGGCGGGTTTCAGAGCCTCCTCGAGGAGGTTCGAAAACCCACTCTGAAAAAGCAGCCTCTTGTCTGTTTATACTGCTTGCCAAAAGCAGACCCTAGCAGATCCTAGCAGGCCCGACCTTCTCCTCCCCTCTGATTTATGGCGCGGGCTTTTGAGTGACAGTGTATAAGTTGAAAGACTTTCTGCAGCGGGGATTGGTCGAGATGGCTGGGTTGTTTATGTAAGCAGGTGATGACCTTCAGCCATTTCCTCGGGTCAGCCAAAAAGCGGCTTCTCGAACCCCCTTTGCATTTATACTGCAGTCGAACCCCCTCGAGCCTGCTGTAGCGGGTTCTGAAACCTCCCCCCATAGGAGGTTTCAGACCCGACCCGATCGGATCGCCTTTTCTGAAATCTGTTTGTTTATGCTGAGCTGAAAGCCTGCTCGAAGCGGCTACAGGGGGTTTCAGAACCCGCTTTTTCCTTAGTATAAACGGGGTATTAGAATTGTTGTTAAATCCAAAACCAAGAATACTACCTCCTTAATAAAGATAGTCCAGTCTTTGTTCCTATAACAACCAAGGTTTGCCCAATTGAAACCTCTCTTTAGCATGAAGACTCCACCCCCATTCACCCATTCATATTGGGCCGGATGCATAAACGCTAGCAATTGCTTGTGCTAGCCTTTTACTCAAATCCGTATGCATAAAAACAAGCAATTGCTTGCCAGCAGCAGCTCTTGCTAGCAAGCACAAACAATTGCTTGCTGCCCGCGAGCAATTGCTTAGAGACCAGGCATTTGCTTGAAAACGTATGCATAAAACATACCTTTTGCTTGTTCTTGCTAGCAATTGCTTACGATTTTCCAAGCTCTGTAAAATGAGCTTGAGCTTTTGCTTAACTGGGACGTTCCCTTTAAAGTATATCATTTTCATATTCATAAAAGAAAGACCACACTTGTGCAGGAGTGGTATAAATCTACAAGAAATTACTCCTAAGTAGTGTACGAAACTTTTTAGTTTCAACAACGGGAATGTCCAGTGGTTAGCACGCAAAATGTGATGAAAAACAGGCAGGTAGGGTGTCTGACTTTGGTGGAGAGCAAGGAGACCTCTCTCCACATGCGATCTGGCAGATCCGGGCTACCAGAAGAGAGTGATGGGAATAAGCCTGTATGTCCCTTTTGTTGAAAATGCAAGCAATTGCTTGTGCAGCACAAGCAAAAGGTATAAGCACAAGCAAAAGGTTATGCATATATGGATTTAAGCAATTGCTTGAGCTAGACCTTTTGCTAGATGAGCTTGTGCTTTTGCTTGAAGCAACGTTGCTTACAAGCAATTGCTTGTTTTATGCATTCGGCCCAATGTGTAATACAACAGTAGAACCAATGTGTATGATTGAATGTATGAAGAGAATTACAAGGTGTAAACATGCAAAGAAGAGGACTTGCATTCGGACGCTCAAAGAGAGAGGATCGCTCCTAAACGCCTCTAGATTAAAGTACTCTTGGTAATCAAACAGAACTGTGTCGCAAGCCATTCTTGCTGTGTACCTCTCAAAATATTAACCGATCCCAACACAACATTAGTGACGTTTAGATCGCGTGCAGTTGTGGTTTTGTGCATGTGATGCAAAGGCCAGCCGTGCTAGCAGCAGCTGCTTCGGGAGAGCTGGCTCATATCGGAGGCAAGATAACATCGCTCAGTAGTCTGCAATAATGTGTTCTCGATATGTTGACAAGGAACAAGTTCAGAGGAATTGAAATGCAGTGATTTTCCAACCTGTTTCTAGAGTAACCCGTTAATCCGGAACCGCTTTAGCGGGAACCCTGCTTAAGTGCAACAAAATTTGATGTAACAAATTTTTCACACATTATTTCCACCGCTTAATCAGAACTATTAACTGCTTTATCGGGATAAATCTGGCTAAAACACTTCCATTGTTCATCATAAATGTCAACAAATAATAGGTATATCCATAGAAACATTTGCAGGGATTTCATTTCCTTTAATACCAGAAGGGCAATTCCGCAGTTAGGTGGACATGACATGGATAAAAGAAATGTGCCTCTTTATCTTACTCTTTAATTTAGGTATCAACTAATGCCATGGATGTTCACCAATCACTAAGGTCTTTCAAATTCAGTAGATTTTATTTTTTGTATTTATTGATTTTGCGAGATCTAAAACCATCATTTAAAATGTACATGTGGGACGGGGGATGCTGAAATTCACTTAAATGCCAATTACAGTGGGTTGCTTTGAAGTTTTTTCCTCAAATTATTGCTAAAAGGTAAAAGATGAACATATTTAAATACTCCAGAAGTCATGTGACATTTTGTCAATTACAAAAGGGTGAAATGACCTGCGGAATTACTCCGGACCAATGTAACGTTACTAACCGTAACGTTACTAACCATGCATTTGAGGGTCTAGCTAATAAATTATCGGTCGAACTGCTAGAATATTTGCATGAACATTTGCCATGATGCAATAATTGAAATTAATGCAACACTTTGTTTGAAGTAACTTGAAATTTTGCACACTTTTTGTTACAAGACATTGATATTTTTGTCATGTCCTTTTTTCGTAATGTTACTAACCAGCCCTTTTAGTTGCCATAGCAATTCTAATATTTATTGGATTGTTCTCATTCTTTTCTATATCATAGACCTGGGAAGGATGAACATGTTTTAACATGATTTTGACTTGAAATGAATAAATGGTGATTTAGTAATAAAAATAAATATCTAAATTTCTTTAAATGTAACGTTACTAACCGCGGAATTGCCCAGAAGGATTATTTTCTAACCAGTTCCCGGATAGATTATGCCTGCTGCAATCTGTACATTTGCCGTTCTAACGTTAATTACCGCATATTCACCACTTGTGTGTATTTTCTATGCACTTCCGGGTTAGCAAACTAGCGATAGGCACTGAATTAGTTCGCCGCCCATAAAGCACCAAGTATTATTAGCATGTGTGTTATACACACACTTCAATGTAGGACACATTGTGCATCATCAGGTTAGAAAAACTGTATTAATCTGCCACCTGAAATCAATTCTAAATCAAAAACATCCTCAAATTAAAAATGGTTTTGTCACCTGTTACATATGGTAAAATACATTTGGATTACAATTATTTGTGTTTTTATGGAGGAAAGAGATGAATTACGATTGGAGAGCGATGAAAATCCGTCGCTCCAGTGATCTCTGATAGCGGCACGGGTTACGTGGGATGTGAATGTCTGCCGACTTTAGGTAGTGGCGACTTAATGGTAATTGACGTTAATGCAGTGAGACGTATTGTAGCGCAGAGGCGGTCATCTTTAATCGAGCATCATCAGTTTCTATTCATGCACTTACCACTGTTCGCCTTCAGTGCGATGCGGAGAGTCACCATCCCTGCGTGGCTCATACTGTCCCCGTTCATGCATAGTATGCATGCAGTGTGTGCGTTTGTGTGTGACAGCATAACAAGGGGGAATAGTGTGAGAAAAATATATGTTAGTATTCGTACGATCGTCGCAATCAATGTCATCGTAATATGCATGTTGATAACATACTAAATGTTATAACAGCATGTGGAAGTGAGCACAACTGCCTCTTTGTATGCATTAATAGGGTAGGCATCGTGACTTTATGTACACTGAACTCTAAAAAAGGGTTATTTTGTGTCCTGTAAAAGTGGATATTTTCAAGCAACTAAGTTTTCGCGCTCGGCCGGATAAGAAGTGTTACGCATGTTTTTAATTCCGGGGTATTAAGACATCAACTACAGGAACATATGGCAAGCAAAAATTTTCACATGCTTTTATTATCACGCTAGTTTCTGATTATGCGAAATGCGCAAAAATTTCAGCACCGCGAAAATTTCCACTTTTACAGTGTCAATTAATGAATGAAGGTTTGTTCTGATAATGACGACCCACCTCACCCAAACATACATTGTAACACAGGAGCAACTGCTCCAACCACATAATGCATAGTGCATCTTAGCATTATCCTCTGCAGCTTGAAGACAACAACCGGTAACAATTTGTGCAGCTATGTTTCATTTTACCTGCACAAATTGTCGCCATTGAGGTCAAAAATTGGGAACTGCACGAGCAGCACAATTTGTCGCCAGGCAATAAATTGTGCAGGGACGACAATTTGTGCCATCAGCACCCTGCACATATTGTCGCCCCATGCCGGGGGCGACAAATTGTGCAGGAGTGACAATTTGTGCCGTAACAGACATGATTTGGGGAGTACATTGTTTTTATGCCTACGCCACGAAGTGTCGCCAGAGGCATTAAGTTTTCGGGTTGTCCGTCTGTCCGTCCTTCCATCTGTAATCAATTTTGTGGACAGCGTAACTGAAAAACTGTTTGAGGTATCCTTTAGAATGAAACCTGGCATGTAAATGAATGAGTGGGTAAAGTGGTTCCTATCAACTTGTGAGTGCTCATGCTCAAGGGCAAAGGTCACAATTTCACTATTTCCCCCATATCTATGCAATGCCTGAAGGTATTTTCTTGAAACTTAGTGTATACATGTACTACTAAATAAAGATTCACCAGAGAGTTTCGAGTCATGAGGTCAGAGGTCAATAATGTTAAAGTTTCACTTTTTCCTCATAGATATCTCGGAAATGGTTCAAGGTATCTTGGTGGAACTTGGTACTGTATGCATGTACTGGCTGGCAGTGATTATCTTTGGAATTTTGGGGTCACATGGTCAAAGGTCTAGGTCAAATCCTCAAAATTTCACCATTACCCTCATATCGATGCAATACCTGCAGGATTTTTCTTGAAACTGAGTGTATACAGGTATAAACCGATGGATATTCCCTGCGAAAGGTTTTTGCCAAGAGGGCTAAGGTCAAGCTAACATGCTAAATTTCAGTTCTCCCTCCATTTTACGAAAGTGGCCAAGGTATCATCATGAAGCTTTAGAAAATATTTACAAAATGCATGTACTGCCTGACAGTGATTCTCTTGGGAATTTTAGGGTCATGGGGTCAAAGTTCAATAATAATAATAATAATGTTAGTCAGTTCTTAGAATGCATAATACCATGCAATAGTCTCTATGCGTGTACAAAATTAATGAATGAAAACAAAATCTGTCACATATTTCTCTATTCAGACATGTAAACAGTTCAAGGGTCAAAAACCAGGATAAAATCTTAAAATTTTACTATTTGATACTGAAATTACACCTTTTCTGCCTACCTTGGAAATTACTCAGTGCATAAACTTAAATAATAAAATATAAAAGGATCAAAAGTCAAGTGAAAATCCTCAAATCCCCAAATTGTTCTGCTCTCTTAGACAAATACAGTCGTTTATCCAATAAAACCAAGTTCAAGGAAAGTAAAAAAATCAATACATTTTGACAAAATATGTCATTTTAATATTTTGCCAGTTATGTGAAATTGTCGTCACACATTGTCAAAATGTACTCCAGACCTATTGTGAGAACCATGTATCATGGTGGAGGCATAACAATCACCATAGAGACATTTCTAGTTTTTATATTGTGGTAATGCACACATGTAATGAGTAAAGTTGTAAGACACAATGCCAAGCTTTGCCCTGATGTCAATTTTATGGCAAATCTATGACTATTTTGCTTTTGAATAACCAGTACATTATTGTCAAGGCCTGACTTTTGCACAAATCTGTAACAGAAACTTAGAGTTTCTTCACAAATCCAGTAGAGAATACTGCTTGATAGTCACTTGCCAGATATAATGCCAGCTACATTGACAGGAATGGAATCACAAGTGATGTTTACAGTGAACTGTGCATTTGGCGATTTATTGATTGGTATTGGCAGGTTTATGCATTTGAGCAAAATAATACAGGCACTTGACATGCCGACGCCTGAATCCGGCATGCAAAAGTGGCACATAAAGAAGTAGCATTGAGTTGTTTTTTTAACTTGGCATGCACAGTGCAGCTACAGCTAATGTACATTCAACCTTTCTTCAAAGACTTGACTGTTTGTTTTTTCTTTTTTCTTTATTCAAAATTTTACTTTCCATAGGCATGAATAAAAACATAAAACACACAAACTCTGTCTGCTTTCTATTCTGACTGTTGTGTGTAATCATGTATTTAGGTGTAAGTAGAAAGCCCATGAGTTTTTTCAGGGCTTATATTATTTTAAAGCTTTAAAGGATGGTTTGCATTTCTAAATGTTAACTTTTTGCATGGTGGAGCAAAAGATCTTGTTAATGTACATTACTGTATATTTACTTTTATTGAGAATTCAGTTTAATTCACTCTTTACAGAGGTCAAAAGATTCCATCTAGACTTCAGCCAAACCCCAAACCTCATCAACAAAAGCGAAGCCCAAGTCCACATACTGCAAGTACAAGTTCACCTCCAGCATGGAACAGAAAAAAGGTGAGGACATCCATCCATGACTCAGACCTTTCCATTACAGGCAGGTTACCTTCTTGTGGTCAGACAGACGCCATCAGGCCTGTAAATTAATGCCATCACCAGCCTGTCATGAGTATTTCTGTCTCACCTACAATAGCCAAAGGCTCAAGTAAGCTGTTGTGATTGTTCATCATCTGGCGTGCATCTTAAGATTTTTTTCTTTTAATAGGCCAGTTTACTAATATATGCCCAGATCTTTAATTTTGCACAAGGCTGCAACCTCGGGCAAACAAAGGATACGAGCCTGCAACATCGGCTGCTGCAGCCGTCCCCGACACGTCCCCACATGTAGTCTTACGTACTCGATGTTGTGTACACGTACATGTGTGCGATGCATCAACTTCAACTTTACCTCCTGGCATTTAGTGTGGCTCTAAATCAATTCCCCACCTTAGATGAGGGAGAATTCTGCTGTGATCAAATGCAATTTGGACTATAGTTTCGATTTTGTTGAATTTTGGTTTCGATTTTGCCTTCAGTAGATTCTGAAAATGGGTGGAAAACACTGCTGCTACGGAACATGCAACAGTATGACCGCCTCACTTCAAACTTCAATGATTTTAAGCATTATGATTGATTGTAAAATCTAAACTTCTCAGAACTTCTTTTTTTCGGGGGGGGGGGGTTTAGACAACGAATTTCTCATAATCGATATGTTTCAAAGGATTTTTATACCCCCGCCAAACGAAGTTTGAAGGGGGTATATAGGAATCAACGGACGGTCGGGCGGTCGGTCGGGCGGGCGGGCGGGCGGGCGGGCGGGCGGTCGGGTCGGGCGGTCGGTCCGTTGCAAATCTTGCGTCGTGAACTACTTCCTCAGTTTTCAACCGATTCCCATAAAACTTGGCACAGATGTGTGCCTTGAGTTGTAGATGTGCAAGACGTATTTTTTGACAGTACCCAAAAGTACGTTGCCATGGTAACGGCATATTATGGGCAAAAATGGGTACAAATCTTGCGTCGCGAACTCCTCCCACAGTTTTTGATCAATTTTTATGAAATTAGGTACAGATGTTCATCTGAATATGTTAATGTGCAAGACACATATTTCCGCAGTGGCAAAAAGTGCGTTGCCATGGTAACGGCATGTTATTGGTAAAATATAGGGCAAAATGCTTCATGGCAAAACTGCTTCATCAGTGTTCTTCCAATTCTCATGGAATTCATATTGAATGTTTGTCTTAGGATATAGGTCAGCATGACACATTTCTTGACAGAGACAAAAAGTATGTTGCCATGGTAACAGCTCACATATTATGAGCCAAAATGATGGAAAATTTTGTGTTGCAAACTACTTCCTCAGTTTTTGCCCAATTTCCATGAAACTTGGTACAGATGTGTGCCTTTGGTTGTAGATGTGCAAGACGCATTTTTTGACAGTACCCGAAAGTACGTTGCCATGGTAACGGCATATTAATGGCAGAAGATCAAGGAAAGATCTTGCAGATTTAACTACTTCCTCAGTTTTTTGACCAAAGCTTATGAAATGTGGCACACACCTTGATCTTGGTGGGAAGATGTGGAAGACATATTTTTCGGACGTGTCGGAAGCTGCGTTGCCATGGTAACGGCATATAAATGGCAGAAGATCAAGGAAAGATCTTGCGGATTGAACTACTTCCTCTGTATTCGACTGAAGCTCATGAAATGTGGCACACACATTGGTCTTGGTGGGAAGATGTGCAAGACATATTTTTTGGACGTGTCGGAAGCTGTGTTGCCATGGTAACGGCATATTAATGGCGGAAGATCAAGGAAAGATCTTGTGGATTGAACTACTTCCTCAGTTTTTGACAGAAGCTTATGAAATGTGGCACACACAATAGTCTTGGTGGGAAGATGTGCAAGACATATTTTTCGGACGTGTCGGAAGCTGCATTGCCATGGTAACGGCATTTAAATGGCAGAAGATCAAGGAAAGATCATTCCTTGGGTAAGACTGTCGTCACGGGGCGGGGGTATAAATCACCTTCAGTGATATTTCTAGTTTAAAGTTAGACTCAGACTGATTAGACGTCATGAAAGAGAATGACAATTTTGACCCATTTTTCTATTAATAACAGTTAGGGGCCTAGCTTTAGATAGACTAGATCTAGAGTAGATCTAGACGTAGACCTAAAAACAAAAACAATGATAGACCTACCCTCCCTGACATTCGCAGTTGGCAACATTAATTTCCCCTGTTGACTATGATGACTGTCCCCTGGGGTATTGATTTCTCAATTGTTCACACATGACTACAGTATGAACACAGTATGCTTGAACATATAAGTTACTTTGATTTATACATCATTAGAGATTAATGTTGAACCCATAATATTGACACATTCTTGTATAGCTTTGTATGTTATACTCTCCTTTATTTTATCTGGAGAAAGGAAATGCGAAAATAAAACCAAACCACGCCAAACCAAATCAAACTCTCATTGCTTTATTCTGCGCCATTATGATCAATTCAAATACAGCTCTGCAGGGCCTGTAGAAGAGGGGGGCCCTGTTTTGCACCCATAGGACGACATAAGGAGTAGGGCCTATATAGGGTGTCACCACTTTGGGCCCCCACCCCGGAAGTGGCACTAGAAAAAAAAAAAGGAATGAAACCTTTGAGCACAGTAAGGCCTTGTTTTTGCCCTGAATACCTTTTTTTAGGTGATACGCTATCAGCGTATCACCTATTGTGATTGTCAAAATCTGTCTTTTTAGGTGATACGCTATCAGGCACCCATTTTTCACTGTCATGAAAACCTTATTGTGGCTAGATATTGTCATGAGATATGTTGACTGAAAATTTCATGTTATTCCGTAATGTCATTCTTGAGATATTGACGACACAAAATGTGGCAGAAAGAAAGAAGAATAAGAAACGAGACATGAAAACTCGTCACATTGAGGACGAGTTAGGTGATACGCTTGGGGTCATCAGATGACAGTCATCTGTGATCGACAAAGAAAAGAATGTGATATAGGCACCTTGAATTTATATTGAGCGTGCATGGGAAACCGTTTCTGTAACCACTCGGCCACGGGTCATGAACGGAAATGGTTAGACAAATAAAAACAACAATGTGTAGATATAACAGGGGGAAAGTCAATGCCCACTCAACTAACGTGGCCGTTTGAACATCTATTGCATTGCTAGACGGAAAAGCAGCCTTGTAACGACTGAGGTCGCTATGCCATTTCTGGCAACTTGGGAAAAATACGTCCCGCAGACATAAAACCTATAATCGGCTGGTTTTCATACCTTGCCTTTAATCACAATTTTCAGTGTAATGACGTCATCAAATTACAAAACAATGACATCGTCTTGAAAGACAATTGTTCAAAGTACAACACCTCAGTCGTCGTCGTTACATACTATGATCGGTTTGACAAAGTCAGCCTGCAAAATTTTGCTGCAGTCGAAGCAATGTGGTCTCCAACACACAAAAAAGAGGGATATGGCGTGTGTGTGTGTCTGTGTGTGTGTATAGGTGCGTTTATATACGAACGTGATTTCTACATGGACGAATATGTAATACAAAATTGAAGAAAAAAAAGTAAAATAGCTAAGTATTTTGTTTCGTGATCTTGTGGGGTTCGAACCCGCAACCTCACGTCTCTGAGACATCGCCTTTAACCACTCGGCCATAAGTCTCGACGAGAAAATATGGGGAACGTAAACCTATGTACGTGAAAGATAAATGAGGAATCGTTTTGTCCACATTCCATTTTCATTTTCAGTTTTAAACTGCAAAATTGTCAACCTGATGAGGAGATTTGAAAAAATAAAATGCATGTTTACTGCAGCTTATTGTCTGAGCTACCACATACTTAAGTTTGAGAGGAAATGGAGCAAAATCAGCTGAAATAAAGGTGCTTAAACGTTGTCAAGTCAATGCATGGTTTAAAAAAAAAAATCACCTCCCATAGACATAACACGTCAACTTGTCTGATTTTGAGTCTTTACCTTTAATCACAATTTGAAGTATGATGGTAAGTCTTCTCGAACTAAGAGTGTGGAACGGAAGCTTCTACGTGAAAGATGAATCATGACGATCACCCGTGACCGACACATCTTCAAAGGGATCAGTTATTAGAGGTGGAAGCCCTCGTGCCAAGATATTGTCTCAGCAATTCCAAAGCAATGATACCCTTACATTTAGGTATGCCATAATTTCCCTCTGAAATCATTGGTATTATTCATGTACAATTGCTTGCCTTGTCCATAAACTTTGCTTTACAAACTTTCAGTGAAAGGTGTCATAACATAATTCTGTAACTCCATTAGCAGTGATTGACTACATAAATAAAGATATATCAAATTGAACGCTTAGCGCGTATAACTAAGGGGGATTTTAGCCTGATGCTGTGTTATTCACTGCTCAGATACCAACAATACTCATCACCTACGGTTACGTATAGAGAAATAGCCATGACGAAAATAAGGTTTTCCTTTTCTTTGGCAGATAGACACACAACCCCTTTGAACACACTATAATTGACAAGGAGGGACATGAAAAAGTTCATTACTACTACTAAACAGTGATGCCTTCTACTCATGTGGCACAAGATACTTCTATAGCAACGTAAAACCTGTCTACAATTCCGTTATTGGGTCAAACAATAACAACCTGGAATTTCAAAGAGACGAGCGAGACGCCATACACCTGGCCTAGAGTTAATTTATTCAGTTGCCATTCTTGCTCCGGTTGTGTTATGTAAATTATTTTCCGACCTGTCTTGTGCAGTGTAACAGGAACAAACGTAGAGAAAAGGAAAGAGAAAACGAAAGGTGGCAAGCGGGGCACTGCATACCAAGGGCAATTTACAACATTACGTATGATAAATGAAGCAAATCCAACCTCCAGCCTCGGACAAAAAAAAAGGGAACTTGAGTGACTGTGTGTCGTGGGGTAATGACATCGGAATGAAGCTGAACTGCCAAAAGAAAAACAAAGAAAGAGAGAGAGAAAAAAAATAATAGCGTCCTGCGGGTCTCAAACATCTCGTCCTAAGGTGGTGTGTAATGACCGTGCAGCGCGCCAAGTGACTATAAAGCCACACGGCTGTCCCGAAGATTGGATGTGAAACTTATATCTTTATACCATATACAACATGAAAAAGTTCATTACTACCACTAAACAGTGATGCCTTCCACTCATGTGGCACAAGATACCTCTATAGCAACATAAAACCTGTCTACAACTCCGTTATTGGGTCAAACAATAACAACCGGGAATTTCAAAGAGATGAGCGAGACGCCATACACCTGGACTAGAGTTAATCAATTCAGCTCCCATTCCTGTAAGTTATTTAAACGTACATGTTCCTACCTATCCTGTTACAGTATAACAATAACCAGTGAAGAGAAAAGGAAAGAGCAAACGATAGGTGGCAAGCGGGACACTGTAACAAGGGGCAATTTACAACATTAAGTGTGACAAAATTAATGAAGCAAACCCAATCTCAAACTCCAATACAAAACAAGGGATATAGAGCAGCCGTGTTCACGGGTTACGTACACTTGATAAAATAATATGATAAATGACATCGGAGTAAAGCTGAACTGCCGAAAAAAAAAAGAAAAAGAAAGAACGGGAAAAGTCCTGCGGGAGTCGAACTTCTCTCCTTCCGGTATGGCGTTATGAACACCCAGCGCGCTAAGCGATTACGCCATACGGCTGTCCTGAAGATCGAATGAGAAACTTAAATGTATAATAATACTGTCGTGACTGTCACAGTGTTGACTTGTGATGGCGCTATTCAACTTCCCACAAGTGGCCGCGTGGATTCGACCAATATCCAGTTGCAAAGAACAATCGGGAATCGTTCCGTACAGATTGCATTCTCATTTTTAGTTTTTAACAACAAAATTGTCGACCTAATGAGGAGATTTTAAAATATAAAATACATGATGACTGCAGCTTATTGTCTGAGCTACAACATACTTAAGTTTCAGAGGAAATGGAGCAAAATCAGCTGAGATAAAGGTGCTTAAACAATGTCAAGTCAATGCATGGTTTTAAAAAAAATCACCTCCCATAGACATAACACGTAAACTTGTCCGATTTTGTGTCTTTACTTTTAATCACAATTTAAAGTATGATGACGTCATCAAATTTCAAAACCATGACATGGACTTGAAAGGCAAATGTTCAAAGAAAACATATCTGAATTTGGGGTAATATTAAGCTTAAACAATAGAGATACGAGTAAATGAATGTCAGAGACAGTACCTCAAAAAAATTAATTCCACTTTTTTGATTTCAGATGATGATATGATGACGTCATGAGTTTTCCTGGCAATATTGGTACTTGAAACGTTATTTCCAATGCATATGCTTTTGTAATATGCAATAGAAATATAGGGTCACCAGACGTTTTAAAGAGCTATGGCGACATAAACAAAAACATGTTTTTTCACTATATTTGCAGAAAGACGCGCGCGCGGAATTTCAACTTTGACGCCAGTGCATTCCTTTGTTATAGGTCAAAATCGAACGGAAATCAATGGATATTGTTACTCAAAGTATCAGAAATCCAAATCAGTCAAAAAAATTGCATTTTCATGTTGATTACGCCCTCTGCGCGCGAAATTGCGCGGACGGACGCGCACGCGAGAAAATGTTTGAAACGCTTAAAATTGTCTGAAACTTCGAGATTTCCCATTGGGAAGTCGTTTTGAGCCTTTTAAAATTTTGACACGCGCAAACGCGCGCATAATGATGACCTGGGTAACTAGCGTTAAAATGTAAGATAGAGCATGACCTGAACTTTATGTCCACCGAAAATGATACAGAAATGATGTCTAGTTATGAAGTTATGATCGATCATGTGACAAGGTCCGAAAATCACAAAATGGCGCCTAGATGACGTCATAGCTATGTTACTGTCATGAAAACCTTATTGTGCCCAGATATTGTTATGAGACATGTTGACTGAAAATGTCATGTCATTCCGTAATGTCATTGTTGAGATATTGACGACACAAAATGTGGCAGAAAGAAAGAAGAATAAAAAAAAAGAGAAATTTTGACAATCACAATAGATGATACGCTGATAGCGTATCACCTAACGAGATATGAAAACTCGTCACACTGAGGACGAGTTAGGTGATACGCTTGGGGTCATCAGATGTCGGTCATCTGTGATCGACAAAGAAAAGAATGTGATATAGGCACCTTGAAGTTATATTGAACCTGCATGCGAAACCGTTTCTCTAACCACTCGGGCACAGGACATCCACGAAAATGTCAAGACAAAAAAAAAAAACCCAAAACAATGTATAGATATAACATGGGAAGAGTCAATGACCACTCAACAAACGTGGCCGTGTGAACATGTATTGCATTGCTAGATGGAAATACGGCCTTGTAACGATTGATGTCGCTAGGCCATTCCTGGCAACTCGGGAAAAATACGTCCCGCAGACATACAACCTATAATCGGCTGGTTTTGATACCTTGCCTTTAATCACAATTTTCAGTGTGATGACGTCATCAAAGTACAAAACGATGATATGGACTTGAAAGACAATTGTTCAAAGTACAACACCTCTGTCGTCGTCATTACATGTACATACTATGATCGGTTTGAAAAACCCAGCCTGCAGAATTTTGCAGCAGTCTACGCAATGTGGTCTCCAACACAAAACAGAGTGATTGTGTGTGTGGGTGTGTGGCTGTGTATAGGTGCGTTTATATACTAACGTGATTTCGACATGGACGAATGTATAATACACCATTGAAGAAAAAAAGTAAAATAGGTAAGTATTTTGTTTCGTGCTCTTATGGGGTTCGAACCGGCACGTGTGCAACCTTACGTCTCTGACACGTAGCCTTTAACCTCTCAGTCATACTTCTCGACGAGAAAATATGAGGAACGTAAGCTTATTATGTGAAAGATGACTCAAGAATCGTTTCGTCCACCTTCCATTCTCATTTTCAGTTTTAAGCTGCAAAATTCTCAACCTGGTGAGAAAATTAAAAAAAATAATAAAATGTATGATTACTGCAGCTTATTGTCTCAGCTACAACATACCTAAGTTTCAGAGGAAATGAAGCAAAATCAAGTGAGGTAAAGGTGCTTGAGCATTATCGAGTCAATGCATGGTTAAAAAACAAACATCCCCTCCCATAGACATAACATATAATCTTCGCTGATTTTGGTATCTTGCCTTTAATCACATCTTCTAGCATGATGACGTCAGGCCTCGAATGAACCGACGGCCACGGCCGTCGGTGCCCCTCTCGTTGGCCGCAATGCCTTTTGTTTTTTGATCAAAGTTACGGCCAAAAAAAATGTGCCCTTTTTCTTGGGGCCGTGGTGCCCTTTTGGAATGAAAGTTATTATTTATGACGTATGATATGCCCTTTCTCAGTCTCTTTAATAAGCTTGAACAACTTTCCTGATCTCAAATATCATACCTTCAGTTCAGTCGCGTCCCGATATATCTGATTCAAACTCAAAGTATCTTTCCGAGATACGAGACGACGTGTGTACGTACATGTACGCCCGACCGGCTTTTACCGTCCCGACTGCCTCCGCAGCGCAGCGGCCGCGAGTATGTACTAGCTAGGCAGCGCATATTCAAATAGAGTAGCAAAGAGTGAACTCCAAGTTCACCAAGAAAAAAGAAAAATCCCACGATGTGTGCCAGACTGGGGAATGGGGAGGGGTGGAGAGAGAGAGAGAGACCAATCAACAGAAGAAACCGCGCGTACTGGCACATTCTTGGAGGTCATGAACTGTCTGTCACAGACTAATCATAGCAATCTACACGCGCGCAAATTCCTTTGCCTTGTGGTTTTGCCAGCCAGCTGTCGGAATGTGCTTTGAAGTTTCATTGCAGCCTGGCCTGGCTGGCCTGAAAGGGTGTCGAGTTTCAATCAATACCTACTGTTGTTTTATTCCTGTTTTAAAAAATGTCGTTTCACCTGATAGAAACGCGGAGATCGGGAATGTGTTACAGCTGTAGGGAAGAGGTTTTTGTTGTGTGTTGCACTTTGTGTGTGTGTGTGTGTGTGTGTGTGTGTTTGTTTGTTTGTTTGTTTGTTTTTCTCAGTTTGTTTTTCTTCTTTCTTTTTTCATAAACACCAAACATGCCCTTTCCAATGTGGCCTTGGTGCCCCTCTGACTGACTTAAGTGCCCTGGCCTCTTGGAAAAAGTGCCCTTTTCTAAATGGCCTTGCCCCTCCAAAATCCTATTTCGAGGCCTGTGACGTCATCAAATTAAAAAACATCGATATGGACTTGAAAGACAGTTGTTCAATGTATATAGTATTAATCGTACGTTGTTAGTTTGCTATTGACATGTCGACAAACACATGAATATGAAGCAGCTATTAGTACCTGTGTGAAATTATTATAGGCATGGTTATTAAATTCCCCTAAAATTTCCTTATAATTGCTTTATTTTTACACACAGTTAAGCTATCCCTTTAAACTCGTCACAGTTTAATTAGAATCATTAACATCATACATTAGTACCATATTCAGTTCCATAGCTGATCACGTTTGCTAATTAATTAAGATTAATTGTCTAGAATGTGTCATATGGCCAACCTGTATACACACGTGTACACACACACACAATTCTAATATGTATGTATCAAACCTCTGTAACACAACTTTGAACTAACTGTAGGAATTATCGCTGCACTTATCATACATACTTTTTATCACTATCTGAAACTCCACAAAAAACACTAATTGACAAATAATCATCAATACAGAAGACTGACATAAAGGAACAATTCAAATACCTTTTTTGACAATGTATAGCTTGTTACATGTATAAAATCAGCACAAAGTAACCACGACTACATTGTGTTACTGAATTGATATGAACAAATTTCATTTTGTTACAATATACCATGGTCAGTTTGAAAAGCCCAGCCTGCAAAATTTTGCAGCAGTCGAAGCAATGCAGTCTCCAACGCAAAACAAAGGGATACTGTGTGAGTGTGTGCGTATAGGTGTGTTTACATGCGATCGTGATTTCTACATGGACAAAGGTGTAGTACTTTTTTTGAAGATAAAAAAGTTTTTAAAAAATTATTATTTTCTTTTGTGCTCTTGTGAGGTTCGAACCCGTACGTGTGCAACCTCACGTTTCTGAGACGACGCCTCTAACCACTCGGCCATACGTCTCGACGAGAAAATTAGAGGAACGTAAACTTATATACCTGAAAGACGAATCAGGAATCGTTTCGTCCGCATTCCATTCTCATTTTCAGTTTTAAATTGCAAAATTGTCCAACCTGGTGAGGAGATTTCAAAGAATAAAATGCATGATTACTGCAGCTTATTGTCACAGCTACAACATACTTAAGTTTCAGAGGAAATGAAGCAAAATCAGCCGAGATAAAGGTGCTTAGACGTTGTCAAGTCCAATGCATGGTTTTTAAAAAAAATCACCTCCCATAGACATAACACGTAAACTTGTCCGATTTTGAGTGTTTACCTTTAATCACAATTAAAAGTATGATGACGTCATCAATTTCAAAACCATGACATGGACTTGAAAGGCAAATGTTCAAAGTACAACATATCTGAATTTGGGATAATATTGAGCTTAAACAACAGAGATACGAGCAAATGAATGTCAGAAACAGTACCTCAAAAAAATTAATTCCACTTTTTTGATTTCAGATGATGATATGATGACGTCATAATGGATTTATGGAAATATTAATACTTGAAACGTTATTTCCAATTCATATGTTTTTGTAATATGCAATAAAAACATAGGGTAACCAGACGTTTTAAAGAGCTATGGCGAAATAAACAAAGACATGTTTTTCGCTATATTTGCACATAGACGCGCACATCGAAATTTCAACTTTGACGCCAACGCATTCCTTTGTTATAGGTCAAAATTGATCAAAAATCAATGGATATTGTTACTTAATGTATCAGGAATCCAAATCAGTCAAAAAATGTGCATTTTCATGTTGCTTACAGCGCACTACGCGCGAAAATGTGCGGACGGATGCGAACGCGCGAAACGCTTAAAATTGTCTGAAACTTCGAGATTTCCCATTGGTAAGTTGTTTTGGAGCCTTTTAAAAGTTTGACGCGCGCGTAATAATGTCCTAGGTAATTAGCATTAAAAAGTGCCTATCAGGCACCATTTTGTGATTTTCAGACCATGTTACATGATCGATCATAACTTCATAACTAAAGGTCATTTCTGTATCATTTTTTGTGGACATAAAGTTCAGGTCACGTTCTATCTTACTTCCTTAATGCTAATTACCTAGGACATCATTAAGAGCGCGTCAAACTTTTAAAAGGCTCAAAACAACTTTCCAATGGGAAATCTCGAAGTTTCAGACAAAAAGTGTTTCAAACAATTTTGCGCTGTGCGCGTCCGTACCGCGCATTTTCGCAGTCAGCAACATGAAAATACACTTTTTTGATCGATTTGGATTCATGATACTTTGAGCAACAATATCCATTGATTTCTGATCGATTCCGACAATAACAAGCAATGCACTTGCGTCAAAGTTCAAATTTCGCGGTGCGCGTCTATGTGCAAATATAGTGAAAAAACATGTCTTTGTTTATTTCACCATAGCTCTTTAAAACGTCTGGTGACCCTATGTTTTTATTGTATA
Organism: Diadema antillarum; assembly: GCF_040938485.1. NCBI lineage: Eukaryota > Metazoa > Echinodermata > Echinoidea > Diadematoida > Diadematidae > Diadema > Diadema antillarum. The sequence goes on from NW_027271620.1 coordinate 506,341, forward strand.
TTACAAAAGCATATAAATTGGACATAACGTTTCAGTATCATTATTTCCATATATATATTATGACGTCATCATATCGTCATCTGAAATAAAAAAGTGGAATTAATTTTTTTTGAGGTACTGTTTCTGACATTCATTTGCTCGTATCTCTGTTGTTTAAGCTCAATAATTCCCAAATTCAGATATGTTGTACTTTGAACATTTGCCTTTCAAGTCCATGTCATGGTTTTGAAATTTGATGACGTCATCATACAGTTGTACCTCTCTTATCCGGCCTCCCTTTATCCGGATCTCTCTATTATACGGACGCAATGTTGCCGTGAATTTTTATTAATTTTTAAATAATTACGGGAGGAAAGGGGGATTCCCAACTCCTTGAGAACTCCTACACAAACACACATGAATTACATACTTGATACATTTCTTAATAATTATTTAGGTAAATCATCCCAAGAATTTATAAAAGAAAATGATTTCATTCTTGCAAACACGAAGCTCTATTTTGGGGTCTGTTACTGAGTGTAACAATGAAAAGGTTGCAGTATACACATTACTACATGTGGTACTACAATGGGCTACATCAGTACACATGTCTACGTATATGTATAAAGCATTGACTCTCCCGTATCCGGCCAAATCCCTTATCCGGATGAGCCCTGGTCCCGACTTGTCCGGATACGAGAGGTTCAACTGTACTTTAAATTGTGTTTAAAGGTAAAAGACGCAAAATCGGACAAGTTTACGTGTTATGTCTATGGGAAGTGATTTTTTTTAAAACCATGCATTGACTTGACAACGTTTAAGCACCTTTACCTCAGCTGATTTTGCTTCATTTCCTCTGAAACTTAAGTATGTTGTAGCTGAGACAATAAGCTGCAGTAATCATGCATTTTATTCTTTGAAATCTCCTCATCAGGTTGACAATTTTGCAGTTTTAAAACTGAAAATGAGAATGGAATGTGGACGAAACGATTCCTGATTCATCTTTCACATACATAAGTTTACGTTACTCGTATATTTCTCGTCGAGACATATGGCCAAGTGGTCAAAGGCGACGTCTCAGAGACGCGTGAGGTTGCACACGTGCGGGTTCGAACCCCACAAGATCACGAAACAAAATACTTAGCTATTTTACTTTTTTTTCGTCAATTTTGTATTACATATTCGTCCATGTAGAAATCACGTTCGTATATACTGTACATAAACGCACTTATACACACAGAGAGACACACACACACACCATATCCCTCTTTTTTGTGTTGGAGACCACATTGCTTCGACTGCTGCAAAATTTTGCAGGCTGACTTTGTCAAACCGATCATAGTATGTAATGACGACGACGGAGGTGTTGCACTTTGAACAATTGTCTTTCAAGACCATGTCATTGTTTTGTACTTTGATGACGTCATCACACTGAAAATTGTGATTAAAGGCAAGGTATCAAAACCAGCCGATTACAGGTTTTATGTCTACAGGACGTATTTTTCCAAAGTTGCCAGAAATGGCATAGCGACATCAGTCGTTACAAGGCCGCATTTCCGTCTAGCAATGCAATACATGTTCACGCGGCCACGTTTGTTGAGTGGGCATTGACTTTTTCCCCCTGTAATATCTATACATTTCTTTTTTGTCTTACCATTTCCGTGGATGTCCCATGGCCGAGTGGTTAGAGAAACGGTTTTGCATGCATGCTCAATATAACTTCAAGGTGCCTATATCACATTCTTTTCTTTGTTGATCACAGATGACCAACTGCATCTGATGACCCAAGCGTATCACCTAACTCGTCAGTGTGACGAGTTTCATATCTCGTTTTAATTTAATTTTTGCTTAATGTCATCCAAAGAAACCTGGAAGTGGAATGAGAAAGATGCGCTGAAGACCTTTTTTTTTTTTTTTTTTTTTTTGCTTGTCCGCTGAAGAAATTCGGAAGTGGCATCCAATGTTGCGCTGTTATGAAGTCCTTTTTGTTTTTGTTAGCTCATGAAAGACAAGACGAAGACAACAATGCACCGCGTAGTGCTGCCTCTGCATCAACAAGATGCATCAATCTATAAATAGATCATTACGCACAAATCACATAGATTTTGCCTAACTCGATGGCTCAAATCCACTGACAGCACCGTAACAGCGCACATGTCTAACAGCACTCTAACAGTGCTTTCTGTGAGGTCATTTTGCCCGTGCTGTTAGTGGCTGATATGTTAGTGACTTGTTAGCGCAAACAAACCTCCCACTAACAGCGTTTCTGTGTGGCAGGTACTGGTCTTTTGTTTAATTTTGACATGTACATACAAACTGTATGTGCAAAAGGCATATTTTGAGTCTTACACAGGCTATTACAGTTGTACCTACCAAGTTTCATAACTTTAGAAATATGACCTTCAGTAATGAATAGAGATATACACTATGTAGTCCAACAGTTTACAGACTAATCACACTGACATCATGCATTAGTGACCAGAATGAAACTGTATCCATACTATCTAGAAATCATATTAACCAATGAGTAAAAAAAGATAAATAATAAATCATGACAATTAAAAGATCATAAGACATGAGATGATGTGTTAGATACTGTAAACACTCTTTATTGTAGAAGACTGTACCTTTTTTTTTTGTCGTGAAAAATATCTAAAGTCGTGGTTGCACCTTAGATAATGAATGCAAGAAAATCCCAGCTCACTTGTACTGTAGCTGCATATGTGCACAACAATTGCAAGAGGCCAAATTATGTATTATCTGTATTGACAATTGTGTCATGCACTTGTGATCATCAGTAGAATATGTCCAAACTGTAACTCATCTCACTGCCCGTACACTTGCAGCATGTGTGATATCTGCGATGCAGGCTGACGCTACAGGTCATTGTATGTAGTGTACCGTACATGTACAGAATTCATCGCATAATCGGGACAGGTTGGGAGTAGCAAACACGGCCCCTTTAAGCGGGGGTGCCCGATTTCGCGATGAGCACTCACCATACACTAACGGCATACGACATGCACACACACACACACACACATGCATACTGACGTATTGTACATGTACATGAATACACAACCACACTACCCCTCGGCGCGACCCTGTAGCTCATTCACAACTGAGGAAGATTGTGACGTACACACAGATCACGATGTATTGAAAGTTGAAACACTCAGAGAAGAGGAATTTGGACTTTGCCCTCAAAGTGTATGACTGAGATTAAACAACGTACACAGCCTGAGTTGTGTGAGCAAGGCATGTTTTTTATTGGATGTGAGTAGGAATTGCAAGCGAGCACATGGCTTTGCTTATGTAGGGGAGAAGAATGTTCGCGAAAGCATGTGTTTCGCTATGGCATGGATACACGCGCTTTCGTGGCTATGCATGTACGTGTACTGGATGGATGGAGGTCAAAACACACCAGTCTGAAGCTTGCTTTGTAAGTTCGATGTAAACGACAACTGATAGGGAATCTTTGAAACATTGTTGTTGGTATTTTGGTAGATTTTTTTGTGTAAATTATCAACAAAATCAAAGATCGCTTGAAGAAAAATTGTCCCGTTTATCGGAGGTCCCTGCCCGATTCTCCAGTGAAAAATAACATGCATTGGAAATGTTTCTGGGAAGCGTATGTCATTTAAGCGAAGGTTCCCGATTATCAGATGCCCGATTATGCGATGAATACTGTACCACCACACAGGCAGACACAGCAACACACACAATGAAGTTCCTACCTGGTAATACCACATGCTTTCATGAGCATAAACAATGGACAGTGTGGCAAAAATCTTTGTTACTTCTTCCTGTTTCGTTTTCCAGAAGAAAGCAGCATGACATTGTCATCAGGGCAGTTATACAACAAAGTTAACAATCTCCATTATACTGGATTTTTCTTTAAGTCTAGAAATGATCAAAATCTGATTGCTGTTAAAAGAAAAATCTTCATGTGTACTGTACAATTTTTTTTTTTTTTTTGCCCTGAAAGAAACAGCAATCAACTTTGCTCACTAATAACTAATACAACATTCATGAATGTCAGATTAACAAATTAATCATAGAGTAGCAGTAATTCACAGAAAAAATTAAGTTGTGCAGTGTGTGTGTGTGTGTGTGTGTGTGTTTAATTTTCTGTTAGCATGTGTAACATGTAAATGTAGATAAATGTGTCGAATGTCAAAATATTGACAAAATTATAACTGTTTCATTGAGGAAAACACTATCAGTGTACCTGAGTACCTGTGTCTGTGTGTTTTGTTTTGTTGTTTTCTGCCCAATGTCCAAAGTCAGGTGTGCCTGAATGAACTAGAATGTTTATGGTATGCTGTGCACACACACATTCTAAAAAAAAAAGTGGCAGAAGTGAGTAACTAATCAGATTCTGACAATATTCAAATGGTGATCTAAGCAGACTTGAATCATCTAATAAATGAAGGGGCTGTGTTCCTTGGCACAAATAATGATCACATGAAAAGTGTAGGGGTACCAGTTGATATTATACAAATGACACACAGGTCTGAGGTGCGTCAGTCGGAATTTGTGTGCATAAGGTAACTATGAATGCTTTTAACCCACGAGGCGTAGCCGAGTGGGTTAAGGCTAAATTCCATAGTTACTCGCATGCACACTATATTCCGACTGACGCACGAAAAGACATGTGCATCATCTGATTTATAGAATGGGTAATTTTCTTGCCAAAAACCCCTTTTTCTATTGTGTTACCCGATGACAAAATTACTGGATGCATTTCCTTTTGGTGTGGCATACACATACATTGTACCATGCATCAGTTTTTACTGGACGCACGGCCAGCCATGCATCAATAAATATTATAAAATGGGTTCAAGAACGTAGCCAATAGGAAGCGCTGAAACGAGTCATGTGGGCTTTGATTACTTTAGTACCATTGCACTGCAGTACCAGTGTGCACTCAATCAGTTGTTACAAGTGCGTTGGGCGCTACTATATGCGCTGTCAATCCTGTAAACAACTTCTAGTTCGGGCTGCCGGCCGGCCTTTCTTGTGTGCATAACAGATTATGTGGCGTACGTATACAGTACTCTTATACATACAGTATGGTTGGGGCACCATCTATCGGCAGGGCACTTTCCCATCGGCACCCTGCGTATCATGGCTGTTTGCGTATAGAACGAAAAGGTACGCGCGGGATTTAGTGTCATTAGCTATAAAGACAATAAAAACGAAGAAACGAAAATCAAACTCAAACAAACCAAGCTAAAAATTACACATCCGCTCAGTAACGACGCATGGCTGTGAAATTCACGTGTATTACCTATGGCCTGTGAAATTCACGTGTATTACCTATGCTGTGAAATTCACATGTATACTTATGGAGGGGAGGGGGTGCCGATCGCAAGGTTCCCTTTTTAGCTGCGCGAAGAAAACGGAACGCACGCACTAAAATTGCGCTATTTTAAAACAGAGATTCATTATCAACGAGACGGTCATGACATTCAAAACTGCAGTATTTATGGCATATTTGAGGTAAGAATTAGGTGGATTTGTGTTACATTTTTAGAATAAACAAGCTACAGATCCTTAGGGTGACGATACGTGGTACCCCCAACCCTACTTACATGTGCGGGATTTCTGAGTGCGACGTGTTTGACTCTACTCTCTCGAGCGAGTGCTACATGTAGCTGACTTGTATTGACCCACAAAGGTACGGTACGTGAAAAATGCTGTTAGTTTTCGACCCATTTTATAAAACAAATGCACAGGATTATTTCGTGTCGTGCATGTTTCACAATTGTAAATACCCTCGAGTGCGCTACGCCTCCACTAACGCACTCTATCCTGTGCATCATTTGTATAATGATGCATGGTTGTTTTAGCCAATAGGCGTCTCCTACTGGGTGCGCGAACGCTTGCTTAGTGCGGTTACAAGAACGCATACTCTTGCTACAAGTGTGCGATAACATGTTTACCACTGTCACTCAGCGTGCGGCCAGTAAAAATCAACACATAGCTCTCGACCAATGAGATCGCAGGATTCTCGCTACCCATTCTATAATGTGCAATGATGGAATTACTCTAGTTTTGTTGCTGTGTTTATCTTTACAGAAGAGAGCAAGAACTGAAGGAATAGATGCAGTGTTGCTGCAAAAGCTGAAGAAACGTCACAAGTAAGTCATCATACTCTTCCAAGCCATGATCATCAAAGAAGTGGTTGGCTTTTCGTGAATTAGCACATTCATAAAGCATGATTGGAAACCGAAGTCTAAATATAAATGTTGATTAAGTGAAAGCAGCAATGTTTGCACATCCGTGAAAGCTTGAGGAATATTGGACAATTGATGAAAATATTTTGAAGTTTTAAAAGTTCCTGTGCTTTCATCACTGGATAAGGACACTACTACACCTTAAAATGATGTATAATGACACAATATAAAGAAATTCAACATGTTTTCACTTTCCTAGCATTATGAAAGAGTACTTGACTTTCCTCTTTCATAAATCAGGTGGAATAATATTACTCGTAACATATTGTCAGTAACAAATTGATGGATGCTGTACGTTTTGTGAAAAAAAAAAAATGTTTTGTGGAATGCATGTTATGTTTTCTTCATATTGGTGTCCAAAACGACTTGTGCTGTAGTAGTTTCCTTATCAAGCACTGATGGCATCAAACTTTTAAAAATTAATCACTTTTTAATTGATTGTCTGATTTTCCTCAAACTTCCAAGGATGTGTTCTACCAGCATTGCTGCTTTTACTTAATCCACATTTGTTTTGGGACTTTGGTTTCCTTTAAGATTCAGTATCACTTAAATAAGCTAACATATTGAGTTCAATGTGCATATCCTGTACATCTCTGCATAGGACAAAAAGCTACATATAGTTACGATGTCATTAAGCATTTACAGTCTATAAAGTTACATGTTTCATGTGCTAGGAACCTCATTAATTTGACAAAAGAAGGATGAGTATCATTAAATGCCTGAAGGTCCAGGGAAATCACACTATAAAGGCCTTTATAAACATTCAAATAACTGTAAGTGTGTGTAATCCACGCTTACATTCCTTTGAAAATCTGAGAATTGAGCAAAAAAAAAGAAAGAAAAGTACTACCCAAATTTTGAGGATTTCATGCTAGCAACACCCTGCCCCAAAAAATATAAATTGTAGGCGTGGCTTGTGACGCGTCATTGTGATGTCATATTGGGAATTCATAACCAGTCAGTTGTGTGGTTAAGTCCTACAAATTGTTTCACCTTTCACATTAGATGTTGAATGGGCGTCAAACGGAATTGAATAACTTTTTTTTGCATCATTTTTCATGTGAAACTAAAAGATTCCTTCCTCTTCATGTTGTTACAATGTAGTTTGGGTAGATTATGTGATTTTTAAGTGTTTCAGAGGACATTCTTTCTATAGAAAGCCATGAGCAGACAATATTCGGTAGACTCATTACAGTCATTTCTTTAGTTTGGCGGGCCAATCGGGCCAATCTTGTGATGCAGTGCAATACAGTACTCTCCGCATAATCAGGTATCGCTTTAAACGGGTACTCCGTTTAATTGGGTAGCAATGTAAAAATCAGTTCCAACGCACATAAAATTACCTGATAATCGGGTTGCCTCTCTGCATAAATGGGTAAATAATTTCCTGTAGTGTAATTTCTTCCACATTCAATCGCAGATGTCACACTTTTAGAAATCATGAATGTCAAATTTTCCTCTCTTAATTTTTCTCTGCTTAATTTGCAAAGAAGACTGATCATTGGGGAGTGATTTAACATGGAAACACATGTACCAGTACCGACTTGCCACACGTAAACGAACATTACACATGTAGCTGGCACTCACAATTGAATAGATAGACGGGAGTTGAACACACTTGCGCTCCTCCCTTTCTCCGCAGCAACATTCACAATACGAGAAGTTTGCAACAAAAATCAGGCCATGCACCACCTCCATAATTTTGCTTTTCCCCAGTCACTTCTCGAAAAGTAACCCGACGTTCTACATGACTAGTGCACGCAAACAGACGTGTTCATTTCGGAAAACGCCTCCGTGTTTAATAGCGAGGAGTCTATCAATAGTCAAACGACAAAGTTTTTTGAAGACATAATATTATTTGTCCGTAAAAATGAGTGTAAATTATTGCTCGTGACTGAGCAAGTGTAAGGTATGTATAATGTGCCGTGCAAGCACGCGTGTTAAGCATACAGTGATTTGAAGGTGTTTGGTGCCGTGTATACAATGCATTTACATACACATTGTGTGTGTCAATTATGAATGAGACGTGTTCTTCTGTTAATCGGGTACTCCGCTTAATCGGGTAAGAAACGCTCTGCCCGAGCCTACCCGATTATGCGGAGAGTACTGTATTGAAAAATTTAACAACTGGTTTAAAAGTCCACGATATCGTTTTATCTCCGTCCAGCTACAATGTACGCCCAGTACTCACATGCTCGCACTTGCTGCAGCTACTGTATGTGCCTTTAGGTCTAAGTCTAAGTCTTTGAGCTTTGGCTTGAAATTTGGCACATGTCACTGCTATAGTACTTACATGTACACCTGTGTAGATGTGCAAACTTTCCATGGTATCAGTATATTTTGATTGAAAATCATCCAATATTACCGTGGATTAAGTTAACTCCCTCAGTCTTTGAGCATCTAGCTTGAAATTTGGCACATGTGACCACTATAGTACATAGATGTGCAAACTTTATCTTTCGTCGTTGTTGAACAATGCATGCCATGGTATCAGCATATTTTGATTGAAAATCATGCAAAAACAGTGGATGCAGTTAACTCCCTCAGTCTTTGAGAATTTGGCTTGAAATTTGGCACATGTAACTGCTATAGTGCTTAGATGTGCAAACTTATTCTTTTGTCATTGTTGAACAATGTGTTTCCATGGTAACAGCATATATTTTGAATGAAAACTCATGATTACAAAAATACAGTAAACCTCGCTTAATCGACATCGCATAAGTCGACAACTCGCGTAAGTCAACATGATTTTCAGTGCCAACTTATCTGAAATATGTGTTAATTCCCTCGTCCTAAGTCGACATAATTTCTCACTAATTTCTCACTAAATTCTCATCGCCATTCTCTGAAAAAGAATTGTTTTCCCGCTCCAAATTTGCGACATTTCTACTTGCTCATTCGCTCAGTGAACGGCACGGTAGCATACATTCGCGCCAATACATTCATTGTCTTGTACGCCTGAATAAAAAGGGCATACAAGGCAGTTCTTCTCCCTTTTCTCCTCTCTTTAGTGTCTGTGTCTGTGTGTATCGTTTCGTGCAGGTCAGCGTGATGCAACTTACGGTGCAAATGTGGAGCTAAAGCTGCATGGTCCCCCTAAACAAAAAAGTCCTGTGGTACTCCCTGTGGTACTTGTCGGTACCAACACAATGTACCACACACTTGTACTGTTACCACAGGAACTGTGTGGTACTGTACCACAGGCTTGTAGGGTACTCCCTGTAGTACTTGTCAGTACCACACAATGTACCACATAAATAAATGTTACCACAGGAACTGTGTGGTACTGTTTTACAGGCTCATGTGGTACTCCCTGTGGTACTGGTTGGTACCACACAATGTACCACACAAATATATGTTAACACAGGAACTGTGTGGTACTTGTGTCACAGGCTCGTGTGGTACTCGGGGATGTACCACAGGGCAATACCACAGGACATTACCACAGGAAAGTAACACAGGACAGTACCAAAAAGACAGTATACACACAAATTGTCCTGTGGTATTTTAGGACGTATACCACACGACAGTACCACAGGACAGTACCACATGAATTGTCCTGTGGTATTTTGGGACGTACCACAGGAGAGTACAACAGGAAAGTACCACAGGATAGTACCACAGGACAGTACCACACGACTTGTTCTGTGGTATTTTAGGACGTACCACAGGACAGTACCACAGGAAAGTACCCTGTACCACAGGATAGTACCACAGGACAGTACCACACGACTTGTCCTGTGGACAGTACCACACGACTCGTCCTGTGGTATTTTGGGACATACCACAGGACAGTACCACAGGAATTGTCCTGTGGTATTTTGGGACGTACCACATGACAGTACTACAGGATATTACCACAGGACAGTACCTCACGACTTGTCCTGTGGTATTTGTGGACGTACCACAGGACAGTGCCACAGGGCAGTACCACAGGACAATACCACAGGGCAGTACCATAGGACAGTACCACAGGGCCGTACCACAGGACAATACCACAGGGCAGTACCACAGGACAGTACCACAGGAAAGTACCACAGGATAGTACCACAGGACAGTACCACACGACTTGTCCTGTGGTATTTTGGGACGTACCACAGGGCAGTACCACAGGATAGTACCACAGGACAGTACCACATGACATGTCCTGTGGTATTTTGGGACGTACCACAGGACAGTACCACAGGAAAGTACCACAGGATAGTACCACATGTCTTGTCCTGTGGTATTTTGGGACGTACCACAGGACAGTACCACACGAATTGTCCTGTGGAATTTTGGGACGTACCACAGGACAGTACGACAGGAATTCCTGTGGTAATTTCGATGTATACCACAGGAGAGTACCACAGGAACTGTCCAAAATCCCACAGGAAAATCATAATATGGTGCTATTCCACACAGAAGTACCACACAGCAAATTAAATTCGTTAGTACCACAGAAAAATGCTACAGGATATTCTTTTTTTTTCTTAACATTTTATACCAGAGGACTATCACATCAGGAGAATATCAAACAGCAGTACCACACAGGAAAATTGTAAGGCAGAATCAACTGAAATTTATAACAAAAATACAAACAAAAAAGCACATATTAATATTCCTCAATTAATTGATAGATGAGTTATGCTGTGAATTATAGCAATTGATTTGCCATTACTTATCCTGTCTTATACTCCTACAATATTACATATTTAGTGAAAGTGCTGATGTAAAGCATGAGAAATTTCATAAGGACTTCTGTGGTACTCCTGTGGTACTCCTGTGGTACTCCTGTGGTACTCCTGTGGTACAAATTTTTACATAGCTCATGAATATTCATAAAAAGCACTCTAGATTTTAGAAAATACATATATGACTTAAAAAGTCAAAGTATTAATAATGGAACTTACTTTGAACTTTATGAAAGATTGTCTAATTATGTTATGTTATTCCCAATATCATAGATATTGTTATGAAAGTGTAATTTCATATCTTGATAATAAAGTATAATCGAGTTAGTAACCATGCCCTAATGCTTTACGGATAGACGGCCATATATATATGTACTGATACGTTCGATGGCTACCTAGGAATAGAATATGACTATATAGATCTATTATAGGCCTAGATTGGCACTTGGCCATTAGACTCTCGTTTGAGGTTATATGTTACGAGTAGGACAGGTTATTAAGTAGGGCCATGTTTGTCCTGAAATCCATCACTCACCTATCAGGAATATTCCTTGATATGTGGCTAAAATTCTCCCAATTTTTTTTTTTTCGATCGTATCCTGTGTGGTACTCTCCTGTGGTACCATGGAAATGCTGTGTGGTATTGTCCTGTGGTAATGCTGTGTGGTAATAATCGACCTGTGGTACTGTCCCAAAATACCACAGGACAGTTCCTGTGGTACTGTTCTGTGGTACTAGTCCTATGGTACTGCCCTGTGGTATGTCCCAAAATACCACAGGAATTCCTGTGGTACTGTCCTGTGGTACTGTTCTGTGGTACCGGTCCTGTGGTACTTTCCTGTGGTACTGCCCTGTGGTACGTCCCAAAATACCACAGGAATTCCTGTGGTACTGTTCTGTGGTACCGGTCCTGTGGTACTTTCCTGTGGTACTGCCCTGTGGTACGTCCCAAAATACCACAGGAATTCCTGTGGTACCGTCCTGTGGTATGTCCCAAAATACCACAGGACAATTCCTGTGGTACTGTCCTGTGGTACTGTCCTGTGGTACTGTCCTGTGGTACCGTCCTGTGGTAATTACCACAGGAGTACCACAGGACTTTTTCGTAATGGCTAGGCCAATGAACGTACAACGGGAAATTGTTCTTGAACATTTTTCTTCTTGCTTTTTGTCATGATAAAAATTACATGCATTGTTCCTTGGGATGTACACTTGCCTTCTGAGCTAAGTCAAAAAGATATTTTGTCTGATTACTCTCAGTAACATACACAATTATGTCAAATATCCTTCTGTCACACCTCCTCTCTGCACGTTTATTATTAAAAGTGGTTGTTCACGCATCTTGCAGGTATATGTTTGTTATGGGTGATTTTGTTCATCCGAAAATGCACAATGAGGTTCGATCATTATTCTCAAAACGCACAAATTTTGTACACCTAGGTCCTAGTGAACATTAAATAGGCCTTTTCGTTAATCTGAATATTCTAACGTTAATTATTCCAAAGTGGTATTAGAAACTTGGGCCCATTTGTAGAAACTTCATTTAAATGCAACTGATCAAATGCAACAACAACAAAAAATCAAATGCAGGTGTATCATATCACGCGCAACTTTGCATTTAAACGCAAGTGCATCGTTGAAAAGAATGAAATTAGAGAATAATTGTATAAACATGAAACTTAATTGCATTTAAACGCAACTCTAAAAGTCAAACGCAAGTCCATCAAGTCACATGCAACACTGTATTTAAACGCAAGCGAGTTACAGAGAAGAATTGCAGTTTTCGTACGAAACTTTATAGAAACTGCGTTTAAACGCATCTCTAAAAATCTACAGAAATGTGTGATTGTTGAAAAGACTTGCATCATTTTTTATTTTGTGCGCAAAATTGAAAATTAAACGCAACCCTGAAAATCAAAAATAAGTCTATCAAACCACGCAGAAGGCTGAAAAGACTTGTGTTTGGTAATCATGCGAAAGTAGAAAATTGTAGGAAACTAAAACTCAATTGCATTTAAACGCAACTCTAAAAAATCAAATGCAAGTCCATCATATCACACGCAAGGCTACTCTCTTTAAACACAAGAGCGCTGGAGAAAAGACTGGCGGTTTTCGTACAAAACTAGAAAGTGCATTTTAACGCATCTCCAAAAATCTACGGAAGTGCGTTATTGTTGAAAAGACTTGCATTATTTTTATTTCCTACACAAAATTGAAATATCAAACGGAACTTTCGCTGTGACCGAACTTAGTCTCCACTAGCAAGGGAAAGGCATCGCAACATTTACACGTTTCAAACTATCGAAATGCATGCTGCTTCACGATATGTCAATGAAAAAAAAAACGGTAACAAATTTGTTACAGTTCGCTATGCCGGAGGTTTAAATCACATTCTAAAGTTAAATTAGTCCAACAATGGAAAGAAGTTTGTTTTGACGAAGGTTAATTCCGAAAATAAGATGTTGTTTTCGAATTAACAAACTTTTATTTCCTTTTTTCAGACGGGCTCGCTACGTACAATGAGGTAATGTTGCGAATCGGAGCGCAAAAACCATTCATTTTCAGAGTATGGCAGTAGAAATTTAAGCAAAACAAATAGGGTGACTTTAGGAAAAATCATGTCGACAGAATCATACGAATCCACACGTTTATCTTTTCAGCAACGCACTTGAATTTAAATCGCAAAGTTGAATGCAATTTTTAATCTTGAAATCTTGAAATTCAGCACATGTGATGGCTATGATATATTGGTGTGCAAACTTCATTTTTGTCAAACCACCGGAGGTAAGGGGAGACTATGGGATCGCCTGCGGCATCTCTCCGTCTGTCGTCCATCCGTCTGTAACACTGCAAAAACTAAAATTACTTTGTACTGAGCGCTTCTATGTCAATCACACACTTGGAGTGAGGAGTGTTATGCAAAGTTACACAATCATGTTACCAAACAGGTCACCTTAAGATCATAGGAAGGGGTCAACAAACTTTAAGGGGCCAATGTTAAGTTTTTACAGCGCATTTCGATTATGGCTCGTAACTTGTAATTGGTATGTCCATTTGTGACAAAACTTTAATGGTAGGTGTCCCTTGAGGAGTTGAAGGTCACCACAAGGTCAAAAGTCACAGTATTGGGTCAACAAACTTTTAGGGGTCAATGTTAAGTTTTTATGGCGGGTTTCGATTGTGGCTCATAACTTTTGATTAGTATGTCCATTTGTGACCAAACTTAAATGGTAGGTATCCCATGAGGAGTTGAAGGTCACCACAAGGTCAAAGGTCACAAACAGGTCAATGAACTTTTAGGGGCCATTAAGTTTTTACGGCGCATTTCGATTACGGCTCATAACTTTTGAATGGTATGTCCGTTTGTGACTAAACATTAATGGTAGGTGTTGCCTGGGGAGTTGAAGGTCACCACAAAGTTAATAGGTACAAACAAGGATCGATTAAATTTTAGGGGCCCAGGGGCGTCACCAGCTTTTTGTCAAGGGGGGTGCGTTTTGACACTAAATGTAACGAGATTTTTTGGACAGACATTTGGAATAAAGGAAGCTCTCAATCCCTAGACTTTTACTGTTTTTGAGGGAAATCAAGCGGGGAAAGGGCACCGGCGTAGCTAGGATTTCATCTGGGGGGGGGTGTTAGTATGCGAGGGAGCGAGCAAGGGGGGGGGGGAGGGTGTGAAAGTGCCTGTTGTTCCCCCCCCCCTCCTCCTCCCACGTTGAGAACTTTTTGCATTTGGATGTTGTAAATGGTGTAATATGATGCAGGTTTTTTGCGTGTTTTTATCGACTTGAAACAGTCCCACTTGTTTAAGGTAGCAGTACATTTTGATGGAAATTGTTGTTGAACAATGTGCCTATAAACTATCATTTCAGTAAACTTCTTGTATTGAATCTTACACTGATGTCATGAACACGACCGAGCCCGAGCAAGCGGAGCGAGCGAGGGGGGAGGGTGTGGGAGGGGGCAACCCCCTCCCACGGTTAGAACTGAAATTGCATTTTCATGTTGTAAATGGTGCAGTTTGATGCATGTTTTGCATGTTTTGTTCGACTTGAAACAGTCCCACTTGTTTAAGGTAGCAGTGCATTTTGATGTAGATTATTATTGAACAATTTGCCTATAAAATAGTATCATCCAAATAAACTTCCTGTTTTAATATCTACACTGAATATCATGAACGCGGCCAAGCAAGAGCGAGAGGAGTGAGGGAGGGGAGGATGTGGGAGGGAGTGTCCCCCTCCCACGGTGAGCACTTTTTGCATTTTGTTGTTGTAAATAGTGCAATTTGATGCAAGTATTTTGCGTGTTTTATCGACTTGAAACAGTCCCACTTGTTTTATAGGTATCAGTACATTTTGAAATAAATTGTTATTGAACAATTTGCCTATAAGTGGTATAATTTAAATAAACTTATAGTAATAATTCTTACACTGATGTCATGAACGCGACCGAGCCCGAGTAAGCGGAACGAGCAAGGGGAGAGGTTGTGGGAGGGGGTTGTTCCCCCTGTAAATGGATTATGGAATGACGGTGTGAAACGACAAATTACTGGCAGCAACATCGGGTGAATGACATAGCAATTAAATGCGAGCGAGCGAAGAGAGCGAGCTTGAAAATTTGGACATTTTACAGTCTAAAAACTGCCATTTGGAGCCATATTTTTTCGCTTTGGAAATCAAGGGGGGGGGGGAGCGCACTGGGCGCAACTGCCGGCAATGTACTGGCAGCAACATCAGGAGAATTGCATAACAATTAAATGCGAGGGAGCGGAGCGAGCGAGGTTGAAAATTTTGACATTTTACAGTAAAAAAAAAATGCCGTTTGTAGCTATATTTTTTTCGCTTCGGAATTTAAGAGGGGCGCATCGGGCGCAACTGCCGGCAATTACTGGCAGCAATATCAGGAGAGCATAACGATGACATGCGAGCGAGCGGAACGAGTGAGCTTGAAAATTTTACATTTTACAGTCCAAAAACTGCCGTTCTTAGCCATAGTTCGCTTTGGAAGTTAAGGGGGGGGGGCACCGGGCGCAACTGCTGGCAATTTCTGGCAGCAACATCAGGTGAATTGCATAACGATTCAATGCGAGCGAGCGAAGAGAGCGAGCTTGAAAATTTTGACATTTTACAGTAAAAAAGACTGCCGTTTGCAGCTACTCTCTTAAAAAAATCGAGTGAAAATATTCACTCTTGAAGGAGTGAATACAAAAAAGAGTGATATTGGAGTGAATTTCGAGTGAAAATGTTCATTTTCACTCATTTTGGAGTGACCTCAGGGATCACTCGAAGATTTGGGAGTGATCCCTGAGGTCACTCCAAAAAGAGTGAAAAATAACATTTTCACTCAAAATTCACTCTTTTTTGTATTCACTCCTTCAAGAGTGAATATTTTCACTCATTTTTTTTAGAGAGTATATTTTTTCGCTTTGGAAATTCAGGGGGGCGCACCGGGCGCAACAGCTGACAATGACTGGCAGTAACATCAGAAGAATTGCATAAAGATTAAATGCGAGCGAGCTTGAAAATTTTTGACATTTTACAGTCCAAAAACTGACGTTTGAAGCTATATCTTACTGGCAGCAATATCAGGAGAATCTAAATGCGAGCGAGCGGAGCAAGTGAGCTTGAAAATTGTGACATTTTACAGTCCCCAAATTGCCGTTTGTAGCTATATTTTTTTCGCTTTGGAAATTAAGGGGGGGGCGCACCGGGCGCAACTGCCGGCAATTACTGGCAGGAGAATGACTTCAGTAGAATGGCATTACGACTAAATGCGAGCGAGCGGATCAAGCGAGCTAGAAAATTTTGACATTTTACAGTCCAAAAACTGCCGTTTGAAGCTATATTTTTTCGCTTTGAAATTAAGAGGGGGGAGGGACGCCTGGTGCGCCCCTCTCCCTGGATCCGCCACTGGTAGTCAAGGGTGTCGGTTTATGTTCATGACTGTGGGAGGTATGACGAGTGAGGTGGCGTCGAAGTGACTAAGCGGGGGAAGGATGTCCAAAATCTGCACTTTAGAGCATCCCCTAATTGTTTGTGTTTGTTTGTGTGTGTATTATATACATGGAAAAGTTAGGAATTAGCCCAGGTCAAGTCTTTTTATTGGCAATGCAAGACATTTTTATATAGACTAGTATGTAAAGCAACACTGCAAATTGATCCGCTTTGATATAACGAAGCGTAAGGTACAAAGGTGTACATTCTACATCACATTGCGCAACATTGTAGCGACTCTTAATCATGGTTAAAAGAAATCATAGAAAAATATCTTATTTCTTGATCACCCTTTCATTGAAAAGCAGTTTACTAACCCTTGAATTACTATTTTTGTAAGTCTTTCTTTTTAACCAGCGGATGGGGGGGCGCACCCCCCCCCCCCCCCCCCCCCCCCCCGTAGTTACGCCACTGCTTTTTGGTGAAATAAGTGGACATATTTCTAACAAAAATGTAAGAAAATCTTTTCATCGCGGGTATTATGATTATATGGGGTGGGACAAATGGTGAGCTTGCCTTCCAATATTTTTATGGGGGCAACATTTTTGTTTTCTTTCAAAAGCAAGAAAATATTCTCATTTCGGGAATTATCATTTAGGGGGAGGGGCAAAATTAAAATATGCTTGCCCCTCCAATATTTTTATGGGGGTAACTTTTTGTTTTTCTGTCAAGAAAAAAGGTAAGAAAATCTTCTCGTCTCTGGAATTATGGCGGGGGGGGGGGGAGGAGTGTGGGCAAATGATATGCTTGCCCCTCCATTCTTTTTTTCTTTTCTTTCTTTTTTTTTTTAATGAGGCTAAGGCTCGCTCTTGGGCTGGCAATATGGATTGGTCAGAAGTAATAGACCCTACATACTTGTAAGTAGCACACGTACATGCAAACGTGTATACGTGCTCCGTATCGTACGGATGTACAGTACGGTCGATAAATAGTAAACATTGTATATAATACTAGTAGATATGTATAAAATCAGTGCTGCCAGAACCAGGAGTGCGAAGTGTTTTTGCCCACGATTTTTTTTTTTTTGTCCCTGGTGCAAAATAGAAAAAAAATATACATATATAGAAAAGAATAATTATTTAGTGTCCGGCGTTGAGGTCGCTCGCTGACTGAAGTTTTTTTTTTTTCTTCTTCTTCTTCTTTTTTTAAGGATCTGAAGGGGGGTGCGTTCGCACCCAACGCACCCCCCCTGGTGACGCCCATGGGGCCAATGTTAAGTTTTAATGGCGCGTTTTGATTGCCCGGCTCATAACTTTTGAATGGTATGCCCGTTTGTGACCAAACATAACTGGTAGGTGTTGCTTGGGGAGTTGAAGGTCATACAAAGTCAAAGGTCACAAACTGTGGTCAGTGGACTTTTAGGGGCCAATGGTAAGTATTTACAGCATGTTTCAATTATGGCTTATAACTTTTGCTTGGTAGGACTGTTTGCGACCAAACTTTGGTGGCCCACTTTATGACAATCAAAGTCAGATTTTTACATATCATGTGTTGTACATTTGTGGGTGAGACACATTTCGGCACTTGCCTTGTTTGTTAGCATGTCAAAAATTGTGTGCCATGGTAACAGCATTTTTAGCTCACCTGAGCCGAAGGCTCAAGTGAGCTTTTGCGATCGCTCTTCGTCCGTCGTGCGTCGTGCATAAACTTTTTACATTTTCATCTTCTTCTTGAGAACCCCTTGACCGATTTTCACCAAACTTGGCAGGTAGCATCCCTAGGGGGATAGGATCTCAATTTGTTCAAGTGGGCACCATACCCCACCTGGGGGCCCCTAGAGGGGCCCAAACCCCCCCAAAATGAAGGAATCTTAAAAAATCTTCTTCTCTAGAACCAGAAGTGATAGAGCTAAGTTAATACTATGAATTAGTACATTGATGACTGTAGTTTCAAGTTTGTTCATGGCAGAATCAGGGGTGCCCCCCTTGGGACCCAGGGGAGGGGGGTGGGGAGGGGTCCTAATGGGGCCCAAATTGTACATTTTCATCTTTTCTTGAAAATGCCAGTATGAATTTTCACCAAAGTTGGCAGGTAGCATCCCTAGGGGGAAAGAATCTCATTCTCATCAAATGGGCACCATGCCCCACCTGGGGGGCCCCAGGGGGCCTAAATTTGGACTGAAATTGTAAATTTTCATATTTTTCTTGAAAACCCTATCACAAATTTTCACCAAACTTGTCAGGTAGCATCCCTAGGGGGATAGAATTTCAATTCCATCAAATGGGCACCATGCCCCCCCTGGGGGGCCCCAAGGGGCCTAAATTTGGACCAACATTGTAAATTTTCATCTTTTTCTTATTAAAAAACCCTATCACAAATTTTCACTAAACTTGTCAGGTAGCATCCCTAGTGGGATAGAATCTCAATTCCATCAAATTGGCACCATGTTCCACCTGGGGGCCCCAGGGGTCCCCCCCCCCCCCCCCCGTAAGGAATCTTTGCAGAGTTTTTCCGGAAACAGAAGTGATTGAGCTAAGTTGATACAATGAGTCAGTATATTGATGACTGTTGTTTCAAGTTTGTTCATGGGAAAATCAGGGGTGCCCTTTCCACCCCCCTGGGACTCAAGGAAGCTTGATGGGATTTTTTGGGGGGGTCCAAATGCATGCCTAAATTTTTATCTTGCTGAAAACAACATAATGAGTTTTCACCAAACTTGGCAAGTAGCATTCCCATTGGGATAAGATTTCACTAAATGGGCTCCATGCTTTCCCTGGGGGCCCCAGGGGGTCCAAACCTAAATTAATGAATATTCAATAATGTTTTTCTCTAGTTCTAATCAAAAGTGATAGGGCTTTAAGTCTCCCCCCCCCCCCCCCAAGATGCATAATCCGACATTCTATAAAGTACAGTGTACTTGGTAGGTATTTTTTACCAGTGTGATGGAATATGTAAATGGACATCATGCCCCCACTCTCCAAGCTACCCCCACCATAAGTTTCCAATGTTCTCAGGAAAGAGTCTGCAAGAATGCATGGAAGGTGAACTTGCGATACTCGGGTGAGCGCGTGACCCCCGGGTCTATTATTTATGAAAATCATAGAAATGCCAATTTTCTTATCTTGCTCCGTCAAGTTTTGAGCACTTGACTTGAGGTATGACACATGTGACTTTCAGTGAGCAAAATATGCATTCAATGTTGAGCAATCCATTGCTATGGTAACTATTTTTTTTTTTTTTTTGTAAAAAGCATACAAAGTAATTGCTGGTTGAGCTACATTGTGACTCCCTCAGTATTGGGTGGGAGTATTAATCACATTGAGGGATAGTTCTAGTTTCCACATTCCCACCCCATACTCCAAATAAAGTGATATTTATCAATGTTTACAGTACTGTAGCATCATCAAACATTATGTCATCACTTTTAAATCTTCCCTGTAGCTCTGCAGATGGTCCGTATGAAGGCAAACACCTGCACTTCAATCGAGGCGAGCGCAAAAGGAAACAGAAGATGAAAGAATCAAAGAAGAAAAAGAAGAAGAAGGAATGTCATCACTCAAGCAGTGATCGTGAAAGGGCTGAATACGGAACTAGTAATAAAGGAGGACAAAGGATTAAAAAATTGTGTCATGGAATGAATGACAGGAAAAAAAAGAAATAGGAAAATTGACTAGTAACTGAGTTCATATCATGCGCTACTGTATCAATCAAAAACACATTTTCAAAACTTACCAGCAAAACTGAAATTTATCACCAATATGTAATGATAGAGTCATGGGATGCTCCTCTTACAATGAACATGCTTGTAACAAACTGTTGTTTAAGCAAGTAAGCATTCAGATTCTGTAATTATTTCATGTACTGTATACGCTATAATTTTCGCGTACATAAATTTTCGCAAATTGCCGCCGTCACACATTTTCGCGAGTGGTTAAATTCGCAATTGGGGGATCAGAGAAAATATGAAGTGGCAAAGAAAGTGTGAATTTTCAACTTACTAGCAAATAAGAATGATACTAGTTATACACTGCATGAAAAAAACTTACCAAACTCTGCGAACTAGTAAGTTTGAATTCAACATTTTTGAAGTGGTTAAGTTCATCGCGCTAGATTTCTGACAAGTGGTCCCCATGCGATAATGGATTGGCTCTCTACAGTATTCGTAAGTAGACGTGGACGTGCGTAAACAAGCTTAGCCAGTATGGTCTGTTCGGTAAGCCATGACATGGTAAACTAGTACTGAAATGTTCGTATCATCAAGGCAAGGGATTCATTTTGGAAGGTAATATTTTCGCGTGTTGTTAATTTCACGAATAGCTCCCGACGCGCGAAATTCGCGAAAATAAACCCCCCGCGAAATATATAGCGTATACAGTATATTGTTCAGTTATGACATTTCAAGGTAACAAGAGAAAACTGCTGGTCCTGAGGACTTTGGTATGATTGAAGTTGCCTGTTCATTCACACCATCCATTTTTCTGCTCATGTTCAAGCTTAGTACTGATTAGCTGATATAGCTAAAGTAAGAACTTGGTGTTTGAAAGTGTGACCGTACAAATATAAGTTGATTGAGCTTTGGGTTATAGGATGATGGTCATTTGGTCAGTTAAAGGACAAGTTCACCTTCATAGACATGTGGGTTGAGTGAATGCAGCAATATTAATAGAACACATCAATGAGAGTTTGAGGAAAATCGGACAATCCGTTCAAAAGTTATGAATTTTTGAAGTTTCTGCTCAGTCACGGCTGGATGAGAAGACTACTGTAGCTTGTGATGTCATATGAGTACAACTATATAAAGAAAGTATGAAGAAAATTCAAGATATTCTCACTTTGCTCACATAATAAAAGAACACTCGACTTCTCTCTTTCAGATGTCAGGGGAACTAATATTACCCGTAACATAAGTCAGTAACATGTCGAAGAAATGTGCACTTTATTCAAAAAGTCAAGTTCTGTGAAATTCTCTTTTTATTTTCTATATATTGTTGTACGCATGTGACATCATACACTGTAGTAGTCTTCTCCTCCAGCAGTGATTGCACAGATACTTTAAAAATTCATAACTTTTGAACGGATTGTCGGATTTTCCCCAAACTTTCACTGATGTGTTCTACTATTGTTGCCTTAACTCAATCCACATGTATAGATGAAGGTGAACTTGTCCTTTAAAGTTTTAGTGATACATTTAAAGCAAATTTCCAAGAGCCATTTAATGAAACTTGTCCAGCTGTGTGCTGTGCCGTCAAATACAGTCCATTTTGCTTAAGTCAAATAATGACCAAAGTCTGAAGGTCATTTCAAGTCCTCTTCTCTTTACATTCTATTGTAGGGGCACTGTGGCATAGTGGATAAGATTCTTAACTTGCAATGGGAGGACCTGAGTTTGATTCCCGCCTAGTGCTTCTGTCTTTGGACAAGATGTTTTAACCCACCAAGTCCCTCTCGACCCAGGTGTATAAATAGGTACCTGATGATGCTAGAGTAATAATAATGGCAGGGTCCTCAGGTAGAGCAGTGCCAACACTGAAGAGGCTACCCTGGATAAAGGAGACCATATTATCAATAATATTATCACTATAATTCTTATTTTTCATTTTGATCCCTCATAAATCAAATTTTCTGTAATTTGAAATTACAGTGTATTTCTTCAGTCCAAATCTTGACTTAGGCAAGGTTGACGGTATGTTGATATTTTCACTACCTGATTTTCAGAATATCTTTAGCGGTCATGGGGAAAGTTTTGGAAGTCTGCATTAAGTGATTTAACAACTAATGTTAGAAATTAACATATTTACTAATTGCTCAAAATTGGTGTTTTCTTGCATATTTGAATATGCGTTTCTTAGAAAGCTATAGCATGAAGATCAATCACCAAGTTCACCAAATGTATATCCCAAGGTACTTGTTGAAACTATACAAAATGTCACACCAGCAAGATTCCAGGAGATTTTTCTACATAACTGTTTTAAAGTGTCTTTCCACCCCATTTAAGGTATGTCGAGCATTTTTAAATCAATCAAATAAATAGAGTGGTACATGCTTCATCACATCAGTCATGAAATGAATATATGGCATTTCAGTTTCATTCAGTGTCATTTCCCAAAGCAGTGACATTGATCACAATTTTGTATTATAATACAAAATAAGATGAGGAGGTGCTATAAGCTCATGTCTCCCATGGACATGTACACAATCAGCACCAAATATCCTATTTAAGCTTGGTACTAGATTATATTTGCTTTGTCACAATTTCCCATTACCAGTAACTCTCAAGGTAAAGGGGTCAGAGTTGATCAAATATTGACCGATAACATTGCTGTAAATTTTGTATAGAGAAAAAGATATGGGGAAATATGTGATCTCCACCTCATATGTCTCAACCAATATCATTGTCCAGTGAAACATGAAGAAACTAATTGATTTCCATTTTGTTTGTGTACATTGTAATTTTCATAAAACTGCTACCATTTTGTTTGATTTACTCTTTTTATTGAAATTACTTTACAGATATCTGTTTGCATGTGTTAACAGCATTTATGGCAAAAACAGATTGGTATTCTCAAAATGTGACTGTAGGAAATATAGCTTGGATAGGCAATACAGTGCACTCCTGTTACAACGAATGTGATTAGAGCAAATGTTTTTTACAACAAAGTAAAAATGTGTGTCCCAACATAATCATCACTAAAGCCAATGGTGCAGAATTTGCTTGTAATGAACACGGTTAGCACAAATTTTTTTTGTTACGCCGAAGTCATTTCCAAATGCACTGACAAAGAAAAGCAAATGAAATGTGTTCCATTAAACGAAATGTGGATTGCTTACGAAATTACATAGCATAACAATCATTTGCAGGGAGTCTTAACATGGACACATGCTTTATATTTCACTTGGTTTGAATATAAATCGTTCTATGTTCGCTCCCTGAGTCACACTCCATTATTGAGAACTTGTATTTATACGTAAATCCGAATTGAAATAAGGTTTGTTATTCTAAAATACACCATTTTTGTGAATGTAGATGTTTGTAATCCGAAATGAAATGGGGTTCCTTATTGCAACATTGTGTGGCTTATGGATAACTGAAGAAAGGGTAACAACTGACTGGAATATCCTGGTCAATTGGATAATCAGTGATGAGCATTGGGGCCTATTGTGAGCTCATTATATTCAATCTGTAAGCAGAAGATGACAAAAACAAAGCATCTTCAGTAACTGATGCTGTTGCTTACATGTGAACACTGAAACAATTGCTATCAGTTTCCATTGTTGCATGTGCTGAATGACCAACACAGTTTCCCTTGTACACTTCAGGTTCAAATATGAATACAGTGTATTGTCATACAACATGATTGACCTGTAAATCAGTAATTCCCTGCAATAAACACACTGAGCTTTACTGCAAAGTACTTGCTTGTGAAAGTGGTGTCACTCTTCTAGTATGCATTCACCATTGAACTGTAATCTTTCCTGATCATCTAAGCTGTATGCATGTATGCATATATGACATTGCATAAAACATAGCTAATCCTGTCCACTTCTAAACATGTGCATACATACTGTATTATTAAATCACCAACCAAACAGAAGAGCTATCATTGTATCCCCCGAACAGAGTTCGGAGGATATTATACAACACCTCTTTAGAATGTAGCTATCCGATTGGTTGATTGCCCATCACGTGACATTTAGTGGAAGGTTCTATTGCACGTTCTGGCTGTCTCAGCGTGCATTTTTGGTTCGATCAAAATGCTCTATTGCACGCTCTCTGATGTCACAATAAACAAACATGTGCCGTGCACACTTAACAATTACAAGCGCGCTTGTACAAGCGCATACTTTTGTCACTCATTTTTGTAAACAACTTTGTTTCACATATGTAGTACATGTATATGTATGTACAATGTACATACACGGTGACTGCGACTGTGAGGCTACTGTAAACGTGGAAATTTTCGCGGATTTTGCGCTACGTTCGGCTAGCACGAATTCAAAAACACGCGAATATATCTTCGCAATTTTCTATGCACATTTTTGAACGGCCTGAATTGTGTGCGCTTCGTCGATGATACTGCTACGTAGTACAGACATGTTTACGCATATTATAGCAGTATCATCGCACGGCACGCACCGAGCTCACGGCTGATTGGTGTGCTACATCCCCGCGACTACAGTACAATCAGGGGGGCGTTTCATCAACGAGTTCGTCGGAGGTTTTCACCGACAAATTTGCTATCAGCCAATCAGACGCAAGGATTTCAGTAGCTTTTAACAGTTGTCAGTGTAAATCACCGACAAAAAGTTGTACATGTATCGAGTAAAATACATGTACTACGTAGTTGAGCGCTTGTACTCGCACTCGCGCCGCTCGCTACGTCGCTTATCGTACGCTGGCATCGCTGGATGAAAACAGCGACTGTGTATTAACCCGCTGCAGAGCGCGAATTTAAGAACCCGCAAATATGTTTTCGAGCCGCTCAGGGTGACAAAATTAATCGCGCGAAAATATTGACGTTTACAGTACTCATTCGTCCATCATGGAAAATGGTAGCCACTTCTGTGCTAAATTAAAGAATCTGTGAGTACCAAATCTGTTGCCGTTCAAGGTGTTGTATAAAACAAATAGTGTATGGTCTTTACTCGTGCAATGGAACCAGATTTTGCACTCGTGACCATTCACTATTTGTATACTATGGATTTGGCCTCGTCGCGCCGCATCCGCCGCCGCAGAGATTTCCTTGTGAGCGCTCTACCAGCTGCGTTTCTTTTCCGATCATCATCAAATTTGGCATGAAGGTGTATTATGGTTAGACGAAGACGCCTATTGTTTTTGGTGATGGCGCCCTCGCTTGTTCCGTCTATATACATGAAAAGGTAAATTCAATAGGGTCTGCTTGTGAGCGCTCTACTGGCTGCAGTTCTTCTTCAATCATCTTCAAATTTGGCATGAAGGTGTATAATAATAAGACAAAGTAGTCCGGGAGCCAGCGGGGGTCAGCCTAGCTGAAAAGGTTACCAATTTTTATGTGTATAGCAATTTAGTACATAGCCCCTGAGTATGGAAATGCACGTCTGGCTGGTCATCGGTGGTGGGTGTGGCCAGGAGGGCCACAAAAAGGACCCCCCAAAATTACTCAGTAGGCTAGCCTAGCTGGAAAAGTAACCCCATGAAAACAACTGGAACTTGTTCGTTACACTTATAGGATAAATGAATGACCATTGCCAGACGTTTTAAGTGGTGGGGGGTAGCCGCCAAACGCCCTCAAAGACCCAACTTTTTCCAGCTAGGCTAGCCTAGCTGAAAAAGTAAGCTAATGAAACCCACTCGAACTTGTTCATTACACTTCCAGGATAAATGCATTACCATTGCCAGACGTTTTATATAAGTGGTGGGGGGTAGCCGCCAGACGCCCTTAAAGACCCAACTTTTTCCAGCTAGGCTAGCCTCGCTGAAAAAGTAACCTAGTGAAACCCACTGGAACTTGTTCTTTACACTTACAGGATATATAATTTATGCATGACCGTTGCCAGACGTTTTAAGTGGTGGGGGGGGGGGTAGCCGCCAGACGCCCTCAAAGACCCAATTTTACCAGCTAGACTAGCCTAGCTGGAAAAATAACCTCCTGAAAGCCACTGGAACTTATTCTTTTGATACACTCAAAGGATAATTGAATGATTGTTGCCAGACAATATTAAGTGGTGGGGGTAGCCGCCAGACGCCCCAAAGACCCAACTCTTACCAGCTGAAAATTAAAGTAACCTTATGAAACCCACTGGAACTTGTTCTTACACTTACAGAATAAATGCATGACCGTTGCCAGACGCTTTAAGTGGTGGGGCGTAGCCCCCAGACGCTCTCAAAGACCCAATTTTACCAGCTATAGGCTAGCCTAGCTACAAAAGTAACCTCCTGAAACCCATTTGAACTTGTTCTTTACACTAAAAGGATGAATGAATGATTGTTGCCAAACGTTTTACGTGTTGGGCTCAGCCGCCATCAGACGCCCTCAAAGACCCAATTTTTCCAGCTAGGTTAACCTACCTGAAGAGTATGATAACCTATAGTGAAACCCACATGAACTTGTTTTTTAACTCAACACAGGGAGGTGGTTCCACCTCCCTGCTCAACAGTTGCATGAATGACCTTTGTTAGACTTTTTGAGTAGTGGGGTGAATTTCGCTGTCAGACAGCCCGGAGACACCATCTCCATGCGCGTGCACGCAAGCACACACACACACGCACACACACACACACACATACACAGACACCAACACAACCACAACCATCACAATCACCAATAATGGTATGTAACGACGATGGACCCTTCCATCGCCAAGTAAAGTGGTTATGTCATCGGGGGCATCCCACAAGACCGACACCCACGAGTCATACGGTCCACGAGACCGACATCAATAATAGGTCCATGAGTCATACAGCCCACGAGTTATACGGCTCAGGAGTCATACAGCCCATGAGTTCGACACTACGCACAAAAGGCTCATGAGACCGACTTTAAGCAAACATAGCCTACGAGACCGACACTAAGCAAAGAAAGCCCACGAGACCGACAATAAGCTAAAAGGCTCACGAGACCGACACTAAGCAGAGAAAGCCCATGAGACCGACAATAGGCAAAGAAGGCCCACGAGACCGACAGGATAAACAGCGCCATCTACATGTCAATCACCTGTACAGGGTGTTCCATGAACGAAAAAATAACATACTGGCGGGTGTAATTTCGTAAAGCTATCAATTGAAAGATGGTGACCATCTACATAATTATGAACATCATCAAATATGTATTTCTACATACTTCGGGGGGGGGTAAGTGTGTCAGGGAGCAACATTGTTATCAAGTAGAAAATTGAATTGTATTCTTCATGCCCCCGCTCCCCCTCCAAAAAATAAAAGAATTAGTATTCTTCACCCCCCCCCCAAAAAAAAAAAAAAGACAAAAACACAAATGAATTTAACAGAGGACAATAACGATGTATGAATTAATTTTAGAGCATTAATAATGCCATCGTGCTATTTTTAATAGGCTTTCCCAGTTTTTAGCTAGAAGATGGACAAGATATAAATTTTACCTCTTCTTTTTCCCGATTCACTAGTTACTTATTCTATTTTAGATATTCTACCCTCCTGCTTTGTCGTTTTGCAGTAAGATCTATTTGTAATTTTCTCTGTATAACTATGATGTAATTCTATTGATTAAAACGTTTTATGTCGCAGGGATTCACTTCAATTTTGTGGCTTGTTATTTTCTCCTCCGAACAGTACATTTTATCGTGAAGTACAATAACTGTTTTCATGGATATATCTGTTTTTTCCGAATCCCTAACGCTACCTTAATAGATGATTACGTTATTTTTTTATTTTTAATTGATACTACATCAACACCCTCGCAGGTTTATTGTAGAAAGATCTGTTACACACTTTTACTGTACTTTGTTCATTTTTTTCCACAAACACACACCCATGCAAACACAATTAAAGATCCTGATCATTTCAGGGGGGGGGGGGGGGCAACTGATGGGGTAACACCCTGCCGGAGATGGCAACTCTTCTTTTCCATCTCTCATATCTTCCTATGCTATTATCAGGACACCCTATACAATTTATTGGTCTATAGGTGGCGCTGTTCATCCTGTCGGTCTCGTGGGCCTTCTTTGCTTATGATAGTGTCGGTCTCGTGAACCTCTTTTGCGTAATGTCGGTCTCGTGAGCCTTGTATGCGTAGCGTCGGTCTCGTGGACCTTTTAAGTGTAGAGTCGGTCTCGTGGGCTTTGTTTGGTTACTGTCGGTCTCATGAGCCTTTTGTGTGTAGTGTCGGTCTCGTGAGCCGTATAACTCCTGGGCTTATTTTACTTGATGTCGAACTCATGGGCTTTATTTACTCAGTGTCGAACTCGTGGGCTGTATAACTGGTGGGCTGTATGACTTGTGAGCTGTATGACTCGTGGGCTGTATGACTTGTGAGCTGTATAACTTGTGGGCTGTATGACTCGTGGGTGTCGGTCTCGTGACGTGCACCCATGTCATCGTCCTTATAGGGATATTGCCACTCTCTATTATTAAAGGGACATTCCAGACGATTTTCATAATTTCACATCATGTAGTACATAAATCGACAACTCCCTGTATAGATTTGTGGAATTTATTGTGGTTCTTGAGCAGAGAAACAATACTTTGAAAAACCTTAAACAAATTACACTGAACAAGGATGATGACATAGAAGGTTCACATATTTCAGAAATGATAGAAGTGTAATTCCATAACAATACCGCTTGCTTGCGAGTTCACCTGTCTATAATCTATGCATGCCTTATTCTTTTCTTCTGCTTCCTTGAGCCCCAACTCAAGCATTCTTATGGTGACTTGCCATGTCATCATCCTCGTTCATTGCAATTTGTTCTATTTTTTGAAAATATTCTTATTCTTCATCCCAATTATCACAAATTCTGAAACTCTGTCCTCAGTAAAACTAATTCATAGTTGTACAAATGTAAAAATCTGAGAATCACCCGGAGGTCTCCTTTAATGGGGGAGTTTCTTGAGCGCACAGGGAAACATGCTTTGAAATATCAATAGGGCAAGTGTTGAGACGAAATGCTGTAGAAATATGAGAATATACAGTGCTGTGGTTTTGGTAGAAGAAATAGGGTATCTGTATTTGTCCTCAGTGATAACCAAAAAACTTATTCGGAAAGAATAATAGACAGCAAAAAAGAATTGCCCAATCAAACATGTCGGGATTTTTCCCAAACATGTTCTCATTTTATATGCAGTGTAAAACAAAAACAAAAAACAGGGCCGGGTACAGTATCCGGATGGAAATTGGTGGGATGGACGTAAACCCGCGGGTATTATAACATACTGACGTGGGAAAAAAAGACAAAAACTACTTTCTTTCTGTGCCCTGGGGAGAAATTTTCATCAATTACATTTTGGAAATGTTGAAAATCACAACTTCGATAAAATCGTGTCTTACAGTATCTCTTCTTTTTGATAAAATCGTGTCTTACAGTATCTCTTCTTATATGAAGGCTTTTTTTATAATTAAGTTTCTTTCCTCTATGACCATGATAAAATAAACCCCTGATGATTAAAACAAAAGACAATCAAAACTTGGCAAATGAACTCTTTGGACATTAGCAAAAGGGAATACATTAACAGTTTTTGCAAACACTTGATACAATTGTCTAATACTCCAAGCTCATAAAAAATACAATTCTACTGCAACAAGAAATCCATTTAGTAAGACTCGTGCTCGGTGTCCATAGCTTAAAATGCCAACTTTTTAAGAATAATGCCCCAGCTCTTAAATTTACTTTAAAATGGGAAGTAAAGCTCAACACCTTTGGCCTATGACTTTTTAGGTACCGTATCACCTTACGGTTGAGGAGATGGGTAAAGAAAAATTATTAACGAAATAAAACTTCTAGGAACATGCTTCACATGACCCCACCGTTCTCTTCTCTTAAGAAAGAAACGAAATCTGAAAATTGTCCAAGAGTGTTTTTGAACATAGTACATTGCAAAAGCAGAAAAATTTCAGTGTTTGTAAGAAACATAACTTGCAACAACAAGGCATTCATGTCGTGTCTAGTATTGCACGTTTTTGGTTTGGAGGGTTTTGGATGCTAATATTTCAAGACAAATTTATGCTCCGGCACTTAAATGAACTTAAATGTAAAGTAATGATCAACTTCTCTTGCCAATAAACTCAACATTTGCTGCTCTTCAGTAAAACATATGACAGAAACATATGAGAAACATGTCTAAGAATTCGTCACGTTCATATGAATAAGCTCACAGCAACAACAAAAATATTATGTTATCTATAAACTAGTACTGCATGTACTTAGTTTCTAGGGATTAAGATGCAAAATGTTATGACAAAAAGCCCCTACGTGGCTACCAGCAATTAAACATCCTTCAACTTCTTTAGCAAATGAGCTCATGTGTATCACCTTCTTGTTGAGAAGACGAAGATGAGTAATGATAAAATAACCAAACTATCAACTTTCCTTAACATGCTTTACATGAAATCATTATTGCCTCCTCGTAACGAAATTGAAAAAGCCAGAACATCTGAAAATATTCAAAATCGCTTCCTGATAACTATGAAAGCAAAGGAAACTTAGTGTTTGTTTAACCACTATGACACATGTCCACAGATCTGTCATGCTCATAGGAAACGTAAGTCACAGGAATATAATTTTATACAGTAAGTACTTGGTTTGGAGGACATTTAGATGCCAACTTTTCAGAATAATACTCCAGCACTGACATTAACTGATGAAAAAAAAAGGAATGCTCAGCTTCTTTATCCAATTAGCTCATAGGTAATTCCTTGTAGTTGAAAAAAAAAACGAGTACACATAAAAATATAGACTTCCCGTAACATGTATCACAGGTCATTATCTCCACATTTGCTCCTCTTAACTTAAAAGAAATAAATATATATTTAAAATTTGTTTTAAATGACCTTTAAACAATATGAAGGAAAAGAAATATGTGTCCGCAAAGGCTTGACACGTGTCTAATACTCGGCTCACGCTCGTATTAAACGTAGCGCACAGGAACAATTAGGAATTCACGTGTGTATAAGATAATACTGCAAGTACTTAGAGGGATTAAAATGCTAATGTTTTAAAGCAAGATGTTCAACTTCTTTAGCCAATGAGCTCATATGGACGCACTGTAGGACCTAGTATTACCTTGTAGCTGAAAAGACGGTGACGAGTAAAGATAAAACAGCAAAATAGAGACTTCAAGCTCATAACATGCTTTATACACACTGAGAAAAAAAATGGTTCACTTGTTGCACAATTTAAGGGTGCAAAGTGATGTCGCACTGGCGGCTCCCAATGGGTTTTATTTCGCACCCTCAAGAAATGGGTGCAAAAGTTGCACTCCTGCACAAGGGTATAATCTTCCATCGTGTGGGTGCACCATTGCACCTCCAGAGAGGGTGCAAAGTTGAACCCTTTATTGAGGGTGCGAAAATGTTCCCTTGGGTACATCTTTCCACCCACACCAAGTGGTCTAGATTGCACTCTTCTTGAGGGTGCATATTTCCACCCATTCTAAGTGGTGCTAAGTTGCACCTTTTTTTGAGGGTGCGATCTTGCACCCTTTACCTTTTCGGCGCACCTTCTGCACCCCGTGTAGCCTTTACATCTTGGTGCAACTTTACGCCCTTTCGTGAGGGTGCAAGGAAACACCCAAAGTTCCATGATTGTGCC
Source organism: Diadema antillarum (assembly GCF_040938485.1). NCBI lineage: Eukaryota > Metazoa > Echinodermata > Echinoidea > Diadematoida > Diadematidae > Diadema > Diadema antillarum. Next base: position 538,426 of record NW_027271620.1, read on the forward strand.
TTGTTTTGAGGGTGCAATCTTGGAACTTTGGGTGCTGCTTTGTACCCGCAAGAAAGGGTGAAAATTACACCCTCGGGAGCAACTTTGCCCCCTTGAAAAAGGCACAACCTCGTACCTTTAGGTGCAACTTTATACCCGAAGGATGCAAGAGAATGTACCCTCTCTTGAGGGTGCAATCTTGTGCCTTATTGGTATGATGTTTGCATCCTATGTGGTGCTTATTTGCTCCAGGACTGCTGCAACGTCAGTGTCACTGCCTGCTCCTTTATAGGGGCAATATTGCCAATCATCTCAAGGTGCAACTTAGCATCACATAATCGGGTACGATTTAGTTACTTAACTACTCTAAACCTTGAATAGTGCGAACTGACTGTAAGCCTATTTGCTCAGTATATAACTTATGTTGTTGTTTGCACTCTGCAAAGTAAATAGGATTAGTGTAACTTGGATCTTGTGAATCATGAAATGTGTGTGTGGGTGTGGAATTTGTGTAGCTTAGTCGTGTTTGAATAATATACTGAAACCAAAAATTTACCCAATTACCTTTTCAATAAGAGTGAGCACTATAATCACTATCTATCAAACACACCTTCTCGGCAAAGAGTATACGTCTGCATGAAGGAAGAGGTGACAATATGATATGCAGTTGTCTGGATACGTTTTATTCAAAACGTTCTTGAATGCGTACTTATTCACATAATCTATAAAATAAGATATGCTTCCTTACCAGTACTCAAATCCTCTAAAACAAGAGCATGCTTCCTACATTTCTAAAGTATACTCCTTATCTTAAAAACAAAATGTAAGAGGATTTAAGAAGCTGTTTGTATGCATTCAAACGAATCCATGTTTTTATCTAAAATCTGAAACGTGTCTTGTAAAAGGGGAATTTGTTTTATAATGACGATGCCAATTGTCTTAAAGTCCTTATCACGACATGTCTTGGAGTTCACGCTTATTGAAAATATGAGATTCTTGGCACGTAGATTACAATTATGGTTTAAAGAGTTAACTGAGATACGCATACCGTATACGGGCATTTCGATGAAAACATTTAAATACACGGTACTGTAAATACACTTTGTAATATGAAAATCAAACTTGATACCAGCCCTTATCGGCAACCAATAGAGACTATGGAGGATTGCAGTTATGTGTTCAGATATTGTTTTGGGTGATACACGCATTCCGACTGATTTGGGATCAATTCGAGTCCCTCGAGCTGAGATTCCGGAACTGCAATGAGCAAACCATCATTATGAATAACAAAGTGACTGAGAATAATGCATGCACCAGTTTCTGTTTCGTTGTTCTATACACAGAAAGTTGTTTCGTTTTCCAATCCTGTGCAGGCACACAAAGATTTACAGAATTCAATCATCTTTGGCTATAACGCCATGGTCGCGTGCAAAATGAATGCAGCTTATCTAACTTAACCTGTAGTTACTGAATAGGGGACTACTGTAATCGGATGATAGAACCTGTCAAAGAGTAAAATTGCGGATATCATATACCATTGTCAAATTCACTTTCTGTTCTATACATAGTATCAATGGAATGTTATGAACCACTTCAGCATTACCAAATCATGAAGTATAAGAATATCATAATTATTTCCCTGAAACAGCTGCATTTGTATGAGCGGGAAGAGTTTGGCATCATACATAGCAAGTGTCGTGACTACAAAACTAAATACATGTATTATACAAGGTTTTAGGACACTTTGAATCATGCCCCCCACCCCCCCCCCAAAAAAAAAAAAACAACAACTAGTGAATTGTTGTATACTCTACTTCCATTAACCTATGATCTTTGACCTTTGAATGCATGGCCCGCATTTTTTCAACGAATAGGCATTTGGATGCAACGTAGGTATATATAAAAGAAAAAATGTCTTAGGAAAATACATTTAACCACTACAGAAATAATTATGGAACAAATAGCAAAATATCGACACGTTCACTTCTTCCGTAATGACATGACAGAAAACTTTCCTCACCCAATCGTTCTGCCGTAATTCATGTGCAAGTCATGGATATATACTTAGTTCGATTAAAAGTATACATTGAGTCATTGCAAAAGTATCTAATGAAAAGTATGCTTCAGAACTACATCATTGTCATTTATTCTATAACACTAATAATATAGAGTTATCGTTCCGCCATATTGCCTAGCAGGTCGTTGTCCTCCTACGACGTTTGTTCAGCAAATAAGGCACAGAATTTAATTTTGCACTTGTTGCCAAAGACTCTAATCTTCTTTACCGCTATTCTCAGACATGTATGCTGATGCTGTATGAATTAGAAACGGAAGCTTACAAATATTCACCATCTAACAAGGCAAAAGCGAAGTGATGTCTCGTACACGTATCGACTTTGTGATTACAGAGATTTTCAAATGGTATAGTTCATTGACTTTTTGACTGTTGACGTAGTCGGACTTCACCAATAATAATACTTGACAGCAATCATTAGATGATCTGAGGAGTGAATTTGGTGATCATATTATAGCTCAAAAGTGTGGAAAGTTATTGAAAAAAACACCAGAATACTATGTCGACAGTGTTTACCAGGTGAGATACAAACATAGAACAAGTTCCAGTGGGTTTCAGGAGGTTACTTTTCCAGCCTAGGCTAGTCTAGCTGGTAAAATTGGGTCTTTGAGGGCATCTGGCGGCTACCCCCCACCACTTAAAACGTCTGGCAACGGCTATGCACATGGGTGTATGCTGGGGGGGGGGGTCGGGAGGGTCGTGCGACCCCTCCCCTCCCCCCCCCCCCCCCCAATTTTCAAAAGGTCCACTTTTGTATTAAGACATTTTTGTTTTTCGAGGGCTTTTTACCCTATGTACAACAGGGAAAAAAAAGTGACTGGGTGGTGTGTCAGCAAATTGTACTCTAGGAAAGTTGTAGCTAGTCAACAACTTTTTTTAAATACGGTTTTCAACTTACCGATTCACGAACTGTAAGTGACCAACACAGGTTTTATCACCAATTTTAACATAAATGTGTTTTTATATGCCGAAAAAGTCACTTTTGTATGCCCCAAATGGCCCCATTTTAAGATATAAAATTCAAAAACTCTCTACCGTGGGAGGGGGGACACCCCCTCCCACACCCTTCCCCCGCTCCCTCGCAAAGGTAGGCCTAAAGGTAAAAAAAAATTGTGATTACGACCCCCCCCCACACACACACACACACACACACACAACAAATCCTGGATACACCCCTGATGCATATATCCTGTAAGTGTAAATAACAAGTTCCAGTGGGTTTCATCGTTATTTTTTAGCTAGGCTAGCCTAGCTGGAAAAAGTTGGGTCTTAGACGGCGTCTGGCGGCTACCCCCACCACTTAGAACGTCTGGCAATTGTCATGCATTTATCCTGCAAGTGTAACGAACAAGTTCCAGTGGGTTTCACTAGGTTACTTTTTCAGCCAGGCTAGCCTAGCTGGAGTTGGGTCTTTAAGGGCGTCTGGCGGCTACCCCCCACCACTTAAAATGTCTGGCAATGGTTATTCATTTATCCTGTAAGTGTAACGAACAAGTTCCAGTTGTTTTCATGGGGTTACTTTTCCAGCTAGGCTAGCCTAATTTTGGGGGGTTCTTTTTGTGGCCCTCCTGGCCACACCCACCACCGATGACCAGCCAGACGTGCATTTACATACTCAGGGGCATATGTACTAACTTGCTATATACTTAAAAATTGGTAACCTTTTCAGCTAGGCTGACCCCCGCTGGCTCCCGGACTAAAGATGCCTATGGTTTTTGGTGATGGCGCCCTTGCTTGTTCCGTCTTTATACATGAAAAGGTAAATCCAATGCGGTCTGCATGTGAGTGCTCTACTGGCTGCAGTTCTTCTTCGATCATCTTCAAATTTGGCATGAAGGTGTATTATGGTTAAACGAAGACGCCTATCGTTTTTGGTGATGGCGCCCTCGCTTGTTCTGTTTTTAAAAATGAAAAGGTAAATTCAATAGGGTCTGCTTGTGAGCTCTCTACTGGCTGCAGTTCTTCAATCATCTTCAAATTTGGGATGAAGGTCATAGGTGTATTATGGTAAGATGAAGAGGCCTATTGTTTTTGGTGATGACGCCCTCGCTTGTTCTGTCTTTATACATGAAAAGGTAAATTCAATAGGGTCTGCTTCTGAGTGCTCTACTGGCTGCAGTTTTTCTTCGATCATCTTCAAATCGGGCATGAAGGTGTATAATGGTAAAACGAAGATGCCTATTGTTTTTGGTGATGGCGCCCTTGCTTCCGTCTTTATACATGAAAAGGTAACTTTTAATGCGTCTGCTTGTGTGTGTGACGCTGGCCTTGTTTCTTGACCAATTTTTTTTCAAATATGGCATATATATCATAGTCAAATCTATACATCTATACCTATTGATTATGCTGCCCTCACTGTTCCACCTTTTACAGGGACAAAGGTCATCTTGATCATGTCAAAATTTGCAAAAGTGCTTATTTATGCAATAACTTGATTGTTACCCAACAGATTTTATTCAGACTTGGCTAGGAAGGAGTATGGGTGATCATTCTACATGAAGGACACAACAGTTTGTGGTGACAGCGCCCTCGGTGTTCGGACTTTGAATGCCAATGCTCATTTCTTGTGTGTGCTCTATCAGCCACATTTCTTATAAGATTTTCTTCAAATTTGGCAAAAAGGTGCATTTTAGTGAAATGAAGATGCCCATATTGTTTTGGTGGTGGCGCCCTTGCTTGTTCCGTCTTTATACATGAAAAGGTAAATTCAATAGGGTCTGCTTGTGAGTGCTCTACTGGCTGCAGTTTTTCTTCGATCATCTTCAAATCGGGCATGAAGGTGTATAATGGTAAAACGAAGATGCCTATTGTTTTTGGTGATGGCGCCCTTGCTTCCGTCTTTATACATGAAAAGGTAACTTTTAATGCGTCTGCTTGTGTGTGTGACGCTGGCCTTGTTTCTTGACCGATTTTTTTCAAATTTGGTATGTAAATGTATCATAGTCAAATCTATACACCTACACCTATTTGGATTTTATTGTATCCTGCAACAGTTGCCATATCATACAAAATTCTGGCCTAAAAAGTAATCCAGATAGAGTATGGGAGACGGGTTCGGGGGATACATGTGCTCGACTGCGAGTGTTTCTAGTTCAAACATGGAAGTCTACCATGAATTCCTTACACATTTTTACAGCATTTTGACCTTTTTTTAATTATGAAATTTGCTCAAGTAATAGAACCCGTCTAAAACATTTTTTTTTTTTGGTTTGTGTATACAACACAGACCAATTTGGCTGTCGTATTCACCTACGACTTAACCATCAAATTCTGAATGGCTAATTGTTGCTCGAAATAAAGATAAAACATTTCCTTGGTTTTTCTGCCTTTGCCATGAAGTGTCGCTGGAGGCATTATATTTTCAGGTTGTCTGTCCGTCCATCCTTGTTACGCACATTTGTGGTAAATTGCACATTTTGGTAAAATAAATTTGTTACCACACTGTGTCGATAGTGCACCTATATACCTGACGGTATGAACTGTTACTAAAATGTGCAGTGGATTTGCCTGCACATTATGGTAACTGAACTAAAAACTCATGATGGGCTTGAGAGTTATTATATGGTCAAGGAGTTAAGGTGATATGGTCATGCAGTAAAGACAGGCAAGACACTTTTTTAGCTTACACAAGCCTTCGAGTGAGCTATTGTGATCGCTTTTCATCTGTCGTCTGTCATGAGTCGTGCGTCGTGAATAAACTGTTTACATTTTCATCTTCCCTTCCAGAACCGGTGGGTAGATTTCAACCAAACTTGGTGGGAATCATTCTTATACCCCGTCTTAACAGGCCACAAAACGCAGGGTAGCCTCGGGGTAGCCTCGGGTGAAGATTCTTCCCCTGGGATGATTGTACCTGTTAAGACGCAACACAGTGGCCAGGCTCGGGGTAACTGCGGGGTAGCCTCGGGGTAGCCTCGGGTGCCGAATCTTCCCCTGTGTCTGTTAGGACGCAACACAGTGGACAGCCTCGGGGTAGCCGCGGGGTACCCGCGGGGTAGCCTCGGGCGAAACCTTACATTTCGATCGACAAGGTAGACGCGGGGTAGCCTCGGGCGAACCGCCGGAGGCTACTCTGCGATAGTGTCTGTTAAGACGCTCCCTGGGTGAATCTTCCCCTGAGGCGTCACGTGACATGTGCTAAGTCAGGTGACCAGCACTGCGCCACACAAATCCACGAACTCTCCCTTGTATTAGCACAACCAGACGGTACGCCGTGGAAAGCACGGCGACTTCTGCACAGCGCGTATTGGGCTTGTGTGTACTAACGTACTAGTAATAGGTGGTTTTTTTTAAATCCGCTTTTGATGTTTGATAGTTCAAAAACTATATATCAGACAACACTGGCATTTATATGAGCAATAGCTGAAGAGAGTAAAATTTTGTTAGAGGTAATATTCAAAAATGAAAACAATCAAGGATTCAAAGTGTAAAATGCTTTTTGTAACACCTGTGTATTTTGTATACAGTCGTAACACTCCTCGAGTTCTGTGGGTTGAACAGTATGGTAATAGACGTGCTCTGATTAAACATGCGGTTGACTTCATGACTTCTACTTTCTTTACTTTTTTTTTGAAAGATCCTTATGAAAAGTATTATATCTTTTTTTTTGCTTTTGTTTTTTCAACACATTGCCATCATCCATTGGATGGAGCTTTAAGAGGCTGAGGGTTAAACAGGCTGAAACGAAACAACAGTTTTGAAAACCATGTCCAGGACAGTTACCGTTTCACTTTCATTATACGGTCACTGGAAAGAAAACAAATGCACGCTTTATCCAAACTTATCCCCCCCCCCCCACCCCCCATATCATTCGTTCAAGAAGCCAGCTACATGAGAGTGACTGCTTCGGGAAACGATTCATGTTTACTCTGCCATCATGATACATCATCTTATGTAATAAGGAAAAAATGACAAGCCAAGTCGACCCATGGAATGTAATGGAAGTCACGTAAGACAGTATCACACTACCTGCATTTTGATTTGATGGAGATTATAATGATTTCAAAAATCATTAAGCCTACTTCCATGTAATTAGCAGCCTTCACAAGGTTATAGCCTATAGAATTGGCAAAATGAATTCCAAGTATAGTTACCACCAGCAATTATTCTTTGTGTTCGAAATAATTATAAAAAAGAACAGAATATAATCAACTTGGTGGACGACACAAAACGAATATGAAACTACGATATAAGTGCTACCACTATAGTGGCATGCAATAATGGTTCAATCATAGTTACTATCTTTTCTTTGTAACTCCCTCCACAGATTCATCAGTTACCGTATCTATAGCTATCATGACTGTCACGCTCAATTTTGACTTGTGATGTTATTATACCCTCTACACGCGACCTTTATGACGTCATCACACCTCCAACAGACGGTCGTGTTTATTACACGTCGCTGAAAATGAGACGGAAAAGATATTGATACACTTAGTATTCTACTTCCTTCTGTCTTGGTGCTCTAGAACCTGATGATATCATTCATTGTTGTTGTTATGTTATGTTTGTTTGTTTGTTTGTTGTTGTTGTTTGATAGGAATCGCGCACTGGTTTTTAACTAGTTTCAAGTAGTTTTAACAGGTTTTGACTGATCTAATAAACTGGTTTCAACTGATTTTGACTGGTTTCAACTGGTTTTAACTGATTTTAACTAGTTTCCACTGGTCTCATCTGGTTTCAACTGTTTTCAACTGTTCTAGACTGATTTCAACTGTTCTCGACTGTTTTCATCGGGTTTCAACTGATCTCAACTGGTTTCAACTGATTTCAACTGTTCTTGACTGATTTCAACTGTTCTCGACTGTTTTCAAGGGGTTTCAACTGATCTTAACTGATTTTGACCGGTTTCAACTGGTTTTAACTGGTTTTAACTAGTTTCAAGTGGTCTCAACTGGTTTCAACTAGTTTCAACTGTTTTCAACTGATTTTAGCTGGTTTTAACTAGTTTCAACTGGTCGCAACTGGTCTCAACTGTTTCATCTGGTTTGAACTGGTTTAAACTGGTCTCAACTGGTTTTAACTGGTTTCAACCTTTTTCCTTGATATTCATCTTTGCATTCATCCAGGTTTGATTCATCTTTTTTGTTCTTTTCAATTTGCATTTCTTTATAGTAATTGCTTTCATCATTTCTTTTCAAACTTATCCATCTCTCCCTTGCTTTCCTTTATAATACAAGTTTCTCTTCTTCCCTTCCATTGTCTTTTATTGAACGCTCTATTTTGTAAACCTTTTGTTTTTGTGGGTTGAACTTTTTGAATACTTGAGATCAGTTGAAACTAGTTGACACCAGTTAAAACCAGTTTAAACTAGATGAAACCAGTTAAAACCAGTTGAGATCAGTTCAATTCAGTTGAAACCAGATGAAACCAGTTCAAACCAGTTGAGAAATTAGTGTGTGTAATGAGTCTCGGCATTATAACGGTGATGAAATCAAATTAGTCCACACTGAAAGTTTCATTGAATTCCCAGTAAATTGGGCATTTGGCAGTAACACGCAAAGTAAAGAAACATCGGGCAGTATATTCGATGTGTTGTACAAGGAGAGAAAATTCCTTGTATTTGTTATGTCGATTTCGTCGATTTTTGTTACTCGCTAGAAATCCGGGGAAGGTTCGACAAAATAAAGAATCTGTTATTGGGGAAATTGTACATTACATTCCCAACGGGATTGAAACCGTTTCCAACGTAAAACCGTCAAATTTTCGTGCAAGGGAAACGAAATCATTGGTTTAAAAACAAAACAAAACAGGATGTTATGAATTCAAGTGAATGATAAATGACCAATTTAAGATGCTTGGTAGTCTAGCTACTCGCAGTTTGCCACAAGTACCAAAGTATTTAAAAGTAATAGAACGAATGAAATGCTTTTTTCTTCTTGCTCTTTAATTGCGCGTCCTATGGTTTCTTATTTTTGCGTCATTACTACTAATGACGCAATGTATTTAAAATTATTTGTAACCCGTCAATTTTGTCAATCTGATTACAAAGCTATCTTGTTCAAAAGAAACAAAACTTTCATTTCTTATTATGACGGAATTGAGAAGTTTAAAAGAAACTTTAAGAAACTTCACGAACTTCAAGAAAGAGTATGTTATGGAATTAAGTGACTGATAAATGACCGTTTTAAGATGCTTGATCGTCTAATTACTGGCAGTTTAAAACAAGTACCAAAGTATTTGAAAGCAGCAGAAGGAATGAAATGTCTTTTTTCTTCTTGATCTCTAATCTCGTGTGCTATGGTTTCTTATCTTTGCGTCATTACTACAAATGACGCAATGTATTGAAAATAATATGTAACAAACCAGTCAATTTTGTCAGTCTGATTCCAAAGCTATTTTGTTCGTTATTGGTTAAATCGTACCATTACATTGCAAACGGGTGGGATTTCGTTTACAACGTAAAACCGTCAAATTTTCGTGCAAGGTAAACGAAATCATTGGTTTTCAAGAAACAGTATGTAATGAGACCAAGTCACTGATAAATGACCAATTTAGGATGCTTGATAGTCTAATCATTTGAAGTTTGAAACAAGTACCAAAGTATTTGAAAGTAGCAGAAGGAATGAAATGTCTTTTTCTTCTTAATCTTTAATCGCTTGTCTTTGCGTCATTACTACTAATGACGCAATGTATTGAAAATGATTTGTAACAAACCCGTCAATTTTGTCAATCTGATTACAAAGCTATCTTGTTCAAAAGAAACAAAACTTTCATTTCTTATTATGACGGAATTGAGAAGTTTAAAAGAAACTTTAAGAAACCTCAGGAACTTCAAGAAAGAGTATGTTATGGAATTAAGTGACTGATAAATGACCGCTTTAAGATGCTTGATAGTCTAATTACTGGCAGTTTAAAACAAGTACCAAAGTATTTGAAAGCAGCAGAAGGAATGAAATGTCTTTTTTCTTCTTGATCTTTAATCTCGTGTGCTATGGTTTCTTATCTTTGCGTCATTACTACAAATGACGCAATGTATTGAAAATGATTTGTAACAAACCCGTCAATTTTGTCAATCTGATTCCAAAGCTATTTTGTTCGTTATTGGTTAAATCGCGTATCCGGGCACTTACCCCCTGGGCAACTACCCTCCGGATAACTACCACCCGGATAATTACCCTCCAGGTCTATTCCCCCTTAGGGCAACTACCCCCCGGACAATTACCCTCCTAGGGTAATCACCATCCAGGGCCATTGCCCCCTAGGACAACTACCACCCGGTCATCTGCCCTCCTAGGGCAACTACCCCCAAGGGCAATTACCCCTAGGACATCTACCCCCTGGATAATTACCCCCTGGGTAACTACCCCCTGGATGACTACCCCCCGGATAACTACCCCCCAGATAACTACCACCCGGATAACTACCCCCTGGATAACTAACCCCCGGATAACTACCCCCTGGATAACTACCCCCCGGATAACTACCCCCTGGATAACTACCCCCCGGAGAATTACCCCCTGGGTAACTACCCCCCGGATAACTACCCCCAGGATAACTACCACCCGGATAACTACCCCCTGGATAACTACCCCCCGGATAACTACCCCCAGGATAACTACCACCCGGATAATTACTCCCCGGATAACTATACTCCCAGGATAACTACCACCCGGATTACTACCCCCCCCCCCCATAACCATACCCCGAACCGCCCCCTCCTGATACTTACCTACTGGACAACCCTCCCTCCCCGCCCCCCGAAAGTTACCACCCGTTGTAATTTTTCCATAAGTTCATAACACCATATCAGAAGATGCACCTTTCTCTTACACTGTCATCATTTGTGACCCTGCACCTCAAAACAAATAAAAAGTCGCCAGATATGAATTTTTATAGTTAAGACCATAATTATTCTGAAAGAGCAGACCTCCAAAATGACGTATAACTCAAATCAAATGGACTCTCCTAACCTATCTAAATATTGAAAAGAAAGCACAAACTCAGGAAAAGTGGGAACTGAGAAAAGAGGCTCTGAAGTACAGTGTCTATTCAAGCGCTTAATCTTTACCAAATCGTGCTGGCTGTGCGATGAATCGGACAAAAAACAGGAAGTAAACCACCAGATTTACAACAATGAAGGGATTATCAGATTAAACTGAAATTAAGCATGCCTCATTAACACATTCTGCCCATAATTAATGCCAATTTTCAAAGCAGTAGCACTATCCTTTCAAAAGTTATTAGAGTTGAAAGTGAAGAGTGTGGACAAGGTTTTTTAGAAATGAAAAAGGGATTCTAAAGACACGCCTAATCACAATATTCTACCAAAAATGTTCGAGATAAACTGCTAAGAAAACACACTTTCCTGCCCATTTTATAATACCAAATTTTAGCATAATGTAAAAGAAGACCCGCTCTTTCAGAAAGTATGAAAAAGTCAAGTTCGGCTAGGTTGACCCATTTTACTTATTTTTCAGTCCTCACGCAAAATCAGTGTGTGCGACTTTATGTTCGTTTTGAGGTGCACGGTCACATTTACTCTTTTGGCTTGTCATTTTCTACCGTTATAACACATTAGACGACAAACATAAAAAAAGGAGAGTTGATTTCACTGCAATTCATATTCCCTTAACATTAGAGAGGGACCCTTCGATATAAAGCCATAATTTCTGATAGGATCCGGGCACGGTTTTATGAAAGTTATCAGTCCTGACAAGCTGTCAGTTCCACACAATTACCAATCGTTGGAGGTCGATCAAAGCAGGTCCATGGTAACAAGTCAGTGACTCGAGCTTATTAATCAAGCAGAACCCATGGTTTTATTGAAATTATTAGAGACTAACAAGACGTCATAACTGGCAACTTTTATCAAACGGTGCCCTAATCTGTCATAAGAGTAAAATTACAGCTTGTTTTACATACAAGTAGAATTGTGCTAGTTTTCAAATTAAATGTTCTCGACACTTTTAGAGGAAATCCAGTTCAAATATAAGTTAGTCTCATTAGAAAGAGTAAAATATTACGAGTTTAACGGTATTTCTTTTTTTTTACAAAACACCCCTAGTTGTTAACGAAGTCTTTTGTCCTGCAACCTCTTTTTGAATAGATCTATAAAGAGTTGTAGTTGACAGAATCCTTTTTACATTATAGGGCTGCTCTGTTTTATCCCGGCCATTTCAAGAGATTTTTTTTTCACAAAAACTTGAATCCTTCTTGGAATAACATGCTCTTTAATATTTCGTAAGGGGTTTCTAATTATTTCACCCAAAAGATGTTTAAAACCTGAAGTTAGGTCTCGACCAAAACCAGATGATATCATTTTTTTTTTTCAATTCAAATAGCAAACGTTGTTCGAAAATAACAATGAGAGACGTACTCTTCTGGGGGAGAGTTATTGTAAGAGGGGTGATTGTTTGGAGCCTAATTTTAATATGGAGTAATTGTCAAGGGAGGTAATGCTCTGCGGTGATCATACCAAGGAGGTGACAATCTCTTTCCACATCCTTGATATACTAGTTGATAATGCCCAATAATGCAGTAGGGCAATTCTGAAATGAGCGTTAACGGTATAACAGTAAAATAGTTACAAAATTGATGAAACAATACAAAGAAAGCACATTAAGACAGAGACGAAGTACACAAATAAAGATACAGTGCACTCCCGTTACAACGAACACGGTTATAACGAAATTTCGTCATAACGAAGCAAAACTTCTGGTCCCAAAATTATCGCCATTAAAGTCTATGGTACAAAATGCGCTTATAACGAAGACGGTTATAACAAAATTTTCGTTATCACGAAGTCTTTTCTGAGCGCCACTGACAAAGAAAAACAAAAGAAATGTGCTCCGTTATAACGAAATGCGGATCGCATTCGAAAATGCATAGCGGAACAAGCATTTTTAAAGCATCTCAGTCTGCAGGAGCGAACGCATCATTGAATGTTCACTCCCGTGTATCACGCACAGTTTCCGAGGGGAACTTGCGTTATTGTAATACAATAATCTGAATTCAGATAAGGTTTGTTTCATTGTTCCGAAGTCCTTTAATACAAAACACACAGATTCTGATACAACTGAATGTCCGTTAGTTCGGAAATGAAAGAGGGTTTGTTATTAAGCATATTTTGGCGTTATTCCAAAGGTTCGTTAATCCGATAATAAAATATAGTCCTTATTCTTATTCTTATACGCTTCGTTAGTCCGAAAATGACAGGAATTCAAAACGTTCGTTCATCGGAACATTACAAAAAGTATCGTTAATCCATGGTGGAAAAAGGAGAGTATACACAACAAAACTTAAGAATGGCAATTCTTATAATCGTCTTAAGATAAATAAATCTTCGAAATAACAAGCCTTTCTCATTTTTTTTTCATTAACAAAATTTCTTCGGAATAACGAACCTTATTTCATTTTCGGATGAAAAAGCCTTCGGAACAACGGACTTTCTGAATAGTGAACCTTTCTTTTTTTTTTTATTTATAAACCTTCAGAATGACGAACTCATTTCATTTTCAGATCAACTAACCTTCGGAAAATGAACAATATATTATTTTGATCTAAATTATGAACTCTCAGAATAATGATTCTGCGGAAATGCGAACCTTCACATAAACAAACCATCGGAATCCCGGGGATGGCGAAACTTCGGAATAAGGAGCCTTCGGAGTAATGTACTTTAGTAAGAAAAGAACCTTTGGAATAGCGAACTGTAACCAAATCGTACACCGTCATTTTCTACACATGTGTGACAACACAAACACACAAACAACTTTATGCTCTTTTTAAAATGTAATATTTAAACGAAATTAAAAAGGTAATCTCCCATTTCACATAGCTTTCCAGCGTATGATGAGGATTCAACAAACATAATTTTTTATGCGTGGTTTCCTTCTTTTCGTTATACATTGCATATTATATTTGTTCGGTTATAACGAAATTTCGCTAAAACGAAAAAAAAAAAAAACTGCCGGTCCTGAGCATTTCGTTTTAATGGGAGTGCACTGCACATGAACACACACGAGATAAATCCCTTGTAATGAGAGAAAGAGGAAAGGTGAGTTATGAATGACAGGAATAGACTTCCTTCACGGTGGACAGAGAAAAGCGAGAGGGAAGAGGAAGATGATGGGTCAAAACCAGGGCACGTGAGGCATGAGATATAAGCTCCTCAAAATAAAGAAGTGTAACATGGAGTTGTGGTAAACGATAGACGATTGTGGTTAAGAAAATATTGCAAAAAGTTTAACTCATTCTGAAGTGTAACATTTCTTCAAAATGTCTTTAGTTCAATGGTAAAGGCATTCAAACTTAAAACTTTTTTTATACTATACTATCAAAAGAAATCCAAAATTTCGGAACAGTAAAAGAAAATACAGATTTAGCGAAAATAGTTTTGGTTAAAGGCATTGACATTTACTGGATTACCGGGTAGGATATGAAGGGACAGCTTCGTTTTTTATGAACATAGAGTCAAAATACAGAGGGAGAAATTAAGCTTGTACATAAATCGTCCTAAATGCAAACGATACGAATCGTAAATCCTTAAGATGTTGTTTTCATAAGATGATGTATCAGTATGGCATCTCCGTGATTCCTGGCAAATAATACAAAGAACTTCGTTTCCTGTAGCAATGATATTCTTTTTATTAAAAGTAAGATTGGTGGTGGGGGTGGGGGCAATGACCCGGGAGGTAGTTACCCAGGGGGTAATTGGCGTGGTGCACTGTCCTGGGGGTAATTTTCCTCTTGTTAGTTATAGGGAAGGGGGAGTTGTAGGCCTATTTATCCGGGGTAATCATCCATGGGAAGTCATCGGAGAGGGTAGTTATCGGGTGGAAGTTATCTGGGGTCTAGTTTTCGGAGGAGGGGGTAATTAACCTGGGGATAATTATCCTGGTGGTAATTATCTGGAGGGGGTTAGTTATCCGGGGGGGGGGGTGATTATCCGGGGGGTAATTATCCGGGGGTAATTATCCGGGGGGTAATTATCCGAGGGGTAATTATCGGGGGGGGGGGGGTAGTTATCCGGGGGTAGTTATTCTGGGGGTAGTTACCCAGGGGGTAGTTCTCCGGGGGGTAGTTACCCAGGGGGTAGTTCTCCGGGGGGTAGTTATCCAGGGGGTAGTTCTCCGGGGGGTAGTTACCCAGGGGGTAGTTTTCCGGGGGGTAGTTATCCAGGGGGTAGTTATCCGAGGGGGTAGTTATCCAGGGGTAGTTATCCGAGGGGTAGTTATCCAGGGGGTAGTTTTCCTAAGGGGGAATTGCCCAAGGGGGTGATTGCCCTAGGAGGGTAGTTGTCCGGGGGGTAGTTGTCCTAGGGGGTAATTACAATTGCCCTTGGAGGGTAGTTGTCCGGGGGGTAGTTGCCCTAGGGGGGGATTTTCCTGGGGGTAATTATCCGGGTGGTAGTTATCCGGAGGGTGGTTTTCCAGGGGGTAGTGTTCCTAGAACCGTTAAATCGTACCATTACATTGCAAACGGGTGGGAGTTCGTTTACAACGTAAAACCGTCAAATTTTCGTGCAAGGTAAACGAAATCATTGGTTTTCAAGAAACAGCATGTAATGAGACCAAGTCACTGATAAATGACCAATTTAGGACGCTTGATAGTCTAATCATTTGAAGTTTGAAACAAGTACCAAAGTATTTGAAAGTAGCAGAAGGAATGAAATGTCTTTTTCTTCTCCTTTCCGTTCAATTTTCCTGGCATACCTGGCCCCATAGTGTCTGTGCCACAAATGTGATATGTTAAATAGTTTATATGTTTGCATTCTAATATTCTTAGTAGGTATTGTTCATAGAATCAGCATCACATATCAATGAGTAAATGTACAATAGCATATAGAAGAATTTAAAATGAATATGCTTTATTGGTATAGCAAATTGGTGCTGTTGTTGTTTTGTCCCAGTGTTCCACGTCTTACAAGCTTGGCTTTCTTATTGGAACACTGTTTTCCATCATTGTGATTATTTACTATTTTTGTTGCCATGGCAAAGTCCATTGTTTCTTTTTATGATATTATTCGTGCATATACATGTACTTTATATTGTATTTGAAAAAAACAATCCTTTATCAGACGAGTGGCCCAGTCTGTAGGGGCCTGACAGTTAAAGTGGCAATGTAGGTGCTTCGTGTCATTTACAAAGGTCGCATATATAAAATGTTACATAACTTTTTAATGCCTTTATTTAAAAAAGAAATACGAAAACGGCCTAGCCACATTTGCGTCGGTATAACTGTGTAGCTTTTACAAAGATCGCATATAAAATGATATATACATAACCTTATACTGCCTTTATTTCAAACAAACACTGAAACGGCCTGGGCCACATTGGGGTCGCTGTAAATGTGTAGCGTAGGATGTTAGCAACCTCATCTGACCACTCACATAGTGGCCCAGGCTGTTAAAGGGCCTGACAGTTAAAGTGACAATATAGGTATTTCCTGCCATTTACAAACGTTATATATAAAATGCTACATATCCTTGTATTTTCGTTATTTTGAGACATTGAAACGGCCTGGGCCACACTGGGGTCGGTATAAATGTGTAGCTTAGGAGGTTAGCAACCTCATCTGACCACTCAATTAGTGGCCCAGGCCTTAGGGGCGTGACATTTAAAGTGGGGGTGGGGTAAGCAATTTCAACTGGTTTCAACTGGTCTCTGTTTGTAACTGATTTCAACTAGTTTCAAGTAGTTTTAACTTGTTTCAACTGGTTTCAACTGGTTTTAACTAACTAGTTTCAAGTAGTTTCAACATGTTTCAACTGATCTCAACTGGTTTCAACTGGTTTCAACTAGTTTCAAATGGTCTCAACTGGTTTCAACTGTTCTTGACTAGTTTCAACTGGTTTTAACTGGTTTCAACTTTTGTTGAACTGGTCTCAACTGGTATGGACTGGTTTCAACTAGTTTCAACTGATCTCAAGTTATTTCAACTGGTCTCAACTGGTTTGATCTGTTCTCAACTGGTTTTAACTGGTTTCAACTGGTCTCAACTGGTTTTAGCTGGTTTCAACTGCTTTGAACTGGTCTCAACTGGTTTTAACTGGTTCAATAGTTCTCAACTGGGTTCAACTAGTCTCAACTGGTTTTCACTGGTTTCAAGTACGTAGTTTCAACTGATCTCAAGTGGTTTCAACTGGTTTTAACTGGTTTCAACTTGTTTGAAATGTCTCAACTGGTTTTAACAGGTTTTCACTGGTTTTCAACTGGTCTCTGTTTCTAACTAATTTCAACTGTTTCAAGTAGTTTTAACTTTTTTCAACTGGTTTCAACTGGTTTTTAAATAGTTTCAAGTAGTTTTAACAGGTTTTGACTGATCTAATAAACTGGTTTTGACTGGTTTCAAGTGGTTTTAACTGATTTTACTAGCTTCCACTGGTCTCATCTGGTTTCAACTGTTTTCAACTGTTCTAGACTGATTTCAACTGTTCTCGACTTCAACGGGTTTCAACTGATCTCAACTGGTTTCAACTGATTTCAACTGTTCTCGACTGTTTTCAAGGGGTTTCAACTGATCTCAATTGATTTTGACCGGTTTCAACTGGTTTTAACTGGTTTTAACTAGTTTCAAGTGGTCTCAACTGGTTTCAACTAGTTTCAACTGTTTTCAACTGATTTTAGCTGGTTTTAACTAGTTTCAACTGGTCCCAACTAGTCTCAACTGTTTCATCTGGTTTGAACTGGTTTAAACTGGTCTCAACTGGTTTTAACTGGTTTCAACTTCTTTCCTTGATATTCATCTTTGCATTCATCCAGGTTTGATTCATCTTTTTTGTTCTTTTCAATTTGCATTTCTTTATAGTAATTGCTTTCATCATTTCTTTTCAAAATAATCCATCTCTCCCTTGCTTTCCTTTATAATACAAGTTTCTCGACTTCCCTTCCATTGTCTTTTATTGAACGCTCTATTTTGTAAACCTTTTGTTTTTGTGGGTTGAACTTTTTGGAATACTTGAGATCAGTTGAAACTAGTTGACACCAGTTGAACCCAGTTAAAGCCAGTTTAAACTAGATGAAACCAGTTAAAACCAGTTGAGATCAGTTCAATTCAGTTGAAACCAGATGAAACCAGTTAAAACCAGTTGAGACTAGTTCAAACCAGTTGAGAAATTAGTGTGTGTAATGAGTCTCGGCATTATTGCTGTGATGAAATCAAATTAGTCCATACTGAAAGTTTCATTGAATTCCCAGTAAATTGGGTATTTGGCAGTAACAACGCAAAGTAAAGAAACATCGGCCAGTATATTCGATGTGTTGTACAAGGAGAGAAAATTCCTTGTATTTGTTATGTCGATTTCGTCGATTTTTGTTACTCGCTAGAAATCCGGGGAAGGTTCGACAAAATTAAGAATCTGTTATTGGGGAAATCGTACATTGACGAAAGTGGTGGAGTGGTTGAAGAGGGTGGACAGGACACTCATCCCTGGGAATGCGAAGGTGTGGTGCTGCCAGTTTGGCTTGCTACCACGGATCATGTGACAACTGCAGGTGTACGAGGTGGCAGTGTCCAGGGTTGAGAGGATGCAGCAGAAGATGAACTCGTACTACCGGAAGTGGTTAGGCGTTCCAAGAATGCTTACAGATCTGGCATTCTTTTGCAGATCAGGCAGGTTGCAATTGCCTATGACGTCAGTGGTGGAGGAGTTTAAAGCTGGCAAGGTTAGGCTAGTGATGATGATGAGGGAGTCAAAGGACCAGGTAATAGCAGGAGTTAGGCCACCGATCCGCACAGGGAGGAAGTGGAGGGCGGAGGAGGCTGCGGACGAGGCAGTGGCAATGGCAAAGTGGAAGGAAATGCAGGGTGCGGTTCAGGTGGGTCGGAAAGGAGTCGGGTTTCATCAGGGTGTCAGATGGTACAGCAAGCAAGGCAGGAAGGGTAGGAGGGAGTTGGTGGTGGAGGCGGTTAAGGAGAAGGAGTACCGCTTTGCCAAGGCTGTACAGCAGGGAGTGCAGGGAGCATGGACTCGATGGGAAGGGGTGGAACAGAGGAAGGTGTCATGGAATGACCTTTGGTCAATGTCCTCTGGAGCTGTGCGCTTCATGATCAGTTCCACCTTTGATGTGTTGCCGTCTCCAGTAAATCTTCAGAGATGGGGCATTGTGGAGGATGGTGGATGCAGGGTTTGCAACAAGGCGAAGGGCTCACTAGAGCACATTTTGTCAGCATGTGGAGGTCTATTACAGGCCTATACATGGAGGCATAACCAGGTGTTGAAGGAGATCGCGGAGGTGGCGAGGGTGGCAGTGGAGGCAAGGAAGAAGAATGGGCCTCCTAGGGTGAGGGGAATCCGGTTTGTGAAGGAGGGGGTGAGATGCAGTGTGAGAAGGAAGGGTCAGAGGGATGATGGTGGGGGAATCTTAGCAGCGGGGGATGATTGGGAGGTGCGGGTGGATGAGGGAAACCGTACAGTGCCAGAGGAGGTGGTAGTAACTGCCCTTCGGCCGGACATGGTGCTGGTGGGTAGGTCTGTGCACAGGTTAGCAATGGTGGAGCTGACTGTGCCATGGGAGACAAGGATGGATGAGGCAAGGGAAAGAAAGTTGGATAGGTATGCTGAGTTAAGGGAGGAGTGTGAGAAAAGGGGGTGGAGAGCGGAGGTGCATACTGTGGAGGTGCGGTGCAGGGGATATGCTGGTCGATCGGTAAGGAGGTGGGTCAGAGGGATGGGAAAAGGTGGATCAGGAGAATTTGTGGGGCAGCAGAGACAGGATGTACATGGATAGTGGGGAAGGCTTGGGGGGTGGTGGGAATAGGGGGGTGTAGAGAGAGTGTTTCGGGAGTGAGGAGAGGTGATTGATGCCAAGCGTTTTCCTTTTTTTTTCTGTGTTGTTTTGTGATGTTTTGCTTTGTTTTGTTTTGTTTTGTTTTTTCTTTGAAATGCCATGGGGGTGCTGTCAAGGGGATCCCAACGCAGGACCTGCCAGCCAGAGGGAGGTATACAGCACTTAAATGACCGAAACACTGGTGATCCCTGGTGTGCTGCTGACGACCCATGGCCTTTAACGGAGTTAACATCTTTCCGTTTATTATCTATTATCTTCCATTGCCAACGGGATTGCAACCGTTTCCAACGTAAAACCGTCAAATTTTCGTGCAAGGTAAACGAAATCATTAATTTTCAAGAAACAGTATGTAATGAGACCAAGTCACTGATAAATGACCAATTTAGGATGCTTGATAGTCTAATCATTTGCAGTTTGAAAGAAGTAAAAAAGTATTTGAAAGTAGCAGAAGGAATGAAATGTTTTTTTTTCTTAAGCTTTCATCGCGTGTGCTATGGTTTCTGATCTTTGCGACTAATGTATGACGCAATGTATTGAAAATGATTTGTAACAATCCCGTCAATTTTGTCACTCTGATTACAAAGCTAATTTGTTCAAAAGAAATAAAACTTTCATTTCTTATTATGCCGGAATTCAGAAGTTTAACAGAAACGTTAAGAAACTTCAGGAACTTCATGAAAGAATAGGTTATGAAATCAAGTTACTGATAAATGACCAATTTAAGATGCTTGATAGACTTATTACTTGCAGTTTGAAACAAGTACCAAAGTATTTGAAGGTAGCAGAATGAATAAAAATGTCTTTTTTCTTCTTCATCTTTAATCGCGTGTGGTATGGGTTCTTGACGCAAAGTCGGCCTATAGTAGATTAAATATATAACAATGTGTGAAACATACCGCGAATTTTGTGAATTGAGTACAAAGCTCTTTTTTCTTTGTTGAAAGGAAAAAAATTATTAAATCGTGAATTTTGTTTTTCATTTCTTATTATGGCGCAATTCACAAATTTTAAAGAAACAGCGTGAGTACAAGAAAACAGTGATTATATAGCATGACTTTAAAAATTAAGATCAAAATGGCCAAGTTGGTTCACGATCATGTTTTCAAACGAAATTAGTCCGTGTAATGAGTCTCGTCATTACAACGCTGATGAAATAAAATTAGTCAATGAAAGTTTCATTGCGAATTCCCAGTAAATTGGGTATTTGGCAGTAACGACGCAAAGTAAAGAAACATCGGGCAGGATATTCGACGTGTTCTACAAGGAGAGAAAATTCCTTGTATTTGTTCTATCGATTTCGTCAATTTTGTTACTCGCTAGAAATCCCTGGAGGCTTCAACAAAATAAAGAATCCGTTATTGGGGAAATCGTACATTACATTGGAAACGGGTTTGAAACCGTTTCCAACGTAAAACCGTCAAATTTTCGTGCAAGGTAAACGAAATCATTGGTTTTCAAGAAAGAGTATGTTATGAATTGAAGTGAATGATAAATGACCAATTTAAGATGCTTGATAATCTAATCACTTGCAGTTTGAAACAAGTAAAAATGTAGTTGAAAGTAGCAGAAGGAATTAAATGTCTTTTTTCTTCTTATTCTTTAATCGCGTGTGCTATGGTTTCTTATCTTTTACTACGCAATGTATTGAAAATTATTTGTAATAAACTTGTCAATTTTGACAATCTGTTTACAAAGCTATTTTGTTCAAAAGAAACAAAACTTTCATTTCTTATTATGGCGGAATTGAGAAGTTTGAAAGAACTTTAAGAAACTTCAGGAACTTCAAGAAAGAGTATGTTATGGAATTAATTGACTGATAAATGACCGTTTGAAGATGCTTGATAGTCTAGTTACTGGCAGTTTGAAACAAGTACCAACGTATTTGAAAGCAGCAGAAGGAATGAAATGTCTTTTTTCTTCTTGATCTTTAATATCGTGTGCTATGGTTGCTTATCTTTGCGTCCGTACAACTAATGACGCAAGTATTGAAAACGATTTGTAACAAACCCGTCAATTTTGTCAAACTGATTAGAAAGCTATTTTGTTCAAAAGAAACAAAATTGTCATTTCTTGCAGTTTGATACAACTACCAAAGTATTTGAAACTAGCAAAATGAATAAAATGTCTTTTTTCTTCTTGATCTTTAATCGCGTGTGCTATGGGTTCTTGTATTTGCGTCATTACTGTTAATGACGCAATGACGTATTGAAAATGATTTGTAACAAACACGTCAATTTTGACAATCTGATTACAAAGGTATTTTGTTCAAAAGAAATAAAACTCATTTCTGATTACGGCGGAAATCAGAAGTTTAAAAGAAACTTCAAGAAACTTCAGGAACTTCAAGAAAGAGTATGCTATGAAATCAACTGACTGATAAATGACCAATTTTTTTTCCAATTAACATGTACATAGAAGATCTATGATTAATTTGTATAAAACTCTTTCGCCTCTCTTTGAAAGAACAAAAAACAATGTTTGCAAAAAATACAAAATTTAGATAACACATACATTGTACTAATATTGCATAATTTTTAACAAAGCATATGCAGACGATGATAAAAATGAGTTCAAGACACAGCCAACAGAGAAATGCATACATGTTTTTTTTTCCTTTGTTTATACAAAATAATAATTATATAACCATCAAAGCAATATGGCATGGGTAGATTATAATGGCAGCATGTACAACAAAAGCATGGACAGCTCCTAATACAATGAGAACTCGGTGGTAAATTTGAATTTATCATAACATACAAAAGGTATAGCAGTGTCTCAAAACTTTACAAACTACCCAGTATTATATCTTTTTTTTTGCTTTTGTTTTTTCAATACATTGCCATCATCCATTGGATGAAGCTTTAAGAGGCTGAGGGTTACACAGGCTGAAACGAAACAACAGTTTTGAAAACCATGTCCAGGGCAGTTACCGTTTCACTTTCATTATACGGTCACTGGAAAGAAAACAAATGCACGCTTTTTCCAAACTTATCCCCCCCCCACCCCATATCATTCGTTCAACAAGTAGTCAATTAAGCCAGCTACATGAGAGTGACTGCTTCGGTAAACGATTCATGTTTACTCTGCCATCATGATACATCATCTTATGTAATAAGGAAAAAATGACAAGCCAAGTCGACCCATGGAATGTAATGGAAGTCACGTAAGACAGTATCACACCACCTGCATTTTGATTTGATGGAGGTTATAATGATTTCAAAAATCTCTAAGCCTACTTCCATGTAATTAGCACCCTTCACAAGGTTATAGCCTATAGAATTGGCAAAATGAATTCCAAGTATAGTTACCGCCAGCAATTATTCTTTGTGTTCGAAATAATTATAAAAAAGAACAGAATATAATCAACTTGGTGGACGACACAAAACGAATATTAAACTACGATATAAGTGCTACCACTATAGTGGCATGCAATAATGGTTCAATCATAGTTACTATCTTTTCTTTGTAACTCCCTCCACAGATTCATCAGTTACCGTATCTAGGCCTATAGCTATCATGACTGTCATACTCAATCTTGACATGTGATGTCATTATACCCTCTACACGCGACCTTTATGTCGCCATCACACCAACAGACGGTCGTGTTTATTACACGTCGCTGAAAATGAGACGGAAAAGATATTGATACACAGTATTCTACTTAATTCTGTCTGGGAACCTCGCATCTTGGTGCTCTAGAACCTGATGATATCATTCATTGTTGTTGTTATGTTATATTTGTTTGTTTGTTGTTGTTGTTGTTTGATAGGAATCGAGCACAGGGTTTTTAACTAGTTTCAAGTAGTTTTAACAGGTTTTGACTGATCTAATAAACTGATTTCAACTGATTTTGACTGGGCTTCAACTGGTTTTAACTGATTTTAACTAGTTTCCACTGGTCTCATCTGGTTTCAACTGTTCTCGATTTTTTTTCAACTGGTTTCAACTGTTCTCGACTGTTTTCAAGGGGTTTCAACTGATCTGAACTGATTTTGACCGGTTTTAACTGGTTTTAACTAGTTTCAAGTGGTCTCAACTGCTTTCAACTAGTTTTCACTGTTTTCAAACTGATTTTAGCTGGTTTTTAACTAGTTTCAACTGGTCGCAACTGGTCTCGACTGTTTCATCTGGTTTGAACTGGTTTAAACTGGTCTCAACTGGTTTTAACTGGTTTCAACTTCTTTCCTTGATATTCATCTTTGCATTCATCCAGGTTTTGATTCATCTTTTTTGTTGTTTTCAATTTGCATTTCTTATAGTAATTGCTTTCCATCATTTCTTTTCAAACATCCATCTCTCCCTTGCTTTGCTTTATAATACAAGTTTCTCTTCTTCCCTTCCATTGTCTTTTATTAAACGCTCTATTTGGTAAACCTTTTATTTTTGTAGGTTGAACTGTTTGAATACTTGAGATCAGTTGAAACTAGTTGACACCAGTTGAACCCAGTTAAACCGGTTTAAACTAGATGAAACCAGTTAAAACCAGTTTAAACTAGATGAAACCAGTTAAAACCAGTTGAGATCAGTTCAATTCAATTGAAACCAGATGAAACCAGTAAAAAACAAGTTGAGACTAGTTCAAACCAGTTGAGAAATTAGTGTGTGTAATGAGTCTCAGCATTATAACGGTGATGAAATCAAATTAGTCCATACTGAAAGTTTCATTGAATTCCCAGTAAATTGGGTATTTGGCAGTAACAACGCAAAGTAAAGAATCATCGTGCCACAAGTACCAAAGTATTTAAAAGTAATAGAACGAATGAAATGCCTTTTTCCTTCTTGCTCTTTAATTGCGCGTCCTATGGTTTCTTATTTTTGCGTCATTACTACTAATGACGCAATGTATTGAAAATTATTTGTAACAAACCCGTCAATTTTGTCAATCTGATTACAAAGCTATCTTGTTCAAAAGAAACAAAATTTTCATTTTTTATTATGACGGAATTGAGAAGTTTGAAAGAACTTTAAGAAACTTCAGGAACTTCAAGAAAGAGTATGTTATGGAATTAAGTGACTGATAAATGACCGTTTTAAGATGCTTGATCGTCTAATTACTGGCAGTTTAAAACAAGTACCAAAGTATTTGAAAGCAGCAGAAGGAATGAAATGTCTTTTTTCTTCTTGATCTCTAATCTCGTGTGCTATGGTTTCTTATCTTTGCGTCATTACTACAAATGTATTGAAAATAATTTGTAACAAACCAGTCAATTTTGTCAATCTGATTCCAAAGCTATTTTGTTCGTTATTGGTTAAATCGTACCATTACATTGCAAACGGGTGGGAGTTCGTTTACAACGTAAAACCGTCAAATTTTCGTGCAAGGTAAACGAAATCATTGGTTTTCAAGAAACAGTATGTAATGAGACCGTCACTGATAAAATGACCAATTTAGGATGCTTGATAGTCTAATCATTTGAAGTTTGAAACAAGTACCAAAGTATTTGAAAGTAGCAGAAGGAATGAAATGTCTTTTTCTTCTTAATCTTTAATCGCTTGTCTTTGCGTCATTACTACTAATGACGCAATGTATTGAAAATGATTTGTAACAAACCCGTCAATTTTGTCAATCTGATTACAAAGCTATTTTGTTCAAAAGAAACAAAAACTTTAATTTCTTCTTATTGGTGGAAATCAGAAATTTAAAAAAAACTTGAGAAACTTTTTTTTTTTAAAGAAAATTAAAGTATATGCAGGAATGATATCATAAAAAGAAACAATGGACTTTGCCATGGCAACAAAAATAGTAAATAATCACAATGATGGAAAACAGTGTTCCACTAAGAAAGTCAAGCTTGTAAGACGTGGAACACTGGGACAAAACAACAACAGCACCAATTTGCTATACCAATAAAGCATATTCATTTTAGATTCTTCTATATACTATTGTACATTTACTCATTGATATGTGATGCTGATTCTATGAATAATACCTACTAAGAATATTAGAATGCAAACATATAAACTATATAACATATCACATTTGTGGCACAGACACTATGGGGCCAGGTATGCCAGGAAAATTGAACGGAAAGGCAGATATGCAATCTGCCACAAAAAAAAATGACAACATTAACAACACAAAACACAGAAATAACAGAACTTGAGGAAATGCACTCAGACAGATACTGGACAACGAAGAAAGAGGAAAGGGGAGCAGGGAAGAATAGAGAAGGAAAGGGAGAGGGAAAAGGAGAGGGATGGAAAAGGTCTGTGGACACACTACAAAATCTCAAGGACAAGTGAAACATGACGGGTTTTTTCATTAAACAAAAGAAACAGGTATATTTATACTCAAATGTAATTAACTTCACAGATTCTTTTAAATCATTATCCAAGCTAATCCCAAATCTGGGTCCGGTATAAACAAATGTATTTTGAGTGTGTACAGTTCTCACTAAGGGAAGATGAAATTCTTTAGATTGTCTCGTGGGATAATTATGTACGTAGCTGTTACGGTGAAATAAAGAATAAAATATTTTGGGTAAATGGTTGCAGTTATAATTAAACATGAATTGCCCAAGTTGAAACAAATGCAACTCTTTTATCTTCAAAATTTTGGGTTCAAGGAACAGCTTGTCAGTATGTGCTCGGATATGAAGGTTAAAAACAATTCTGAGCGGCATCTTTTGCAGAAGAAAACGTTTATCCAACAATGTCGAATATGTATTCCCCCAAGCAATTGGGGGAATTCCATAATTCCATAATTCAAGTACGGCAATACCAAACTTGAATAAAGCGTAATCAAAGCCGAAGAAGGAAGATAATATTTCAATCTATTGATTTTGCCTATGTTACGTGCAATTAGATTACAAATATTGTTTACATGACACTTCATGATAACTTATTATCAACACAAACACCTAAGAATTTAATAAACGAAATCTCTTCTAAGGGAGTAGAGTGTCAAATATAACATTACCTGGTAATATATCTAAGGAATTACTGAAAAACATATACTTAGTCTTCTCAATATTCAGTGACAATTTATTAGCAATATGTCCATTGTGAAAAATTTTTCAATTCATAATTCACTGTACTAATTAAAGTATTAGGATACAGGATGGGAGCAAACAAGGTTGGAATCATCCGCAAATAATATCAAAGAGAGTTTATCTGAAAATCTATAAAAATCATTAATGTAAACTATAAATAACAGTGGGCCTCACAAACTTCCTTGAGGAACGCCACATTCGATTTTCTTCATAGAGGAATCAAAACTGTTCACATGTACATATTGAAATCTGTCAGATAAATAGCTCGTGAACCATTGCAAGGCTTTTCCGCGAATACCATAATGAGATAACTTAGAGAGAAGTATACTGTGATTAATCGTTATCAAAGGCTTTGGAAAAATACAGGAAGATGCCTATTATATGTGAAAATGTATCAAGTGCATGTGTAATCTTTTCCACAAAGGCAAGTAAAGCGTGGGTGGTGTTATGATTTTCTCTGAAAAAAAATTGAAAATTCGTAAATATATAACTTATATTAAAAGAAAATTACGGTTCGGATATATACTATTTTTCCAAAATTTTAGATATTGAAGTTAATAACGATATTGGTCTGTAATTATTGACATCATTCTTCTCCCCTTTCTTATGTATAGGTATAACAATGGTCGCATACAAATTGCTACATAACCTTGTATTGCCTTTATTTAACAAAAAAATACTAAAACGGCCTGGGCCACATTGGGATCGGTATAAATATGTAGCTTGGGATGTTAACAACGTCATCTGACCACTCACATAGTGGCCGAGGCCGTAAGGGCCTGACAGTTAAAGTGACAATATAGGTTTTCTTGCACTTTACAAACGTTATATATCAAATGCTACATATCCTTGTATTTTCGTTATTTTGAGACATTGAAACGGCCTGGGCCATATTGAGGTGGGTATAAATGTGTAGCTTAAAATGATACCAACCTCATCTGACCACTCACATAGTGGCCCAGTCTGTAGGGGCCTGACAATTAAAGTGGCAATGTAGGTGCTTCTTGTCATTTACAAAGGTCGCATAATATAAAATGTTACATAACTTTTTAATGCCTTTATTTAAAAAAAGAAATACGAAAACGGCCTAGCCACATTTGCGTCGGTATAACTGTGTAGCTTTTACAAAGATCGCATATAAAATGATATATACATAACCTTATACTGCCTTTATTTCAAACAAACACTGAAACGGCCTGGGCCACATTGGGGTCGCTGTAAATGTGTAGCGTAGGATGTTAGCAACCTCATCTGACCACTCACATAGTGGCCCAGGCTATTTCCTGCCATTTACAAACGTTATATATAAAATGCTACATATCCTTGTATTTTCGTTATTTTGAGACATTGAAACGGCCTGGGCCACACTGGGGTCGGTATAAATGTGTAGCTTAGGAGTTTAGCAACCTCATCTGACCACTCATATAGTGGCCCAGGCCTTAGGGGCGTGACATTTAAAGTGGGGGTGGGGTAAGCAATTTCAACTGGTTTCAACTGGTCTCTGTTTGTAACTGATTTCAACTAGTTTCAAGTAGTTTTAACTTGTTTCAACTGGTTTCAACTAACTAGTTTCAAGTAGTTTCAACATGTTTCAACTGATCTCAACTGGTTTCAACTGGTTTCAACTAGTTTCAAATGGTCTCAACTGGTTTCAACTGTTCTTGACTAGTTTCAACTGGTTTTAACTGGTTTCAACTGGTTTCAACTTTTGTTGAACTGGTCTCAACTGGTATCGACTGGTTTCAACTAGTTTCAACTGATCTCAACTGGTTTCAATTGGTTTGATCTGTTCTCAACTGGTTTTAACTGTTCTCAACTGGTTTTAGCTGGTTTCAACTGCTTTGAACTGGTCTCAACTGGTTTTAACTGGTTTCAACTGGTCTCAACTGGTTTTAGCTGGTTTCAACTGCTTTGAACTGGTCTCAAATGGTTTTAACTGGTGCAATGGTTCTCAACTGGGTTCAACTAGTCTCAACTGGTTTTCACTGGTTTCAAGTACGTAGTTTCAACTGATCTCAAGTGGTTTCATTTGGTTTCAACTGGTTTTAACTGGTTTCAACTTGTTTGAAATGTCTCAACTGGTTTTAACAGGTTTTCACTGGTTTTCAACTGGTCTCTGTTTCTAACTAATTTCAACTGGTTTCAAGTAGTTTTAACTTTTTTCAGCTGGTTTCAACTGGTTTTTAAATAGTTTCAAGTAGTTTTAACAGGTTTTGACTGATCTAATAAACTGGTTTCAACTGATTTTGACTAGTTTCAAGTGGTTTTAACTGATTTTAACTAGCTTCCACTGGTCTCATCTGGTTTAAACTGTTTTCAACTGTTCTCGACTGTTTTCAACGGGTTTCAACTGATCTCAACTGGTTTCAACTGATTTCAACTTTTCTCGACTGATTTCAATTGTTCTTGACTGTTTTCAAGGGGTTTCAACTGATCTCAATTGATTTTGAGGGGTTTCAACTGGTTTTAACTGGTTTTAACTAGTTTCAAGTGGTCTCAACTGGTTTCAACTAGTTTCAACTGTTTTCAACTGATTTTAGCTGGTTTTAACTAGCTTCAACTGGTCGCAACTGGTCTCAACTGGTTTAAACAGGTCTCAACTGGTTTCAACTGCTTTCCTTGATATTCATCTTTGCATTCATCCAGGTTTGATTCATCTTTTTTGTTCTTTTCAATTTGCATTTCTTTATAGTAATTGCTTTCATCATTTCTTTTCAAACTTATCCATCTCTCCCTTGCTTTCCTTTATAATACAAGTTTCTCTTCTTCCCTTCCATTGTCTTTTATTGAACGCTCTATTTTGTAAACCTTTTGTTTTTGTGGGTTGAACTTTTTGAATACTTGAGATCAGTTGAAACTAGTTGACACCAGTTAAAACCAGTTTAAACTAGATGAAACCAGTTAAAACCAGTTGAGATCAGTTCAATTCAGTTGAAACCAGATGAAACCAGTTAAAACCAGTTGAGACTAGTTCAAACCAGTTGAGAAATTAGTGTGTGTAATGAGTCTGGGCATTATAACGGTGATGAAATCAAATTAGTCCATACTGAAAGTTTCATTGAATTCCCAGTAAATTAGGTATTTGGCAGTAACAACGCAAAGTAAAGAAACATCGTGCCACAAGTACCAAAGTATTCAAAAGTAATAGAACGAATGAAATGCCTTTTTCCTTCTTGCTCTTTAATTGCGCGTCCTATGGTTTCTTATTTTTGCGTCATTACTACTAATGACGCAATGTATTGAAAATTATTTGTAACAAACCCGTCAATTTTGTCAATCTGATTACAAAGCTATCTTGTTCAAAAGAAACAAAACTTTCATTTCTTATTACGGTGGAATTGAGAAGTTTAAAAGAAACTTTAAGAAACCTCAGGAACTTCAAGAAAGAGTATGTTATGGAATTAAGTGACTGATAAATGACCGTTTTAAGATGCTTGATAGTCTAATTACTGGCAGTTTAAAACAAGTACCAAAGTATTTGAAAGCAGCAGAAGGAATGAAATGTCTTTTTTCTTCTTGATCTTTAATATCGTGTGCTATGGTTTCTTATCTTTGCGTCATTACTACAAATGACGCAATGTATTGAAAATGATTTGTAACAAACCCGTCAATTTTGTCAATCTGATTCCAAAGCTATTTTGTTCGTTATTGGTTAAATCGTACCATTACATTGCAAACCTGTGGGAGTTCGTTTACAACGTAAAACCGTCAAATTTTCGTGCAAGGTAAGCGAAATCATTGGTTTTCAAGAAACAGTATGTAATGAGACCAAGTCACTGATAAATGACCAATTTAGGATGCTTGATAGTCTAATCATTTGAAGTTTGAAACAAGTACCACAGTATTTGAAAGTAGCAGAAATAATGAAATGTCTTTTTCTTCTCCTTTCCGTTCAATTTTCCTGGCATACCTGGCCCCATAGTGTCTGTGCCACAAATGTGATATGTTATATAGTTTATATGTTTGCATTCTAATATTCTTAGTAGGTATTGTTCATAGAATCAGCATCACATATCAATGAGTAAATGTACAATAGTGTATAGAATTTAAAATGAATATGCTTTATTGGTATAGCAAATTGGTGCTGTTGTTGTTTTGTCCCAGTGTTCCACGTCTTACAAGCTTGGCTTTCTTAGTGGAACACTGTTTTCCATCATTGTGATTACTTCCTATTTTTGTTGCCATGGCAAAGTCCATTGTTTCTTTTTATGATATCATTCGTGCATATACTTTATATTGTATTTGAAAAAAAAATCCTTTATCAGACGAGTGGCCCAGTCTGTACGGGCCTGACAGTTAAAGTGGCAATGTAGGTGCTTCGTGTCATTTACAAAGGTCGCATATATAAAATGTTACATAACTTTTTAATGCCTTTATTTAAAAAAGAAATACGAAAACGGCCTAGCCTCATTTGCGTCGGTATAACTGTGTAGCTTTTACAAAGATCGCATATAAAATGATATATACATAACCTTATACTGCCTTTATTTCAAACAAACACTGAAACGGCCTGGGCCACATTGGGGTCGCTGTAAATGTGTAGCGTAGGATGTTAGCAACCTCATCTGACCACTCACATAGTGGCCCAGGCTGTAAAAGGGCCTGACAGTTAAAGTGACAATATAGGTATTTCCTGCCATTTACAAACTTTATATATAAAATGCTACATATCCTTGTATTTTCGTTATTTTGAGACATTGAAACGGCCTGGGCCACACTGGGGTCGGTATAAATGTGTAGCTTAGGAGGTTAGCAACCTCATCTCACCACTCACATAGTGGCCCAGGCCTTAGGGCCTGACATTTAAAGTGGGGGTGGGGTAAGCAATTTCAACTGGTTTCAACTGGTCTCTGTTTGTAACTGATTTCAACTGGTTTCAAGTAGTTTTAACTTGTTTCAACTGGTTTCAACTGGTTTTAACTAGTTTCAAGTAGTTTCAACATGTTTCAACTGATCTCAACTGGTTTTAACTAGTTTCAAATGGTCTCAACTGGTTTTAATTGGTTTCAACTGGTTTCAACTTTTTTTTGAACTGGTCTCAACTGGTATGGACTGGTTTCAACTAGTTTCAACTGATCTCAAGTTATTTCTACTGGTCTCAACTGGTTTCAACTTGTTTGATCTGTTCTCAACTGGTTTTAACTGGTTTCAACTGGTCTCAACTGGTCTCAACTGGTTTTAGCTGGTTTCAACTGCTTTGAACTGGTCTCAAATGGTTTTAACT
Organism: Diadema antillarum; assembly: GCF_040938485.1. Lineage (NCBI taxonomy): Eukaryota > Metazoa > Echinodermata > Echinoidea > Diadematoida > Diadematidae > Diadema > Diadema antillarum. Next base: position 570,427 of record NW_027271620.1, read on the forward strand.
GGTTCAATGGTTCTCAACTGGGTTCAACTAATCTCAACTGGTTTTCACTGGTTGTACGTAGTTTCAACTGATCTCAAGTGGTTTCATTTGGTTTCAACCGGTTTCAACTGGTTTTAACTGGTTTCAACTTGTTTGAAATGTCTCAACTGGTTTTAACAGGTTTTTCACTGGTTTTCAACTGGTCTCAAGTTAGAAACATCGAACTATTTTCAAATGGTTTCAAGTACTTTTAATTTTTTCAAGTGTTTTCAACTGGTTTTTAACTAGTTTCAAGTAGTTTAACAGGTTTTTACTGATCTAATAAACTGGTTTCAACTGATTTTGACTGGTTTCAACTGGTTTTAACTGATTTTAACTAGTTTCCACTGGTCTCATCTGCTTTCAACTGTTTTCGATTTGTTTCAACTGGTTTCAACTGTTCTAGACTGATTTCAACTGTTCTCGACTGTTTTCAACGGGATTCAACTGATCTCAACTGGTTTCAACTGATTTCAACTGTTCTCGACTGTTTTCAAGGGGTTTCAACAGATCTCAACTGATTTTGACCGGTTTCAACTGGTTTTAACTGTTTTAACTAGTTTCAAGTAGTCTCAACTGGTTTCAACTAGTTTCAACTGTTTTCAACTGGTTTCTTGTTTTTTGTTACTCGCTAGAAATCCGGGGAAGGTTCGACAAAATAAAGAATCTGTTATTGGGGAAATCGTACATTACATTGCCAACGGGATTGAAACAGTTTCCAACGTAAAACCGTCAAATTTTCGTGCAAGGGAAACGAAATCATTGGTTTAAAAAAACAAACAAACAGGATGTTATGAATTCAAGTGAATGATAAATGACCAATTTAAGATGCTTGATAGTCTAGTTACTCGCAGCTTGCCACAACTACCAAAGTATTTAAAAGTAATAGAACGAATGAAATGCCTTTTTCCTTCTTGCTCTCTAATTGCGCGTCCTAAGGTTTCTTATCTTTCCGTCATTACTACAAATGACGCAATGTATTGAAAATGATTTGTAACAAACCCGTCAATTTTGTCAACCTGATTACAAAGCTATTTTGTTTAAAAGAAACAAAAACTTTCATTTCTTCTTATTGGTGAAAATCAGAAATTTACAAAAAAAAACTAAGAAACTTCAGGAACTTCAAGAAAGAGTATGTTATGAAATCAAGTGGCTGATAAATGACCAATTTAAGATGCTTGATATTCTAATCAATTGCAGTTTGAAACGAGTACCAAACTACTTGAGAGTAGACGAATGAATACAATGTCTTTTTTCTTGTTGATCTTTAATCGCGTGTGCTATGGTGTCTTATCTTTGAGTCATTACTACGAATGACGCAATGTATTGAAAATGATTTGTAACACACCAGTCAATTTTGTCAATCTGATTGCAAAGTGATTTTTTTTTTCAAAAGAAACAAAACTTTCATTTCTTATTATGACGGAATTCAGAAGTTTAAGACAAACTTGAATTTCAAAAAAGAGTATATTATGAAATCATGTGACTGACAAATGCGCAATTTAAGATGCTTGACAGTCCAATTACTTCCAATTTGAAACAAGTACCAAAGCATTTGAAAACAGCAGAATGAATGAAATGTCTTTTTTCTTCTTGATCTTTAATCGCGTGTGCTATGGTTTCTTATCTTTGCGTCATTACTACAAATGACGCAATGTATTGAAAATTATTTGTAACGAACCCGTCAATTTTGTAAATCTGATTACAAAGCTATTTTCTTCATTATTGAGGAAATCGTACATTACATTGCAATCGGGTTTGAATTCGTTTACAACGTAAAAGCGTCAAATTTTCGTGCAAGGCAACCGAAATCATTGGTTTTCAAGAAACGGTATGTTATGAAACCAAGTGACTGATAAATGACCAATTTAGGATGCTTCATAGTCTAATCATTTGCAATTTGAAACAAGTAAAAAAGTATTTGAAAGTAGCAGAAGGAATGAAATGGTTTTTTTTTCTTCTTAAGCTTTAATCGCGTGTGCTATGGTTTCTGATCTTTGCGACTAATGTATGACGCAATGTATTGAGAATGATTTGTAACAATCCCGTCAATTTTGTCACTCTGATCACAAAGCTATTTTGTTCAAAAGAAATAAAACTTTCATTTCTTATTTTGCCGGAATTCAGAAGTTTAACAGAAACGTTAAGATACTTCAGGAACTTCATGAAAGAATATGTTATGAAATCAAGTGACTGATAAATGACCAATTTAAGATGCTTGATAGTCTTATTACTTGCAGTTTGAAACAAGTACCAAAGTATTTGAAGGTAGCAGAATGAATAAAATGTCTTTTTTCTTCTTCATCTTTAATCGCGTGTGGTATGGGTTCTTATCTTTGCGTCATTAGTACTAATGACGCAAAGTAGGCCTATAGTAGATTAAATATGTAACAATGTGTGAAAATATAATGCGAATTTTGTGAATTGACTACAAAGCTCTTTTTTCTTTGTTGAAAGGAAAAAAAATTATTAAATCGTGAATTTTGATTTCTTATTATGGCGCAATTCACAAGTTTTAAAGAAACGGCGTGAGTACAAGAAAACAGTGATTATATAGCATGACTTTAAAAATTAAGATCAAAGTGGCCAAGTTGGTTCACGATCATGTTTTCAAACGAAATTAGTCCGTGTAATGAGTCTCGTCATTAAAACGCTGATGAAATCAAATTAGTCCATAATGAAAGTTTCATTGTGAATTCCCAGTAAATTGGGTATTTGGCAGTAACGACGCAAAGTAAAGAAACATCGGGCAGTATATTCGATGAGTTGTACAAAGAGAGAAAATTCCTTGTATTTGTTCTGTCGATTTCGTCGATTTTGTTACTCGCTAGAAATCCCTGCAGGCTTCGACAAAATAAAGAATCCGTTATTGGGGTAATCGTACATTACATTGCAAACGGGTTTGAAACCGTTTCCAACGTAAAACCGTCAAATTTTCTTGCAATGTAAACGGAATCATTGGTTTTCAAGAAAGAGTATGTTATAAATTGCTGTCTAATTGCGCGTCCTATGGTTTCTTATTTTTACGTCATTACTACTAGTGACGCAATGTATTGAAAATTATTTGTAACAAACCCGTTAATGTTGTCAATCTGATTACAAAGCTATCTTGTTCAAAAGAAACAAAACTTTCATTTCTTATTATGACGGAATTGAGAAGTTTAAAAGAAACTTTAAGAAACTTCAGGAACTTAAAGAAAGAGTATGTTAAGAAATTAAGTGACTGATAAATGACTGTTTTAAGACGCTTGATCGTCTAATTACTGGCAGTTTAAAACAAGTACCAAAGTATTTGAAAGCAGCAGAAGGATTGAAATGTCTTTTTTCTTCTTGATCTCTAATCTCGTGTGCTATGGTTTCTTATCTTTGCGTCATTACTACAAATGACGCAATGTATTGAAAATGATTTGTAACAAACCCGTTAATTTTGTCAATCTGATTACAAAGCTATTTTCTTTAAAAGAAACAAAAACTTTCATTTCTTCTTATTGGTGGAAATCAGAAATTTACAAAAAAAACTAAGAAACTTCAGGAACTTCAAGAAAGAGTATGTTATGAAATCAAGTGACTGATAAATGACCAATATAAGATGCTTGATATTCTAATCAATTGCAGTTTGAAACGAGTACCAAACTACTTGAGAGTAGCAGAATGAATACAATGTCTTTTTTCTTCTTGATCTTTAATCGCGTGTGCTATGGTGTCTTATCTTTGAGTCATTACTACGAATGACGCAATGTATTGAAAATGATTTGTAACACACCAGTCAATTTTGTCAATCTGATTGCAAAGTGATTTTTTTTTTCAAAAGAAACAAAACTTTCATTTCTTATTATGACGGAATTCAGAAGTTTAAAACAAACTTGAATTTCATAAAAAGAGTATATTTTGAAATCAAGTGACTAACAAATGCGGAATTTAAGATGCTTGACAGTCCATTACTTCCAATTTGAAACAAGTACCAAAGTATTTGAAAACAGCAGAATGAATCATATGTCTTTTTTCTTCTTGATCTTTAATCGCGTGTGCTATGGTTTCTTATTTTTGCGTCATTACGCAATGTATTTGAAAATTATTTTGTAACGAACCCGTCAATTTTGTAAATCTGATTACAAAGCTATTTTCTTCGTTATTGGGGAAATCGTACATTATATTGCAATCGCGTTTGAATTCGTTTACAACGTAAAAGCGTCAAATTTTCGTGGAAGGCAACCGAATCATTGGTTTTCAAGAAACAGTATGTTATGAAACCAAGTGACTGATAAATGACCAATTTAGGATGCTTGATAGTCTAATCATTTGCAGTTTGAAAGAAGTAAAAAAGTATTTGAAAGTAGCAGAAGGAATGAAATTTTTTTTTCTTAAGCTTTCATCGCGTGTGCTATGGTTTCTGATCTTTGCGACTAATGTATGACGCAATGTATTGAAAATGATTTGTAACAATCCCGTCAATTTCGTCACTCTGATTCCAAAGCTATTTTGTTCAATAGAAGTGAATGATAAATGACCAATTTAAGATGCTTGATAGACTTATTACTTGCAGTTTGAAACAAGTACCAGAGTATTTGAAGGTAGCAGAATGAATAAAAATGTCTTTTTTCTTCTTCATCTTTAATCGCGTGTGGTATGGGTTCTTGACGCAAAGTAGGCCTATAGTAGATTAAATATGTAACAATGTGTGAAACATACCGCGAATTTTGTGAATTGAGTACAAAGCTCTTTTTTCTTTGTTGAAAGGAAAAAAAATATTAAATCGTGAATTTTGTTTTTCATTTCTTATTATGGCGCAATTCACAAGTTTCAAAGAAACGGCGTGAGTACAAGAAAACAGTGATTATATAGCATGACTTTAAAAATTAAGATCAAAGTGGCCAAGTTGGTTCACGATCATGTTTTCAAACGAAATTAGTCCGTGTAATGAGTCTCGTCATTACAACGCTGATGAAATAAAATTAGTCAATGAAAGTTTCATTGCGAATTCCCAGTAAATTGGGTATTTGGCAGTAACGACGCAAAGTAAAGAAACATCGGGCAGGATATTCGACGTGTTCTACAAGGAGAGAAAATTCCTTGTATTTGTTCTATCGATTTCGTCAATTTTGTTACTCGCTAGAAATCCCTGGAGGCTTCAACAAAATAAAGAATCCGTTATTGGGGAAATCGTACATTACATTGGAAACGGGTTTGAAACCGTTTCCAACGTAAAACCGTCAAATTTTCGTGCAAGGTAAACGAAATCATTGGTTTTCAAGAAAGAGTATGTTATGAATTGAAGTGAATGATAAATGACAAATTTAAGATGCTTGATAATCTAATCACTTGCAGTTTGAAACAAGTAAAAATGTAGTTGAAAGTAGCAGAAGGAATTAAATGTCTTTTTTCTTCTTATTTTTTAATCGCGTGTGCTATGGTTTCTTATCTTTTACTACGCAATGTATTGAAAATTATTTGTAATAAACCCGTCAATTTTGACAATCTGTTTACAAAGCTATTTTGTTCAAAAGAAACAAAACTTTCATTTCTTATTATGGCGGAAATCAGAAATTGAAAAAAAAAAAAGAAACTTCAGGAACTTCAAGAAAGAGTATGTTATGAAATCAAGTGACTGATAAATGACCAATTTAAGATGCTTGATAGTCTAATCAATTGCAGTTTGAAACGAGTACCAAACTACTTGAGAGTAGCAGAATGAATACAATGTCTTTTTTCTTGTTGATCTTTAATCGCGTGTGCTATGTTGTCTTATCTTTGCGTCATTACTACGAATGACGCAATGTATTGAAAATGATTGGTAACACACTAGTCAATTTTGTCAATCTGATTGCAAAGCTTTTTTTTTTTCGAAAGAAACAAAACTTTCATTTCTTATGACGGAATTCAGAAGTTTAAAACAACTTGAATTTCAAAAAAGAGTATATTTTGAAATCAAGTGACTAACAAATGCGGAATTTAAGATGCTTGACAGTCCAATTACTTCCAATTTAAAACAAGTACCAAAGTATTTGAAAACAACAGAATGAATCAAATGTCTTTTTTCTTCTTGATCTTTAATCGCGTGTGCTATGGTTTCTTATCTTTGCGTCATTACTACTAGTGACGCAATGTATTGAAAATTATTTGTAACAAACCCGTTAATTTTGTAAATCTGATTACAAAGCTATCTTGTTCAAAAGAAACAAAACTTTCATTTCTTATTATGACGGAATTGAGAAGTTTAAAAGAAACTTTAAGAAACTTCAGGAACTTAAAGAAGGAGTATGTTATGAAATTAAGTGACTGATAAATGACCGTTTTAAGATGCTTGATCGTCTAATTACTGGCAGTTTAAAACAAGTACCAAAGTATTTGAAAGCAGCAGAAGGAATGAAATGTCTTTTTTCTTCTTGATATCTAATCTCGTGTGCTATGGTTTCTTATCTTTGCGTCATTACTACAAATGTATTGAAAATAATTTGTAACAAACCAGTCAATTTTGTCAATCTGATTCCAAAGCTATTTTGTTCGTTATTGGTTAAATCGTACCATTACATTGCAAACGGGTGGGAGTTCGTTTACAACGTAAAACCGTCAAATTTTCGTGCAAGGTAAACGAAATCATTGGTTTTCAAGAAACAGTATGTAATGAGACCGTCACTGATAAATGACCAATTTAGGATGCTTGATAGTTTAATCATTTGAAGTTTGAAACAAGTACCAAAGTATTTGAAAGTAGCAGAAGGAATGAAATGTCTTTTTCTTCTTAATCTTTAATCGCTTGTCTTTGCGTCATTACTACTAATGACGCAATGTATTGAAAATGATTTGTAACAAACCCGTCAATTTTGTCAATCTGATTACAAAGCTATTTTGTTCAAAAGAAACAAAAACTTTAATTTCTTCTTATTGGTGGAAATCAGAAATTTAAAAAAAAACTTGAGAAACTTTTTTTTTAAAAGAAAATTAAAGTATATGCAGGAATGATATCATAAAAAGAAACAATGGACTTTGCCATGGCAACAAAAATAGTAAATAATCACAATGATGGAAAACAGTGTTCCACTAAGAAAGTCAAGCTTGTAAGACGTGGAACACTGGGACAAAACAACAACAGCACCAATTTGCTATACCAATAAAGCATATTCATTTTAGATTCTTCTATATACTATTGTACATTTACTCATTGATATGTGATGCTGATTCTATGAACAATACCTACTAAGAATATTAGAATGCAAACATATAAACTATATAACATATCACATTTGTGGCACAGACACTATGGGGCCAGGTATGCCAGGAAAATTGAACGGAAAGGCAGATATGCAATCGGCCACAAAAAAAAATGACAACATTAACAACACAAAACACAGAAATAACAGAACTTGAGGAAATGCACTCAGACAGATACTGGACAACGAAGAAAGAGGAAAGGGGAGCAGGGAAGAATAGAGAAGGAAAGGGAGAGGGAAAAGGAGAGGGATGGAAAAGGTCTGTGGACACACTACAAAATCTCAAGGACAAGTGAAACATGACGGGTTTTTTCATTAAACAAAGAAACAGGTATATTTATACTCAAATGTAATTAACTTCACAGATTCTTTTAAATCATTATCCAAGCTAATCCCAAATCTGGGTCCGGTATAAACAAATGTATTTTGAGTGTGTACAGTTCTCACTAAGGGAAGATGAAATTCTTTAGATTGTCTCGTGGGATAATTATGTACGTAGCTGTTACGGTGAAATAAAGAATAAAATATTTTGGGTAAATGGTTGCAGTTATAATTAAACATGAATTGCCCAAGAATTGCCCAAATGCAACTCTTTTATCTTCAAAATTTTGGGTTCAAGGAACAGCTTGTCAGTATGTGCTCGGATATGAAGGTTAAAAACAATTCTGAGCGGCATCTTTTGCAGAAGAAAACGTTTATCCAACAATGTCGAATATGTATTCCCCAAGCAATTGGGGGAATTCCATAATTCCATAATTCAAGTACGGCAATACCAAACTTGAATAAAGCGTAATCAAAGCCGAAGAAGGAAGATAATATTTCAATCTATTGATTTTGCCTATGTTACGTGCAATTAGATTACAAATATTGTTTACATGACACTTCATGATAACTTATTATCAACACAAACACCTAAGAATTTAATAAACGAAATCTCTTCTAAGGGAGTAGAGTGTCAAATATAACATTACCTGGTAATATATCTAAGGAATTACTGAAAAACATATACTTAGTCTTCTCAATATTCAGTGACAATTTATTAGCAATATGTCCATTGTGAAACATTTTTCAATTCATAATTCACTGTACTAATTAAAGTATTACGATCAGGATGGAAGCAAAAAAGATTGGAATCATCCGCAAATAATATCAAAGAGAGTTTATCTGAAAATCTATAAAAATCATTAATGTAAACTATAAATAACAGTGGGCCTCACAAACTTCCTTGAGGAACGCCACATTCGATTTTCTTCATAGAGGAATCAAAACTGTTCACATGTACATATTGAAATCTGTCAGATAAATAGCTCGTGAACCATTGCAAGGCTTTTCCGCGAATACCATAATGAGATAACTTAGAGAGAAGTATACTGTGATTAATCGTTATCAAAGGCTTTGGAAAAATACAGGAAGATGCCTATTATATGTGAAAATGTATCAAGTGCATGTGTAATCTTTTCCACAAAGGCAAGTAAAGCGTGGGTGGTGTTATGATTTTCTCTGAATAAAAATTGAAAATTCGTAAATATATAACTTATATTAAAAGAAAATTACGGTTCGGATATATACTATTTTTCCAAAATTTTAGATATTGAAGTTAATAACGATATTGGTCTGTAATTATTGACATCATTCTTCTCCCCTTTCTTATGTATAGGTATAACAATGGTCGCATACAAATTGCTACATAACCTTGTATTGCCTTTATTTAACAAAAAAATACTAAAACGGCCTGGGCCACATTGGGATCGGTATAAATATGTAGCTTGGGATGTTAACAACGTCATCTGACCACTCACATAGTGGCCCAGGCCGTAAGGGCCTGACAGTTAAAGTGACAATATAGGTTTTCTTGCACTTTACAAACGTTATCTATCAAATGCTACATATCCTTGTATTTTCGTTATTTTGAGACATTGAAACGGCCTGGGCCATATTGAGGTGGGTATAAATGTGTAGCTTAAAATGATACCAACCTCATCTGACCACTCACATAGTGGCCCAGTCTGTAGGGGCCTGACAATTAAAGTGGCAATGTAGGTGCTTCTTGTCATTTACAAAGGTCGCATAATATAAAATGTTACATAACTTTTTAATGCCTTTATTTAAAAAAAGAAATACGAAAACGGCCTAGCCACATTTGCGTCGGTATAACTGTGTAGCTTTTACAAAGATCGCATATAAAATGATATATACATAACCTTATATTGCCTTTATTTCAAACAAACACTGAAACGGCCTGGGCCACGTTGGGGTCGCTGTAAATGTGTAGCGTAGGATGTTAGCAACCTCATCTGACCACTCACATAGTGGCCCAGGCTATTTCCTGCCATTTACAAACGTTATATATAAAATGCTACATATCCTTGTATTTTCGTTATTTTGAGACATTGAAACGGCCTGGGCCACACTGGGGTCGGTATAAATGTGTAGCTTAGGAGTTTAGCAACCTCATCTGACCACTCACATAGTGGCCCAGGCCTTAGGGGCGTGAAATTTAAAGTGGGGGTGGGGTAAGCAATTTCAACTGGTTTCAACTGGTCTCTGTTTGTAACTGATTTCAACTAGTTTCAAGTAGTTTTAACTTGTTTCAACTGGTTTCAACTGGTTTTAACTAACTAGTTTCAAGTAGTTTCAACATGTTTCAACTGATCTCAACTGGTTTCAACTGGTTTCAACTAGTTTCAAATGGTCTCAACTGGTTTCAACTGCTCTTGACTAGTTTCAACTGGTTTTAACTGGTTTCAACTGGTTTCAACTAGTTTCAACTGATCTCAACTGGTTTCAATTGGTTTGATCTGTTCTCAACTGGTTTTAACTGTTCTCAACTGGTTTTAGCTGGTTTCAACTGCTTTGAACTGGTCTCAACTGGTTTTAACTGGTTTCAACTGGTCTCAACTGGTTTTAGCTGGTTTCAACTGCTTTGAATTGGTCTCAACTGGTTTTAACTGATTCAATGGTTCTCAACTGGGTTCAACTAGTCTCAACTGGTTTTCACTGGTTTCAAGTACGTAGTTTCAACTGATCTCAAGTGGTTTCATTTGGTTTCAACTGGTTTTAACTGGTTTCAACTTGTTTGAAATGTCTCAACTGGTTTTAACAGGTTTTCACTGGTTTTCAACTGGTCTCTGTTTCTAACTAATTTCAACTGGTTTCAAGTAGTTTTAACTTTTTTTCAGCTGGTTTCAACTGGTTTTTAAATAGTTTCACGTAGTTTTAACAGGTTTTGACTGATCTAATAAACTGGTTTCAACTGATTTTGACTAGTTTCAAGTGGTTTTAACTGATTTTAACTAGCTTCCACTGGTCTCATCTGGTTTCAACTGTTTTCAACTGTTCTCGACTGTTTTCAACGGGTTTCAACTGATCTCAACTGGTTTCAACTGATTTCAACTTTTCTCGACTGATTTCAATTGTTCTTGACTGTTTTCAAGGGGTTTCAACTGATCTCAATTGATTTTGAGGGGTTTCAACTGGTTTTAACTGGTTTTAACTAGTTTCAAGTGGTCTCAACTGGTTTCAACTAGTTTCAACTGTTTTCAACTGATTTTAGCTGGTTTTAACTAGCTTCAACTGGTCGCAACTGGTCTCAACTGGTTTAAACAGGTCTCAACTGGTTTCAACTGCTTTCCTTGATATTCATCTTTGCATTTATCCAGGTTTGATTCATCTTTTTTGTTCTTTTCAATTTGCATTTCTTTATAGTAATTGCTTTCATCATTTCTTTTCAAACTTATCCATCTCTCCCTTGCTTTCCTTTATAATACAAGTTTCTCTTCTTCCCTTCCATTGTCTTTTATTGAACGCTCTATTTTGTAAACCTTTTGTTTTTGTGGGTTGAACTTTTTGAATACTTGAGATCAGTTGAAACTAGTTGACACCAGTTAAAACCAGTTTAAACTAGATGAAACCAGTTAAAACCAGTTGAGATCAGTTCAATTCAGTTGAAACCAGATGAAACCAGTTAAAACCAGTTGAGACTAGTTCAAACCAGTTGAGAAATTAGTGTGTGTAATGAGTCTGGGCATTATAACGGTGATGAAATCAAATTAGTCCATACTGAAAGTTTCATTGAATTCCCAGTAAATTAGGTATTTGGCAGTAACAACGCAAAGTAAAGAAACATCGTGCCACAAGTACCAAAGTATTCAAAAGTAATAGAACGAATGAAATGCCTTTTTCCTTCTTGCTTTTTAATTGCGCGTCCTATGGTTTCTTATTTTTGCGTCATTACTACTAATGACGCAATGTATTGAAAATTATGTGTAACAAACCCGTCAATTTTGTCAATCTGATTACAAAGCTATCTTGTTCAAAAGAAACAAAACTTTCATTTCTTATTACGGCGGAATTGAGAAGTTTAAAAGAAACTTTAAGAAACCTCAGGAACTTGAAGAAAGAGTATGTTATGGAATTAAGTGACTGATAAATGACCGTTTTAAGATGCTTGATAGTCTAATTACTGGCAGTTTAAAACAAGTACCAAAGTATTTGAAAGCAGCAGAAGGAATGAAATGTCTTTTTTCTTCTTGATCTTTAATATCGTGTGCTATGGTTTCTTATCTTTGCGTCATTACTACAAATGACGCAATGTATTGAAAATGATTTGTAACAAACCCGTCAATTTTGTCAATCTGATTCCAAAGCTATTTTGTTCGTTATTGGTTAAATCGTACCATTACATTGCAAACCTGTGGGAGTTCGTTTACAACGTAAAACCGTCAAATTTTCGTGCAAGGTAAGCGAAATCATTGGTTTTCAAGAAACAGTATGTAATGAGACCAAGTCACTGATAAATGACCAATTTAGGATGCTTGATAGTCTAATCATTTGAAGTTTGAAACAAGTACCACAGTATTTGAAAGTAGCAGAAATAATGAAATGTCTTTTTCTTCTCCTTTCCGTTCAATTTTCCTGGCATACCTGGCCCCATAGTGTCTGTGCCACAAATGTGATATGTTATATAGTTTATATGTTTGCATTCTAATATTCTTAGTAGGTATTGTTCATAGAATCAGCATCACATATCAATGAGTAAATGTACAATAGTATATAGAATTTAAAATGAATATGCTTTATTGGTACAGCAATTTGGTGCTGTTGTTTTGTCCCAGTGTTCCACGTCTTACAAGCTTGGCTTTCTTAGTGGAACACTGTTTTCCATCATTGTGATTACTTCCTATTTTTGTTGCCATGGCAAAGTCCATTGTTTCTTTTTATGATATCATTCGTGCATATACTTTATATTGTATTTGAAAAAAAAAATCCTTTATTAGACGAGTGGCCCAGTCTGTACGGGCCTGACAGTTAAAGTGGCAATGTAGGTGCTTCGTGTCATTTACAAAGGTCGCATATATAAAATGTTACATAACTTTTTAATGCCTTTATTTAAAAAAGAAATACGAAAACGGCCTAGCCTCATTTGCGTCGGTATAACTGTGTAGCTTTTACAAAGATCGCATATAAAATGATATATACATAACCTTATACTGCCTTTATTTCAAACAAACACTGAAACGGCCTGGGCCACATTGGGGTCGCTGTAAATGTGTAGCGTAGGATGTTAGCAACCTCATCTGACCACTCACATAGTGGCCCAGGCTGTAAAAGGGCCTGACAGTTAAAGTGACAATATAGGCATTTCCTGCCATTTACAAACTTTATATATAAAATGCTACATATCCTTGTATTTTCGTTATTTTGAGACATTGAAACGGCCTGGGTCACACTGGGGTCGGTATAAATGTGTAGCTTAGGAGGTTAGCAACCTCATCTCACCACTCACATAGTGGCCCAGGCCTTAGGGCCTGACATTTAAAGTGGGGGTGGGGTAAGCAATTTCAACTGGTTTCAACTGGTCTCTGTTTGTAACTGATTTCAACTGGTTTCAAGTAGTTTTAACTTGTTTCAACTGGTTTCAACTGGTTTTAACTAGTTTCAAGTAGTTTCAACATGTTTCAACTGATCTCAACTGGTTTGAACTGGTTTTAACTAGTTTCAAATGGTCTCAATTGGTTTTAATTGGTTTCAACTGGTTTCAACTTTTTTTTTGAACTGGTCTCAACTGGTATGGACTGGTTTCAACTAGTTTCAACTGATCTCAAGTTATTTCTACTGGTCTCAACTGGTTTCAACTTGTTTGATCTGTTCTCAACTGGTTTTAACTGGTTTCAACTGGTCTCAACTGGTTTTAGCTGGTTTCAACTGCTTTGAACTGGTCTCAAATGGTTTTAACTGGTTCAATGGTTCTCAACTGGGTTCAACTAGTCTCAACTGGTTTTCACTGGTTGTACGTAGTTTCAACTGATCTCAAGTGGTTTCATTTGGTTTCAACCGGTTTCAACTGGTTTTAACTGGTTTCAACTTGTTTGAAATGTCTCAACTGGTTTTAACAGGTTTTTCACTGGTTTTCAACTGGTCTCAAGTTAGAAACATCGAACTATTTTCAAATGGTTTCAAGTACTTCAGGAACTTCAAGAAAGAGTATGTTATGAAATCAAGTGACTGATAAATGACCAATTTAAGATGCTTGATATTCTAATCAATTGCAGTTTGAAACGAGTACCAAACTACTTGAGAGTAGACGAATGAATACAATGTCTTTTTTCTTGTTGATCTTTAATCGCGTGTGCTATGGTGTCTTATCTTTGAATCATTACTACGAATGACGCAATGTATTGAAAATGATTTGTAACACACCAGTCAATTTTGTCAATCTGATTACAAAGCTATTTTGCTTAAAAGAAACAAAAACTTTCATTTCTTCTTGTTGGTGGAAATCAGAAATTTACAAAAAAAACTAAGAAACTTCAGGAACTTCAAGAAAGAGTATGTTATGAAATCAAGTGACTGATAAATGACCAATTTAAGATGCTTGATATTCTAATCAATTGCAGTTTGAAACGAGTACCAAACTACTTGAGAGTAGCAGAATGAATACAATGTCTTTTTTCTTCTTGATCTTTAATCGCGTGTGCTATGGTGTCTTATCTTTGAGTCATTACTACGAATGACGCAATGTATTGAAAATGATTTGTAACACACCAGTCAATTTTGTCAATCTGATTGCAAAGTGATTTTTTTTTTTCAAAAGAAACAAAACTTTCATTTCTTATTATGACGGAATTCAGAAGTTTAAGACAAACTTGAATTTCAAAAAAGAGTATATTATGAAATCATGTGACTGACAAATGCGCAATTTAAGATGCTTGACAGTCCAATTACTTCCAATTTGAAACAAACCCGTCAATTTTGTCAAACTGATTAGAAAGCTATTTTGTTCAAATGAAACAAAATTGTCATTTCTTATAATGACGGAATTCGGGAGTCTTATCACTTGCAGTTTGATACAACTACCAAAGTATTTGAAAGTAGCAAAATGAATAAAATGTCTTTTTTCTTCTTGATCTTTAATCGCGTGTGCTATGGGTTCTTGTATTTGCGTCATTACTGTTAATGACGCAACTTATTGAAAATGATTTGTAACAAACCCGTCAATTTTGACAATCTGATTACAAAGGTATTTTGTTCAAAAGAAATAAAACTCATTTCTGATTACGGCGGAAATCAGAAGTTTAAAAGAAACTTCAGGAACTTCAAGAAAGAGTATGTTATGAAATCAAAGGACTGATAAATGAACCAATTTTTTTTTCCAATTAACATGTATATAGAAGATCTATGATTAATTTATATAAAACTCTTTCGCCTCTCTTTGAAAGAACAAAAAAAAATGTTTGCAAAAAATAAAAAATTTAGATAACACATACATTGTACTAATATTGCATAATGTATAACAAAGCATATTCGCAGACGATAAGATAAAAATGAATTCAAGACACAGCCAACAGAGAAATGCATACATGTTTTTTCCTTTGTTTATACAAAATAATAATTATATAACCATCAATGCAATATGGCATGGGTAGATTATAATGGCAGCATGTACAACAAAAGCATTGACAGCTCCTAATACAATGAGAACTCGGTGGTAAATTTGAATTTATCATAACATACAAAAGGTATAGCAGTGTCTCAAAACTTTACAAACTACCCAGTATTATATCTTTTTTTTTGCTTTTGTTTTTTCAACACATTGCCATCATCCATTGGATGAAGCTTTGAGAGGCTGAGGGTTAAACAGGCTGAAACGAAACAACAGTTTTGAAAACCATGTCTAGGGCAGTTACCGTTTCACTTTCATTATGAAAGAAAACAAATGCACGCTTTATCCACACTTATCCCCCACCCCCATATCATTCGTTCAAGAAGTAGTCAATTAAGCCAGCTACATGAGAGTGACTGCTTCGGTAAACGATTCATGTTTACTCTGCCATCATGATATATCATCTTATGTAATAAGGAAAAAATGACAAGCCAAGTAGACCCATGGAATGTAATGGAAGTCACGTAAGACAGTATCACACTACCTGCATTTTGATTTGATGGAGATTATAATGATTTCAAAAATCTTTAAGCCTACTTCCATGTAATTAGCAGCCTTCACAAGGTTATAGCCTATAGAATTGGCAAAATGAATTCCAAGTATAGTTACCACCTGCAATTACTCTTTGTGTTCGAAATAATTATAAAAAAAGAACAGAATATAATCAACTTGGTGGACGACACAAAACGAATATGAAACTACGATATAAGTGCTACCACTATAGTGGCATGCAATAATGGTTCAATCATAGTTACTAACTTTTCTTTGTAACTCCCTCCACAGATTCATCAGTTACCGTATATAGATACCGTATATAGCTATCATGACTGTCACACTCAATCTTGACTTGTGATGTCATTATACCCTCTACACGCGACCTTTATGACGTCATCACACCTCCAACAGACGGTCGTCGCTGAAAATGAGACGGAAAATATATTGATACACTTAGTATTCTACTTCCTTCTGTCTGTCTTGGTGCTCTAGAACCTGATGATATCATTCATTGTTGTTGTTATGTTATGTTTGTTTGTTTGTTGTTGTTGTTGTTTGATAGGAATCGCGCACTGGTTTTTAACTAGTTTCAAGTAGTTTTAACAGGTTTTGACTGATCTAATAAACTGGTTTCAACTGATTTGACTGGTTTTAACTGATTTTAACTAGTTTCCACTGGTCTCATCTGGTTTCAACTGTTCTCGACTGTTTTCAACGGGTTTCAACTGATCTCAAGTGGTTTCAACTGATTTCAACTGTTCTCGACTGTTTTCAAGGGGTTTCAACTGATCTCAACTGATTTTGACCGGTTTCACCTGGTTTTAACTGGTTTTAACTAGTTTCAAGTAGTCTCAACTGGTTTCAACTAGTTTCAACTGTTTTCAACTAATTTTAGCTGGTTTTAACTAGCTTCAACTGGTCGCAACTGGTCTCAACTGTTTCATCTGGTTTGAACTGGTTTAAACTGGTCTCAACTGCTTTTAAATGGTTTCACTTCTTTCCTTGATATTCATCTTTGCATTGATCCTGGTTTGATTCATCCTTTTTGCTGTTGTCAATTTGTATTTCTTTATAGTAATTGCTTTCATCATTTCTTTTCAAACTTATCCATCTCTCCCTTGCTTTCCTTTATAATACAAGTTTCTCTTCCATTGTCTTTTATTGAACGCTCTATTTTGTAAACCTTTTGTTTTTGTGGGTTGAACTTTTTGAATACTTGAGATCAGTTGAAACTAGTTGACACCAGTTGAACCCAGTTAAAACCAGTTTAAACTAGATGAAACCAGTTAAAACCAGTTGAGATCAGTTCAATTCAGTTGAAAGCAGATAAAACCAGTTAAAACCAGTTGAGACTAGTTCAAGCCAGTTGAGAAATTAGTGTGTGTAATGAGTCTCGGCATTAAAATGGTGATGAAATCAAATTAGTCCATATTGAAAGTTCCATTGAATTCCCAGTAAATTTGGTATTTGGCAGTAACAACGCAGAATAAAGAAACATCGGGCAGTATATTCGATGTGTTGTACAAGGAGAGAAAATTCCTTGTATTTGTTATGTCGATTTCGTCGATTTTTGTTACTCGCTAGAAATTCGGGGAAGGTTTGACAAAATAAAGAATCTGTTATTAGGGAAATCGTACATTACATTGCCAACGGGATTGAAACAGTTTCCAACGTAAAACCGTCAAATTTTCGTGCAAGGGAAACGAAATCATTGGTTTAAAAAAACAAACAGGATGTTATGAATTCAAGTGAATGATAAATGACCAATTTAAGATGCTTGATAGTCTAGCTACTCGCAGCTTGCCACAACTACCAAAGTATTTAAAAGTAATAGAACGAATGAAATGCCTTTTTCCTTCTTGCTGTCTAATTGCGCGTCCTATGGTTTCTTATTTTTACGTCATTACTACTAGTGACGCAATGTATTGAAAATTATTTGTAACAAACCCGTTAATTTTGTCAATCTGATTACAAAGCTATCTTGCCCAAAAGAAACAAAACTTTCATTTCTTATTATGACGGAATTGAGAAGTTTAAAAGAAACTTCAGGAACTTAAAGAAAGAGTATGTTAAGAAATTAAGTGACTGATAAATGACCGTTTTAAGATGCTTGATCGTCTAATTACTGGCAGTTTAAAACAAGTACCAAAGTATTTGAAAGCAGCAGAAGGATTGAAATGTCTTTTTTCTTCTTGATTTCTAATCTCGTGTAACTCGTGTATCTCGTAAAACCGTCAAATTTTCGTGCAAGGGAAACGAAATCATTGGTTTAAAAAAACAAACAGGATGTTATGAATTCAAGTGAATGATAAATGACCAATTTAAGATGCTTGATAGTCTAGCTACTCGCAGCTTGCCACAACTACCAAAGTATTTAAAAGTAATAGAACGAATGAAATGCCTTTTTCCTTCTTGCTGTCTAATTGCGCGTCCTATGGTTTCTTATTTTTACGTCATTACTACTAGTGACGCAATGTATTGAAAATTATTTGTAACAAACCCGTTAATTTTGTCAATCTGATTACAAAGCTATCTTGCCCAAAAGAAACAAAACTTTCATTTCTTATTATGACGGAATTGAGAAGTTTAAAAGAAACTTCAGGAACTTAAAGAAAGAGTATGTTAAGAAATTAAGTGACTGATAAATGACCGTTTTAAGATGCTTGATCGTCTAATTACTGGCAGTTTAAAACAAGTACCAAAGTATTTGAAAGCAGCAGAAGGATTGAAATGTCTTTTTTCTTCTTGATCTCTAATCTCGTGTGCTATGGTTTCTTATCTTTGCGTCATTACTACAAATGACGCAATGTATTGAAAATGATTTGTAACAAACCCGTTAATTTTGTCAATCTGATTACAAAGCTATTTTCTTTAAAAGAAACAAAAACTTTCATTTCTTCTTATTGGTGGAAATCAGAAATTTACAAAAAAAACTAAGAAACTTCATTAACTTCAAGAAAGAGTATGTTATGAAATCAAGTGACTGATAAATGACCAATATAAGATGCTTGATATTCCAATCAATTGCAGTTTGAAACGAGTACCAAACTACTTGAGAGTAGCAGAATGAATACAATGTCTTTTTTCTTCTTGATCTTTAATCGCGTGTGCTATGGTGTCTTATCTTTGAGTCATTACTACGAATGACGCAATGTATTGAAAATGATTTGTAACACACCAGTCAATTTTGTCAATCTGATTGCAAAGTGATTTTTTTTTTCAAAAGAAACAAAACTTTCATTTCTTATTATGACGGAATTCAGAAGTTTAAAACAAACTTGAATTTCACAAAAAGAGTATATTTTGAAATCAAGTGACTAACAAATGCGGAATTTAAGATGCTTGACAGTCCATTACTTCCAATTTGAAACAAGTACCAAAGTATTTGAAAACAGCAGAATGAATCAAATGTCTTTTTTCTTCTTGATCTTTAATCGCGTGTGCTATGGTTTCTTATTTTTGCGTCATTGGAAAAATACAGGAAGATGCCTATTATATGTGAAAATGTATCAAGTGCATGTGTAATCTTTTCCACAAAGGCAAGTAAAGCGTGGGTGGTGTTATGATTTTCTCTGAATAAAAATTGAAAATTCGTAAATATATAACTTATATTAAAAGAAAATTACGGTTCGGATATATACTATTTTTCCAAAATTTTAGATATTGAAGTTCATAACGATATTGGTCTGTAATTATTGACATCATTCTTCTCCCCTTTCTTATGTATAGGTATAACAATGGTCGCATACAAATTGCTACATAACCTTGTATTGCCTTTATTTAACAAAAAAATACTAAAACGGCCTGGGCCACATTGGGATCGGTATAAATATGTAGCTTGGGATGTTAACAACGTCATCTGACCACTCACATAGTGGCCCAGGCCGTAAGGGCCTGACAGTTAAAGTGACAATATAGGTTTTCTTGCACTTTACAAACGTTATCTATCAAATGCTACATATCCTTGTATTTTCGTTATTTTGAGACATTGAAACGGCCTGGGCCATATTGAGGTGGGTATAAATGTGTAGCTTAAAATGATACCAACCTCATCTGACCACTCACATAGTGGCCCAGTCTGTAGGGGCCTGACAATTAAAGTGGCAATGTAGGTGCTTCTTGTCATTTACAAAGGTCGCATAATATAAAATGTTACATAACTTTTTAATGCCTTTATTTAAAAAAAGAAATACGAAAACGGCCTAGCCACATTTGCGTCGGTATAACTGTGTAGCTTTTACAAAGATCGCATATAAAATGATATATACATAACCTTATATTGCCTTTATTTCAAACAAACACTGAAACGGCCTGGGCCACGTTGGGGTCGCTGTAAATGTGTAGCGTAGGATGTTAGCAACCTCATCTGACCACTCACATAGTGGCCCAGGCTATTTCCTGCCATTTACAAACGTTATATATAAAATGCTACATATCCTTGTATTTTCGTTATTTTGAGACATTGAAACGGCCTGGGCCACACTGGGGTCGGTATAAATGTGTAGCTTAGGAGTTTAGCAACCTCATCTGACCACTCACATAGTGGCCCAGGCCTTAGGGGCGTGAAATTTAAAGTGGGGGTGGGGTAAGCAATTTCAACTAGTTTCAACTGGTCTCTGTTTGTAACTGATTTCAACTAGTTTCAAGTAGTTTTAACTTGTTTCAACTGGTTTCAACTGGTTTTAACTAACTAGTTTCAAGTAGTTTCAACATGTTTCAACTGATCTCAACTGGTTTCAACTGGTTTCAACTAGTTTCAAATGGTCTCAACTGGTTTCAACTGCTCTTGACTAGTTTCAACTGGTTTTAACTGGTTTCAACTGGTTTCAACTAGTTTCAACTGATCTCAACTGGTTTCAATTGGTTTGATCTGTTCTCAACTGGTTTTAACTGTTCTCAACTGGTTTTAGCTGGTTTCAACTGCTTTGAACTGGTCTCAACTGGTTTTAACTGGTTTCAACTGGTCTCAACTGGTTTTAGCTGGTTTCAACTGCTTTGAACTGGTCTCAACTGGTTTTAACTGATTCAATGGTTCTCAACTGGGTTCAACTAGTCTCAACTGGTTTTCACTGGTTTCAAGTACGTAGTTTCAACTGATCTCAAGTGGTTTCATTTGGTTTCAACTGGTTTTAACTGGTTTCAACTTGTTTGAAATGTCTCAACTGGTTTTAACAGGTTTTCACTGGTTTTCAACTGGTCTCTGTTTCTAACTAATTTCAACTGGTTTCAAGTAGTTTTAACTTTTTTTCAGCTGGTTTCAACTGGTTTTTAAATAGTTTCAAGTAGTTTTAACAGGTTTTGACTGATCTAATAAACTGGTTTCAACTGATTTTGACTAGTTTCAAGTGGTTTTAACTGATTTTAACTAGCTTCCACTGGTCTAATCTGGTTTCAACTGTTTTCAACTGTTCTCGACTGTTTTCAACGGGTTTCAACTGATCTCAACTGGTTTCAACTGATTTCAATTGTTCTTGACTGTTTTCAAGGGGTTTCAACTGATCTCAATTGATTTTGAGGGGTTTCAACTGGTTTTAACTGGTTTTAACTAGTTTCAAGTGGTCTCAACTGGTTTCAACTAGTTTCAACTGTTTTCAACTGATTTTAGCTGGTTTTAACTAGCTTCAACTGGTCGCAACTGGTCTCAACTGGTTTAAACAGGTCTCAACTGGTTTCAACTGCTTTCCTTGATATTCATCTTTGCATTTATCCAGGTTTGATTCATCTTTTTTGTTCTTTTCAATTTGCATTTCTTTATAGTAATTGCTTTCATCATTTCTTTTCAAACTTATCCATCTCTCCCTTGCTTTCCTTTATAATACAAGTTTCTCTTCTTCCCTTCCATTGTCTTTTATTGAACGCTCTATTTTGTAAACCTTTTGTTTTTGTGGGTTGAACTTTTTGAATACTTGAGATCAGTTGAAACTAGTTGACACCAGTTAAAACCAGTTTAAACTAGATGAAACCAGTTAAAACCAGTTGAGATCAGTTCAATTCAGTTGAAACCAGATGAAACCAGTTAAAACCAGTTGAGACCCTTCTTGCTGTCTAATTGCGCGTCCTATGGTTTCTTATTTTTACGTCATTACTACTAGTGACGCAATGTATTGAAAATTATTTGTAACAAACCCGTTAATTTTGTCAATCTGATTACAAAGCTATCTTGTCCAAAAGAAACAAAACTTTCATTTCTTATTATGACGGAATTGAGAAGTTTAAAAGAAACTTCAGGAACTTAAAGAAAGAGTATGTTAAGAAATTAAGTGACTGATAAATGACCGTTTTAAGATGCTTGATCGTCTAATTACTGGCAGTTTAAAACAAGTACCAAAGTATTTGAAAGCAGCAGAAGGATTGAAATGTCTTTTTTCTTCTTGATCTCTAATCTCGTGTAACTCGTGTATCTCGTAAAACCGTCAAATTTTCGTGCAAGGGAAACGAAATCATTGGTTTAAAAAAACAAACAGGATGTTATGAATTCAAGTGAATGATAAATGACCAATTTAAGATGCTTGATAGTCTAGCTACTCGCAGCTTGCCACAACTACCAAAGTATTTAAAAGTAATAGAACGAATGAAATGCCTTTTTCCTTCTTGCTGTCTAATTGCGCGTCCTATGGTTTCTTATTTTTACGTCATTACTACTAGTGACGCAATGTATTGAAAATTATTTGTAACAAACCCGTTAATTTTGTCAATCTGATTACAAAGCTATCTTGCCCAAAAGAAACAAAACTTTCATTTCTTATTATGACGGAATTGAGAAGTTTAAAAGAAACTTCAGGAACTTAAAGAAAGAGTATGTTAAGAAATTAAGTGACTGATAAATGACCGTTTTAAGATGCTTGATCGTCTAATTACTGGCAGTTTAAAACAAGTACCAAAGTATTTGAAAGCAGCAGAAGGATTGAAATGTCTTTTTTCTTCTTGATCTCTAATCTCGTGTGCTATGGTTTCTTATCTTTGCGTCATTACTACAAATGACGCAATGTATTGAAAATGATTTGTAACAAACCCGTTAATTTTGTCAATCTGATTACAAAGCTATTTTCTTTAAAAGAAACAAAAACTTTCATTTCTTCTTATTGGTGGAAATCAGAAATTTACAAAAAAAACTAAGAAACTTCATTAACTTCAAGAAAGAGTATGTTATGAAATCAAGTGACTGATAAATGACCAATATAAGATGCTTGATATTCTAATCAATTGCAGTTTGAAACGAGTACCAAACTACTTGAGAGTAGCAGAATGAATACAATGTCTTTTTTCTTCTTGATCTTTAATCGCGTGTGCTATGGTGTCTTATCTTTGAGTCATTACTACGAATGACGCAATGTATTGAAAATGATTTGTAACACACCAGTCAATTTTGTCAATCTGATTGCAAAGTGATTTTTTTTTTCAAAAGAAACAAAACTTTCATTTCTTATTATGACGGAATTCAGAAGTTTAAAACAAACTTGAATTTCATAAAAAGAGTATATTTTGAAATCAAGTGACTAACAAATGCGGAATTTAAGATGCTTGACAGTCCATTACTTCCAATTTGAAACAAGTACCAAAGTATTTGAAAACAGCAGAATGAATCAAATGTCTTTTTTCTTCTTGATCTTTAATCGCGTGTGCTATGGTTTCTTATTTTTGCGTCATTACTACAAATGACGCAATGTATTGAAAATTATTTGTAACGAACCCGTCAATTTTGTAAATCTGATTACAAAGCTATTTTCTTCGTTATTGGGGAAATCGTACATTATATTGCAATCGCGTTTGAATTCGTTTACAACGTAAAAGCGTCAAATTTTCGTGGAAGGCAACCGAAATCATTGGTTTTCAAGAAACAGTATGTTATGAAACCAAGTGACTGATAAATGACCAATTTAGGATGCTTGATAGTCTAATCATTTGCAGTTTGAAAGAAGTAAAAAAGTATTTGAAAGTAGCAGAAGGAATGAAATTTTTTTTTTCTTAAGCTTTCATCGTGTGTGCTATGGTTTCTGATCTTTGCGACTAATGTATGACGCAATGTATTGAAAATGATTTGTAACAATCCCGTCAATTTCGTCACTCTGATTACAAAGCTATTTTGTTCAAAAGAAATAAAACTTTCATTTCTTATTATGCCGGAATTCAGAAGTTTAACAGAAACGTTAAGAAACTTCAGGAACTTCATGAAAAAAATAGGTTATGAAATCAAGTTACTGATAAATGACCAATTTAAGATGCTTGATAGACTTATTACTTGCAGTTTGAAACAAGTACCAAAGTATTTGAAGGTAGCAGAATGAATAAAAATGTCTTTTTTCTTCTTCATCTTTAATCGCGTGTGGTATGGGTTCTTGACGCAAAGTAGGCCTATAGTAGATTAAATATGTAACAATGTGTGAAACATACCGCGAATTTTGTGAATTGAGTACAAAGCTCTTTTTTCTTTGTTGAAAGGAAAAAAATTATTAAATCGTGAATTTTGTTTTTCATTTCTTATTATGGCGCAATTCACAAGTTTTAAAGAAACGGCGTGAGTACAAGAAAACAGTGATTATATAGCATGACTTTAAAAATTAAGATCAAAATGGCCAAGTTGGTTCACGATCATGTTTTCAAACGAAATTAGTCCGTGTAATGAGTCTCGTCATTACAACGCTGATGAAATAAAATTAGTCAATGAAAGTTTCATTGCGAATTCCCAGTAAATTGGGTATTTGGCAGTAACGACGCAAAGTAAAGAAACATCGGGCAGGATATTCGACGTGTTCTACAAGGAGAGAAAATTCCTTGTATTTGTTCTATCGATTTCGTCAATTTTGTTACTCGCTAGAAATCCCTGGAGGCTTCAACAAAATAAAGAATCCGTTATTGGGGAAATCGTACATTACATTGGAAACGGGTTTGAAACCGTTTCCAACGTAAAACCGTCAAATTTTCGTGCAAGGTAAACGAAATCATTGGTTTTCAAGAAACAGTATGTAATGAGACCAAGTCACTGATAAATGACCAATTTAGGATGCTTGATAGTCTAATCATTTGCAGTTTAAAACAAGTACCAAAGTATTTGAAAGTAGCAGAAGAAATGAAATATCTTTTTCTTCTTAATCTTTAATCGCTTGTCTTGCGTCATTACTACTAATGACGCAATGTATTGAAAATGATTTGTAACAAACCCGTCAATTTTGTCAATCTGATTGCAAAGCTATTTTGTTCAAAAGAAACAAAAACTTTCATTTCTTCTTATTGGTGGAAATCAGAAATTAAAAAAAAAAAGAAACTTCAGGAACTTCAAGAAAGAGTATGTTATGAAATCAAGTGACTGATAAATGACCAATTTAAGATGCTTGATATTCTAATCAATTGCAGTTTGAAACGAGTACCAAACTACTTGAGAGTAGCAGAATGAATACAATGTCTTTTTTCTTGTTGATCTTTAATCGCGTGTGCTATGGTGTCTTATCTTTGCGTCATTACTACGAATGACGCAATGTATTGAAAATGATTGGTAACACACTAGTCAATTTTGTCAATCTGATTGCAAAGCTTTTTTTTTCGAAAGAAACAAAACTTTCATTTCTTATGACGGAATTCAGAAGTTTAAAACAAACTTGAATTTCAAAAAAGAGTATATTTTGAAATCAAGTGACTAACAAATGCGGAATTTAAGATGCTTGACAGTCCAATTACTTCCAATTTGAAACAAGTACCAAAGTATTTGAAAACAACAGAATGAATCAAATGTCTTTTTTCTTCTTGATCTTTAATCGCGTGTGCTATGGTTTCTTATCTTTGCGTCATTACTACTAGTGACGCAATGTATTGAAAATTATTTGTAACAAACCCGTTAATTTTGTCAATCTGATTACAAAGCTATCTTGTTCAAAAGAAACAAAACTTTCATTTCTTATTATGACGGAATTGACAAGTTTAAAAGAAACTTTAAGAAACTTCAGGAACTTAAAGAAAGAGTATGTTATGAAATTAAGTGACTGATAAATGACCGTTTTAAGATGCTTGATCGTCTAATTACTGGCAGTTTAAAACAAGTACCAAAGTATTTGAAAGCAGCAGAAGGATTGAAATGTCTTTTTTCTTCTTGATCTTTAATCGCGTGTGCTATGGTTTCTTATTTTTGCGTCATTACTACAAATGACGCAATGTATTGAAAATTATTTGTAACGAACCCGTCAATTTTGTAAATCTGATTACAAAGCTATTTTCTTCGTTATTGGGGAAATCGTACATTATATTGCAATCGCGTTTGAATTCGTTTACAACGTAAAAGCGTCAAATTTTCGTGGAAGGCAACCGAAATCATTGGTTTTCAAGAAACAGTATGTTATGAAACCAAGTGACTGATAAATGACCAATTTAGGATGCTTGATAGTCTATTCATTTGCAGTTTGAAAGAAGTAAAAAAGTATTTGAAAGTAGCAGAAGGAATGAAATTTTTTTTTTCTTAAGCTTTCATCGCGTGTGCTATGGTTTCTGATCTTTGCGACTAATGTATGACGCAATGTATTGAAAATGATTTGTAACAATCCCGTCAATTTTGTCACTCTGATTACAAAGCTATTTTGTTCAAAAGAAATAAAACTTTCATTTCTTATTATGCCGGAATTCAGAAGTTTAACAGAAACGTTAAGAAACTTCAGAACTTCATGAAAGAATAGGTTATGAAATCAAGTTACTGATAAATGACCAATTTAAGATGCTTGATAGACTTATTACTTGCAGTTTGAAACAAGTACCAAAGTATTTGAAGGTAGCAGAATGAATAAAAATGTCTTTTTTCTTCTTCATCTTTAATCGCGTGTGGTATGGGTTCTTGACGCAAAGTAGGCCTATAGTAGATTAAATATGTAACAATGTGTGAAACATACCGCGAATTTTGTGAATTGAGTACAAAGCTCTTTTTCTTTGTTGAAAGGAAAAAAATGATTAAATCGTGAATTTTGTTTTTCATTTCTTATTATGGCGCAATTCACAAGTTTTAAAGAAACGGCGTGAGTACAAGAAAAAGGTGATTATATAGCATGACTTTAAAAATTAAGATCAAAGTGGCCAAGTTGGTTCACGATCATGTTTTCAAACGAAATTAGTCCGTGTAATGAGTCTCGTCATTACAACGCTGATGAAATAAAATTAGTCAATGAAATTTTCATTGCGAATTCCAGTAAATTGGGTATTTGGCATGTATTTGTTCTATCGATTTCGTCAATTTTGTTACTCGCTAGAAATCCCTGGAGGCTTCAACAAAATAAAGAATCCGTTATTGGGGAAATCGTACATTACATTGGAAACGGGTTTGAAACCGTTTCCAACGTAAAACCGTCAAATTTTCGTGCAAGGTAAACGAAATCATTGGTTTTCAAGAAACAGTATGTAATGAGACCAAGTCACTGATAAATGACCAATTTAGGATGCTTGATAGTCTAATCATTTGCAGTTTAAAACAAGTACCAAAGTATTTGAAAGTAGCAGAAGAAATGAAATATCTTTTTCTTCTTAATCTTTAATCGGTTGTCTTGCGTCATTACTACTAATGACGCAATGTATTGAAAATGATTTGTAACAAACCCGTCAATTTTGTCAATCTGATTACAAAGGTATTTTCTTTAAAAGAAACAAAAACTTTCATTTCTTCTTATTGGTGGAAATCAGAAATTTACAAAAAAAAACTAAGAAACTTCAAGAACTTCAAGAAAGAGTATGTTATGAAATCAAGTGACTGATAAATGACCAATATAAGATGCTTGATATTCTAATCAATTGCAGTTTGAAACGAGTACCAAACTACTTGAGAGTAGCAGAATGAATACAATGTCTTTTTTCTTGTTGATCTTTAATCGCGTGTGCTATGGTGTCTTATCTTTGAGTCATTACTACGAATGACGCAATGTATTGAAAATGATTGGTAACACACCAGTCAATTTTGTCAATCTGATTGCAAAGTGATTTTTTTTTCAAAAGAAACAAAACTTTCATTTCTTATGACGGACTTCAGAAATTTAAAACAAACTTGAATTTCAAAAAAGAGTATATTTTGAAATCAAGTGACTAACAAATGCGGAATTTAAGATGCTTGACAGTCCAATTACTTCCAATTTGAAACAAGTACCAAAGTATTTGAAAACAACAGAATGAATCAAATGTCTTTTTTCTTCTTGATCTTTAATCGCGTGTGCTATGGTTTCTTATCTTTGCGTCATTACTACTAGTGACGCAATGTATTGAAAATTATTTGTAACAAACCCGTTAATTTTGTCAATCTGATTACAAAGCTATCTTGTTCAAAAGAAACAAAACTTTCATTTCTTATTATGACGGAATTGACAAGTTTAAAAGAAACTTTAAGAAACTTCAGGAACTTAAGAAAGAGTATGTTATGAAATTAAGTGACTGATAAATGACCGTTTTAAGATGCTTGATCGTCTAATTACTGGCAGTTTAAAACAAGTACCAAAGTATTTGAAAGCAGCAGAAGGATTGAAATGTCTTTTTTCTTCTTGATCTCTAATCTCGTGTGCTATGGTTTCTTATCTTTGCGTCATTACTACAAATGACGCAATGTATTGAAAATGATTTGTAACAAACCCGTCAATTTTGTCAATCTGATTACAAAGGTATTTTCTTTAAAAGAAACAAAAACTTTCATTTCTTCTTATTGGTGGAAATCAGAAATTTACAAAAAAAAACTAAGAAACTTCAGGAACTTCAAGAAAGAGTATGTTATGAAATCAAGTGACTGATAAATGACCAATATAAGATGCTTGATATTCTAATCAATTGCAGTTTGAAACGAGTACCAAACTACTTGAGAGTAGCAGAATGAATACAATGTCTTTTTTCTTGTTGATCTTTAATCGCGTGTGCTATGGTGTCTTATCTTTGAGTCATTACTACGAATGACGCAATGTATTGAAAATGATTTGTAACACACCAGTCAATTTTGTCAATCTGATTGCAAAGTGATTTTTTTTTCAAAAGAAACAAAACTTTCATTTCTTATTATGACGGAATTCAGAAGTTTAAAACAAACTTGAATTTCATAAAAAAGAGTATATTTTGAAATCAAGTGACTAACAAATGCGGAATTTAAGATGCTTGACAGTCCAATTACTTCCAATTTGAAACAAGTACCAAAGTATTTGAAAACAGCAGAATGAATCAAATGTCTTTTTTCTTCTTGATCTTTAATCGCGTGTGCTATGGTTTCTTATTTTTGCGTCATTACTACAAATGACGCAATGTATTGAAAATTATTTGTAACGAACCCGTCAATTTTGTAAATCTGATTACAAAGCTATTTTCTTCGTTATTGGGGAAATCGTACATTATATTGCAATCGCGTTTGAATTCGTTTACAACGTAAAAGCGTCAAATTTTCGTGGAAGGCAACCGAAATCATTAGTTTTCAAGAAACAGTATGTTATGAAACCAAGTGACTGATAAATGACCAATTTAGGATGCTTGATAGTCTAATCATTTGCAGTTTGAAAGAAGTAAAAAAGTATTTGAAAGTAGCAGAAGGAATGAAATTTTTTTTTTCTTAAGCTTTCATCGCGTGTGCTATGGTTTCTGATCTTTGCGACTAATGTATGACGCAATGTATTGAAAATGATTTGTAACAATCCGTCAATTTTGTCACTCTGATTACAAAGCTATTTTGTTCAAAAGAAATAAAACTTTCATTTCTTATTATGCCGGAATTCAGAAGTTTAACAGAAACGTTAAGAAACTTCAGGAACTTCATGAAAGAATAGGTTATGAAATCAAGTTACTGATAAATGACCAATTTAAGATGCTTGATAGACTTATTACTTGCAGTTTGAAACAAGTACCAAAGTATTTGAAGGTAGCAGAATGAATAAAAATGTCTTTTTTCTTCTTCATCTTTAATCGCGTGTGGTATGGGTTCTTGAC